>NC_133897.1:11129333-11443675 GCF_964199755.1 Larus michahellis
CCAGCTATGCGTTCTTGTGAGTAGCTCCTTACCCTTTTTTCTGGCTAAAAGTGCATCATTAGGAAAAAAATCTGCTATTTAAACTATTTGAGTTTGCCTGGTACATTTTGACTGACACTGTTTAGGCAGCGATCACCGGAGCAGTCCCCCCCAGCAGATACAAGCCAGCGGTAACCTCTGTCAAGGGTACGATAACCTCCTTCATTGGCACTGATGCATTCAAAAGAGAACATCGGCCCACAGCCGTTATGAGACTGTCAGACTTGTATGGATTATGCAATTTAACACATAGAAATCATTACTGCATACGATTTACAATAAATGTAAATGAAATGCCTATCCGCTTTATGCATACGTGGGCATAGGTCACTATTTGAGTGCCAGCAATTTCAAGCAATTTCTGCATGCTATTTTCTGCAAAAATTAGCACAATAGCTTCCTTATGGGGTGAAAATCTATAGGAGAGTTAAAAGCTCGGTGAAATGTTTTCTGACTTCTCCCTGACTGCTCCATTTGGCAGGCAGACTTTTCCCCTACCAAGACAGGCCGTAAAGTACACCTGAAGCTGGGCACGAAGCCATCCTCCCAGCGCTCTCCCCTCCCTGACAGCGTGGCCATAGCCCAGGCTGGTTTCCAGAGCTTCCCCTTGAAGCAAATTTATGGAAACCAGCCTGAAAAGAAATATTTGCTACTGAAAAAGAAAGGTGGCTGTTACAAGGGCAGTACAGATAATGACTTCCTCAGGAAAGAATTTTGTGAGAAAGAGGTTTGCATATTTCCTGACCCCCTTCCTTTTGTAGACTGCTGGATCCGTGACTGATTTCTAAAGGAGAGGATACTCTTGCTGAAAGCATTTTAAAATTCCTTTTTTTATATATATCTCATACGCCAGAACCCTTTACTTTATAAATACCAACAATAATCTACACATACACACACAACATATACGTCTCAATGTAAGACACATACATACGGCTTATTCCACCCACTACTCTTCAAAAATGAATACAGAACAGTAGTATAAACATAAATTAAGTATGAGGTATACATCTCCGCCAATCAAGATTAATGTATATTATTATCCCTTGACCCCTTCTTAATGTTCCATTTTACCATGTTTCTAAAATATTTATACCATACAGGGTGTTAAATTATAGCAATTAAGACCATAGTATGGTTTTATTAATATTTCATCAAGAATGTTTCATAATTTGAATTTCCCTGGTGCCCTTCTGTTGCTTTGCTGTACACTATGGGGATGGAGGGCATTTCTGTCTTGTTCTTCTTCATCTTTGCAGAACTTTACCAGCATTTTACTTTATTTAGCCAGAGGCAGTGTTTTTCAGCTACTGATTTTTTACCTGGTGGCTGACTCATGTAATAGTTTCAGGTTCTTCATGTCCAGTTTTGGGTCTCCAGCACAACAAAGACATCAGCAAACTGGAGAGAGACAAGAGAAGGGCCACCAAAGGGACTGGAGCATGAATCCAAGGACAAGCAGAGACCGATGGCTTTGTTCAGCCTGGGGAAGAGAAGTCTAAACAGTGATTCAGCTGCTGCTGACTGCTGCTTGGGCAGGACTACAAAAAAGATGGAGCCAGACTTTTGCAGAGACTCGTACCAAAAGGACTCGAGGCAAATTGCCACAAAGGAAATTCTGGTTGGACAGAAGGAAAAAAACTATTTTCATAGTGAGTGATGGCTGAGCATGCAGACAGGCTGCCCTGAGAGGCTGTAGAATCTTTATTTGTTGAGTTTTCCGTAATTCAGGTAGAGCAGGGCCTCAAGAAGCCAAATTTCAGATTTGGCACTGCTTTACACTGGTTCTTGAACCCAATGACCTCCAGTGGTCCCTTCCAACTTAAATTTTTCTATGATTATAAATATATATATATAACGTCTTTAAAGACAGCAGTTCTTCTCAAGAGACTGTATAATTCCATCCTAACGTTTCTGAAATACTGATAAAACCTTCCTTGAAATAGGTACTGCGTGTTTTTATGGGGAAAGGCTGCTGTCCTCAAGAGTACCATCATCTCTCAGACCTGGGTTCAGCAAAGCGGTTTTATTTCTGTTCGTTCTTATGCAGCAAAGCACTCTAAGACATGTCCAGCTGACGAATCATGGCCCAAAAGCACTGGAGTGCGGTGAAGAAGAGAAACACAGAAGTTTGGAAAAATTCAAAACAAACTAACATTTGGTCTTTATTGCTTAGTTTTTGCGGCGCACGGCCATCACAACAGAGCTGAACTAGATTATGACAGTAAAACTGGAGAGCTTGAAAAGAATAAAAAATGGAATATTATGGGAATAGTGAAAAAATAAAAGGAAATAATAACATTAGAACAGGCAAAAAATAAATAGAAGAAAAGGAATAATATGCAATGTTGTTCAAGTATGAAGAAAGGTCTCTTCCTGAAGCAGCGTGATGTGACTGCAGAAATTGCGGGTGATTAAAGGACAAAACTGAGTTTTACAGCTGCCAAAGCATGAGGCAGACAGACACAAAGGCAGAGGAGCAAGAGAGATAGACCCCTGGAAACAAAGAGGGATGTGGGCGATGGAAAAACTACCCAGGACTTCAGACTAGGTTTGGCTGCTCCCAATATTTTACAATCTGTATTCCAAAGGTGGTTTCATAATGCAGTTTCAGACATCTGAAAATTAGTCCTTTAGTAAAAGCTTCTTGCCTGCTTTCCCTATAGCTGATAGAGAGAGAGCACTTCATCCTCTCAGAAAGACATCATTCACATGTAAATAAAACGTCAGCATCCATTTGATGCACAGCCATGGTACCCCAAAAGCAGTTGGGGGTTTGCAGTGAAGATTTAAGGAACGGATTTGCGTGACACAGAAATAAGTAGGTGATCTCACAAGGATGATGGTCACCAAATCAATGGGTGAAAAGTCAAGACGGAAAGAAAGGGGTGTCTGCTAACCACTGCTTTAGTCACCCAGACTATAACATGAAGAGTAAAATTCTACAGCGGTGTTTTCCCATAACTCTGAGGCTGTAGTTTCAAAATCAAAATGAATTTTGGGTTTTCTCCTAAAAAAAAAGCAGTATTTTTTCTCCATTCATATTATTTTATATAATCTAGGATATGACGTACTAGTGAGTAATAGTGACATAGAGTGATAAGATTGACTTAATCTAGCAAGAAAAGGCAAGAGTTAAAATGACAGGTGTAAAATATTTCATTAATTTTAAAACATCAAGGACAGTTTTTACTAGGTACAGACTACAATATCTTTTTTTTTTCTGAATCATTAAATTGCTTTTTTGTGCTGCAATGGTGTTATATTCAATATTTTAAGATATGAACTGTTTCATTCAGTAGTCAGCAGCCTGTTTTCAAAATAATGGAATGTTACAGTTTTTATATTTTCATTTGAAAAAAAAAGAGCAGAATTTTGTGTATTATAAGAATCAATTTTGATTAATTTCTGATAAGATCTACAAAAAAACTTCCTCCCCTCAAAAAGTTTGCTGAACAGACAAAGTTGAAAAATTATCAGGAGGAACAAAGGCCTCCAGGGTTATCCAGAAAGGATTTGGTTGATGTGGGAATTCATATAAATGGAGGCGGCAGCAAAAGAGCACAGCTCTCTATATTACATTGTCACATAGCAGGAAGAGTTGATGCTCCTTCAGGTAATGTTGTGCCACATATAAAAAATGAGCAATTTCGAGCAATTAGTTTCACCAAAATGTTGAATGAGAATCTGAACGTCCTGCTGTTTTGCGAGTGAAGCTATGAAGGGGAAAAGAGGCGTGTTTCTCACGTGTAGGATGGGTGAGGAGATGAATGCAAGATAATTAACAGGTTGCTGCATCTCTTGTTTTTGATAGCCAACTTGATTAGAAGTTCTGTAATTTTTGTATCTGGGCAATTCCTTGGGTCAAGTTAGGAATGCAATTCCTACAAAACCTCATCCATAACGGCTAAAAGCACCAAAGTCTTGTAAACTAGATATATGTAGGATGTAATTATATGTAAAGTGTATGTGTTTTGTGTGTATGATGTATGGTGCTGGAATAGTATTTGCATATATTTGAATATTCATTAGATCTTCAATATCTTGTGAAACCAAATGCAATAAAGGAAGGAATAGAAACAGAGATAACAGGGAGAAGATGCATCTCTTTCATTTTCCTAATTTCACACTGTATAATGATCTACCCATCTATTTTCTTATTTAAAAATATCAACAAGATGTTTGATATTATAAATAACACTAAATAATAGACATTAATAATGCATTATAACCTTGCATTCAATTACAATCTTTAAATTAAATCCAAAGATATTAATACTTAAATAATAATTAATATAAAATTAAGTTTTAAATATAGCACTGTATTACTTTGTGGAAATTATATTACTAGTTAGACTACTTTAAGGACATAAGCCTATCTAAATCAAACTGCAGGCACTGTTGACAATTCATTAAAAGGAATCAAAATACACCACTTATTTTGTAATTACAACGTATAAATCCAATTCCATTATCATATCGATCATAGTGCTGCATCTACCTCATTCCTTTAAGTTACCATATTATTACTTGTGCAATTTTACTATGTACTGAAAATACACTATGCCACATTTTAAAGTTATTATTTCAGCAGCAGTAGTGTTAAAGGAAAACGGCGTTTTCATAAAGCCTAATACATCTGAAGGGAAAAGCACTCAGAGTATCTAAATATGTTTTCTATGCACAGTTTGAACTCCAGTTGTTCAAAGTGAAGTGTCGCCTTTGGTGTGGAACATGAAGTACTTGGGATAGAAGAGCGGAGCAGCATCAAAGGGGGACCAACCACCTGATGCCACAAAATGCATGTATGGATTTCATATTTTGAAAGGTTTCCTTTACTTTGAATATTTGGCAGATCCAATGAAAGTTTGAACTGACCCCAATGAATTTAAATCCTGCTTTACCTAAAATGTAATATTTGAGAAGGACATACAAGTTATTCTATTATTACGCTTGTTATCAGCAAACAGGGTAGTAATTCGGAGACAGATAGATGACACATTGGGCTTTTGGACCAGAGAGGTTATAAAAACTACAAATATTACTTGTATTTACAATCCTCAGTAGACTATGAAAAAAAAATACTTTGAAATATGTTTTATACAGTAGGCAGAGGTTTCTTTTTTAACAACTTAAGTTAAAATAATTAAATAACATATTTTTTCCACTGGTTAATATTATGTAACCTGTTTTCAGCCTTAGACAAGCTACAAAGCAATTAAATTGACTATTGGATTTCACTTTGGCATTAGGTCTTTTTTTCCACACTCGTAGCTTTTAATTTTGTTCACCTTTTTATCTTAATTACTAATTTATATTGACTTTCAAAAGGACCATGTCCATTATTTTGCTAGTCGTAAAATCAAGAGTTTCTTGTCATATTCAAGATGCTGATCCCATTTTAAACTTAGGTGCTGGATAAAAACAAACGTGAAGATGGCAAAAAGGAAAACCAAGAATATTTTCTGGGGGATTTGAGGTATTCGCATTTTTTCTTCAAACGACACCCGAACACGTGGCCTTTAGGGCAGTACTTTCCACATAAATGTGTATTTCTGATGTTATACCTAGTTAGGACAAAACCAAGCACGAGCCAACAAATCTAAAACCATGAAGCCTGGAGAAATGAAGTGGGGTTAGACACATCTGGCTACATAAATAGTTTAAAAACATTTTCCACTAACAATTTCTCTTGGATCATAACTGATCCAAAGGAAAAGGAAAGCTGATCAACTGGGACAGTGACTAAACTATCATCCTGTAGTGACCTACGCTTCTACACAAGCCCAGCATTAGTTGTGTCACTGAGCCCTCTTAGAGCTGGGTTAAGTTTTCTAAATTAGGTCCAGCTAGCATAAACATAACATTAAACATAATGAGAAAACATCCCCCAAAAGATCCAAACCAAAATGTATTATTTGACATGAAAACATTTTATATTTTCACTTTATCATTTGTTTTCAATTTTTCTAGAACTAATTGCTGAAAAGGCCAGAACAGAGATTAAGGCACAATTGAAACGAAATACTTAGTTTAAATAGAATTAATGCAAGGAGATGTAGGAAAATGAAAAAAATGTTCTTTATGTATTCACCTAAAGCAAATTAAAGTTTGTTTCGGTTTGGCTTGGTTATCAAAAAACCCACCCCACAACACAATCCCTCCCCCCACAAAGTTTTCCAAACTCCTTCCAAATATCCAAAGAATGTTCAGGATTATAATCAAGGAAGTATAATGTGATTTTGTGATTTTACTCGATCTGTTTGGAGTAGTCTTTCTCTGGAATTGAGGCACTGTAAAAAATTGTCTTCCTTTGCATGAACCGAACATGCACCAGTATGGGAGGGAACACTGCACGTATGTTCAACAAATTTTTTTGGAGAACCAGAGAAAGTGGTTTTATAGAAACTGAGAACAAAAAAAGCAGACAACTATCTTTTTCTTCCATTATTAGCTTTTGCTTCAAACGTATTATTTTAAAATACCTTTTTCTAATCAATACAAGTCTTGCCACTGTTCATATAATTAACATCTGATCTACAGACAGGCAAGCTGCCTGGCAAACTCTAGCGTGCATACTTGGGGGAACCAAAGGTGTTGCTAATAATAGTTGCAGCTGGTACTCCTTTCACAGAAATTACTACTGTGGAGCAGAATATGTGTTTGTGTCTGAGCTGCCAAGGTGAAATGCTGCATCTTGGCACGCTTTGCCCTCCCTGGGCCTGGCAGCGACAGGGGATGGCTGGACACATGCCCCAATCTGCTGATCTGCCATGGCAATGATAGCCCTTGGCAGAACAAATGAGTAGGAGCCCTACACAACAGTTCACATTTTGCAGCAAGAGCTATCGGAGCATGTCTACCTGAGGCCCATAGCTGAAGCCATCCTGGTGCATCCCTGCATCTAAATACAGCCCAATTAATCTCACTTTATTAAGAATTCAACTCTGAAGAAAGGATATTTTCCCTACTGAGCTTGCATTTTTTCCCGTTTTGCGGTTTTGTTTGAGCCCTTGCTAACTATGCACAGCGTTGGTTACCTGACTGACGAGAGCAAAGGTGTCTGAATAATTTGAGGTTATAATACTAATATACAAATATTAATATCAATTTATATGAAATTATTTCATATGTTTCTGAGTTCTCTGCAAACAGCTTGGTGTTATGCCTTTGTTAGACCTAATTTGAAGAGTAGCTTTCTGTGCAGAATTCTTAGGTCATAATTCAGAATTTGATTCAGGGCTGAATTTTGGTGTGAGGTCATAACTGCTTTGTGCCTCACCGATTTCACCGTTGTGCTCCATATGGGCGCTGTCAGATGGTGATCTTACCCTGTTGATTTTATAGGGTCACATTTTCATAGGCATTCAGTTCATTTCACTCAAAATATAATTGCTGTGCATCAATTTCAGTGAGACATAAAAGTCACACCGAGCTGCTTCTGTTTTGTGATTGAAAACAGATTGCGTAATGTAGACACATCCCCTTTATACAGTAATACCTGCGTGAGCAGAAATCTTTGTCTTCACTACGAGATGAGAAAGTTGTGAAACAGTGAGATAAAAGTAATTGGCTGCGAGTCACCCAGCCGCCTACCGCCAGAAACGGAAATTCCTCACTGTCCTGAAGCCAAACTCAGTGACACAACATTTCATCCCATGGTTCAGCAGGGAAAAGTAGAATATTTCTATGAACACTGATAGTTTAACATGTTCTTCCCAGCCCAGGAATTTGTAATCAAACACTACCATGTTTGGGGGGGGGCGGGATTCAGGATAGAAAGAAATAAGTAAAAGTAAGACAAAATTATAGAGCTAAAGAAATCAGCTGGACTAAATAACCCAATTTTTTTCTACTCTCAGCTAACTGCCTTTTTCTGAAGAAAGGTGAAGGAAATTTTTCCGGGAAAAAGAGAAGCCACCTTTGAGAAAACAGCAACAATCAGTGCATGACAATAAAATCACAGATTAACTGAAGGGTTCTTTATTATAAATACATCTAACAATTCATTTTACTTGGTACTTTGGCCCATTTAAAAATGAGCTGATAAAGCAACATTTTTTCTTAGACTGATAACCAGCTCACTGGATTTCAGAGAGGTCAGAGGCTTCCTTGTTTATTTAGCTGAAGTAGCCTTTTAGCTCTCTGATCTTCTCAGTCTATCGTTATTATTAGTCTTCCTGGAGTTCTGCTTTTCAAATACCTTGTCTCCTGCTCACTTTGCATTTCCTATTCAGCAATTTAACCCTACAGACAGTTTATAAAACAAGATAAAAATCCATAAATTAGGTGTCCATGGGTGCTTGTGCCCTATATCTTTGTCAAGGATGATCACAATCAAATGCTTGTTTCTCGAGACAGCCTGTCAGCGAGCACAATTACAGGTTCTCAACTTGCCCTGCCATAGCACAAGGCAGAAGTGAGACTCTTGTAGAAAGGGAAATAGCTTCACACTCATTCTTCATCTGCCTCTTTTCTGTCTGTTCTCTTAGTTCTATTTATTTTCTTTACAGATTGCCATCAATACTCTTTTGAGAAAGCAAAGCTTTATTAAATATGCAGTATTTATGTTGCTTTATGGGTACGATTACCTCAGAGATGGTGTAAAAAACTGGAGTGTGGTGCAAACACTGCTGACCCAGGGGTAACTCGGGAGCCTGGCAGCTCTGCCGTGTCACCACAACCGTGTGAAGGCCAACGGGAGGCACTGGTCCCGGGTGCCACAGCTAAACTGCTAGCGGCACCCCCAGTAGTTTAAACCCTTCAAAACACAGACATTCTCAGGATCTTTTATTTCTAGATCTGAAGGCAAAATCCTGCCATCGTTATGCAGAGCAGAAATTTTGCTACGGACTTCACTGAGGTCAAAATTTAACTGTGGTTTTGTTTGTTTTTTTTTTACGTTTGAGGAAGACATGACAAGGTCTGAGAACGTGACCTACAGCTGTGACTCCTGGCCCATGGACAGTAGGAACATTGTATTCAGAGGCACCTTTCCTGTAAGGAGTGACAGGTTTTGGATGAATGTGATGGACCATTCATCATCTGAAACAGGACTTATTACAACAAACTCCAAATTGTGCTCTGTTGAGCAAGAAAAGATGATAATGCTATAATAAAAGCCTATGTACTAGAGGACATTATGATGGACTTGAGTGGTGGGAGAAAAATTTTGGATTTCTGAGAGGAAATTGGTATATATTTAAAAGATTCATCCTAAAGTGAGCCTTAGTACATCACCAAAAGGAAAAAAATAGGATGATGCTGCATTGGTTTAGTGTCTTTTCCTTTTAAAGTCCTCTAGGAACTGTGAAATAATAGGAAATTCTGCTGTGGTCTGAGGGCTTTTCTATGCCTCAGAGCCTCCTCCAGGATGGCTCTGTCTCAGAGCACTACCTGGAGTCCCCACATCACCTCATACTTTGCTCATATCCCTGACATACCTCCCTCGTCATCCTCACCCTAATACGCTCCCTAAGGAATCCTCACAGGACAGACTTGAAGTCCCCTGTCAGAGTCGCTATGCCAAGAGTCTCTAGGTACACCTGCATATTTAAGACCTCTTTACTTCTCTCTCTGCATGCTGCAAAGAATTCAACATTGCAGTAAGTCTCCCACCTTCATTTCCTATTTCTTTCTTAAAGGAAGCAGATTTACTATTTCAAATATGAGCAAGCACCCAGACAAACAGGCAATGCGCTGACACAGGGGTACATCTTGGTCATGAATTCCAACACTGTCTCTTGCCTGCCACATTTTCTGCTTTTCTAGCAAATATTGCCAGTTGCACAATATTATTCCACTCATAACAGGCCTCCAGGCAGAGTACAAACCATTAATTAGTTCCCTTTGATTCCATCAATTCAGGCAGTTTTTCACCCTTGTACTAATCCACTCATTGAGACTGAAATGTCTGAACTTGAATTCATGGATGCTACAGGAGATCATGTCAAAAGTCTTGTTTAGGTCAAAGTAGATAACAACCACTGTTCTCTGCTTATCCACAGAGCTTGTCATTTCATTGTAGAAGGCAATAAGGTTGGTCAGGCATGATTAGCCCCTGATTAATCCATGCAGGCTAGTCCCAGTCATCATCTTGTCCTTCATGTGCCCAGTAATAGCTTCCAAGAGAACACACTCCATAATTTTCTCAGGGATCAAAGTGAAGCTGACCAGCCTCTAGTTCCCTGGAGGATTCCTTCTTGCCCTTTCTGAAGATGGGTGCAACACTGGCTTTTCTCTAGCCTTAACCCTCAATCTTCACAACTTTTAAACAGTGAGTGGCCTTTCTGTGATATCAGCTATCTTTCTGAGTATCTTTGTATGCATCCATCTTGACCCATGGACTTTCCTGTGTCAAGATTTCTTAAGAGATCTTTGACTCAATTGTCGTCTTCTATCGCAGATCGTAGTTTCTCTCCTTGAAAAATATCTCTGCATATATAGGCTTGGGAGGCTTTTTTTGCTGCAGGTCACAAAGACAATACTAAGCAATTCTGCCTGTCTGTATTTTCTGTCACTAAATCACTTGCCCCGTTCAGAAGTGGACCCGTGTTTTCCTCTTTATTTTCCCCATTACTTCTAATGCAGTGGTAGAAGCTCTTCTTGTTGCCCTTGATGTCCCTTGCCAGTTTGAACTCTAGTGTGCATTGTCTTTCCTAGCACCCTTCGAGGTTCTATATATATTCTATACTCTTCCTTTGTGGCCTGTCCTTCCTGCATACACTCTTTTTGCACTGGAACCCAGTCCTGACTTACCAAGCCTGTTTCCTCATACATCTCCTTTTCCTGAGAACAAGGAAAGAGCGTTCTTGCACTTTCTGTTACAGAATCACAGAATGGTAGGGTTGGAAGGCACCTCTGGAGATCCTCTGGTCCCACCCCCCTGCCAGAGCAGGGTCGCCCAGAGCAGGTTGCACAGGAACGCGTCCAGGCGGGTTTTGAATGTCTCCAGAGACGGAGACTCCACCACCTCTCTGGGCAGCCTGTGCCGGTTCCTGTCCCTAGAGACCTGCCAACTCTCCTGAGTCATATTTGTCTTCAGAGTTGCCTCTCACAGGATCTTGCCTACCAGTTTCCTGAAAAGCCAAAGTCTGATCTCCTGAAGTCTGGGGCCTGGTACATGTCTTCCTCTTTCCCCTCAAAATCTTGAACTCCCTTATCAGCATATGTTTAGTAAAATTGCATATGTTGATATCAGTACAGAAACATGGTTTAACTCATTCTATCCAGATTTCCACTTTTCCTTCTAGATTCAAAATAAGTGTGTTTGGACTGCATTCAGAGAATCCTGGTTCTAGGAAGAACCATCAGGATGTGGTGGCAGGTTCCCCCAGTATTGCACAAGCATACTGGCCTGGGATAGTCTCCTTTTGCCTTAAAAACACCCTCCTTGTTAATATATTCCTTAATTCTGACTGCAGTCCCTCTTTGGTTCAATGTTCTGGCTCATAAATTGCAATAGTCCATAGCTTGGCACCATATGGTGTTATTTACAGTTTCTACAAGGTATCTGCTTCTAAATCATACCAGCTGCACAGCTATAAATTAGATGTGAGGCAGGAGAGAATCAAATCAATGAAACACAGTGCTATCATGACTGGTGTTGTCTAAATTTTGGAAAATCTGCTTTATCCTGGTGAGTCTGAGTCCACCCAGAATTACACTCTAAGTTTCACTGCTTCATGGCATTTTTCCGTCTTGCCTTTCTGAAGGGCTTTAAATAAATTTTTGTAATTCATCATATTTTGGGCATCATGGACTTTATTCTTCCTAACTTAAAGATATTTCTCAGGAGGATTTTAAGACTTTTTTTAGTGCAACACACTATACTCTAAATTAATCCAGGCAAATGACCCAAAAAAGCAAAGGCAACGATATCTGAGGCCTCAGAGCTCTTGTGGTTTTACAGCATTATCTCATCTCATAGCATTTCAAAGTCTTCAAACAAGTATTCAGTCCATCTAAAAAATCTTTCGGTCTTCAGGAGCCCAAGCTCCAGGGTTTTTGATCTCAACTCTTTAAGTCTTTCCTTAATCTTAAAGGCTTTGTATTTGGTAACTCCTTCTCTGCTGATAGACCTGATTACTAGAATATGCAGGGTCAGAATCTGAGATGATTTTTCTCATTTTGAATAGCTCTCTCTGCTTATTTATTTATTACAACTACTAATTCAACTACTTTTCCTCTTTTGAGGACATCAAGTAACTGCAAAAGTATTGCTCCTTTGGTCTTTTTTTTTTTTTACTTGAAGTTTGTGAAGAGGTCATTAAAGCATTTCTGAGAAATGAATGTATCATTAATGTTATCAGCATGTGACCCTTGATGTTCTAGTGGTTCCCACAGCCTTTTCATTAGACAGTCAGGACTGAACACTTTGAGAACTGTTGTATAAGGAGCTGCTCAAAAAGGACAGGTAAATATCCTGTAAGACAAGATAATTTTTTTTTTTTTTTTAAAGCTTGTAAAATAAACAGTTGGGAATTCTGTTTATCTCCAGAATGCAAAGCATTTCTGGTTCTAGAGGAAACTACATGGAGCCCTCCTTATGGACCAAGCAGGAATTTGTTCCATGCTGATCTTCTGGTTTGTCTTTACTTTGTAAACACCAGTCCCCTCCAGACCTTTCGTCCACTCCATAGTCCTCCTGACTGCTGAATCTGTGCCTGAATGGGTGAGCCAGAGGGGGAAGAGGCAAAAGGTCCTATCTCAAGCAGCAAATGAAGGTAACGTGAGGTAGGGTTGGGAAAGGAGAACCTTTGTTAGTGATTTGAGGGATATAAATCACTAAGAAAAGGAATTATCTCAGGAACTCCACAGAGATTTCTACACAGTACTGGGGTGGAATTCAGATAAGAAGCATTAAGATAAGTTCGAGAAAAAAATAATTCCTAAAGGTGAGATCTCTTAGATTGTGGAACAGTCTCCTGCTGGAAGTAGTGAGAGCAGAATGGTTTGGGTTATATCATTCAAATGCTTCACATGGAAGTATATTTACACTGTCAACAGCAAACATTTCCATTTAAAAAAACTGCTGCTATACATGCGTGTCAAGCAGTCTGTGTTTAGAGAAGCAAAAGATAATATTCGCTTTATCACCCGTCCTGTGTTTCTTGTTATTATTTTGCTTACCGGTGGGAACAGTTTTATTGCTTTTTTTTTTTTTTTTACAGATGGCAAGGAGAAGAACTGGAAAATGCATAGTGTTTATAATGTTACAGCGGCTCGGAGGTTTTTTCTTCCTTCAGAGAGTAAAGATCAGAATGAAATTGTCTTCAGCAATTTGAATGTTTTATTTTTCCTGAATGGAAGAACACCTGAAGTGCTGAGGTGTAATTTGGTGCAGAATATGCAATGTTACATTGCAGGGAATGTATTTCTCAGGGAACTATTCTCCTCTTACGGCAGATATGTAACTGCCACTAATGACAACAGAAATTACACATTTGCCGCAGGAAACTGACTGCGGTGTCTTGCCCTGATACGGCTGTTTTGCTACGTTAGTATTTCAAACACTTCTTATCCTTTACTAACCAGAAGGGTATCCTATAAACACGACTTATTCAACAAAAATATACATATATAGAAATACAGATATTTATCATTGTTGCATACTTATGCCTACACATTAGTAGCATAATTTCTAAAGGCACAAATGTCTGTATGCATATACAAAAGGACACTTCGTATAAAACTGGGCTGAAAATCAGCAGGTGTTTTAAAGCACATATCTATTTGAGCAGGGAGTGTAATATTACCCAGTATGCAACCCCCTGGCAGCTGAGAGGTTTTTGGTCAACCGTAAGCGCGCTATAGCCAAGCATCTCAGCCTTGCTCAGCTCCCTCTGCGAGCCTGGCTCTCAGGCTCTCCATGGCCGCTCAAGGGCCCCAGCAGGACTTTGTTGGTAGCTGGTAGCCCAGATGACTTCTCGCAGCGAATTTGGCAGCAAGCAGAGATACGTGAGGTATCTTTTAACAGGCTACACTGGGTAGCAGAACCATTTAACCTGGCACTTTGCCTGGGCCAATTAGCCCTGCAGAGGAGATGGGTAAATCAGTTCAAAACACCATAACGTAACCAACCTGCTTCTTGTACCTGAGCCGGCTCACTAAATGCTGCCTTAGGTACCTGTTCAGGGTGATGCAATTGTGGGATACTACTTAGTGATGTATCCCAAATAATTGGCACACAGATCAGGGGGCAAAGGAAGCCAGCTAATGGGAATGCACAGAAAGAAGGAAAAAACCTAATTTTCTGTGGTGTTTAGTCTCTCAAATATATCATTCTCTTTGAATAGATAGCGAGGACAAACCTCTTGACAGGACAAACCTATTTTCAAATCTTAGGGTTTTATGAAGGCAAAGTAGCGCAAGAAGCTCTATGAATACATTTCATGGGCATGTAAATTATTTATCCCAGGAAATCACTAGAGCTATTTCTAAAATATCCATAGGACTTATATTTTCAGGTACATGACTCTGGCCTTAGCAGCATTACTGGTTTATCTTGACTTATGATTCTGCAGTTTTCAAATTTACACAGAAAGCTGGCCAACAAATGGAGAAAAATATTGTAGAAATGAAATAAAAAAATCTCAAATCTCTTTTAGTTAGTTCACCTTCTAGAAATGTGATTTAATTGCATTATGAGAGAACAGGCTGGATGTAAATGATTTTGAAGTCAGAGTGAGGTAAATGATGAACATATATGAGAAAAGATATCACTAGCTGTGAATAATTCCACGTTAGACTTAAAAAGTACAGTTAATAAAGTAAATACTATCTCTAGTTCTAAAAATACAGAAGAAAGGAAGAGGCATTAAAAGTGCCCTTGTAGGACATAACCTTAGCCATCTAAAATGTAACCATCCTGGCCGATACTGCTGGGAGCGAAACACAAGGTATTGGAGATAGCTGGGAATGGTAAAGTTGTCCTGTCCTGATCTCGTGTTCAATTACCCCAGGAATTCTTTGCTTTGCTTCTGCATTTGCCAAAATTACTATTAATTCCTTCAAAAAAGTGTTGGAGCTTGTAAGATTCTATTATTTAAATTAACGTTAACTACTTTCGCAGTCACAGAAAATCATTAACTCACAACAATGGGTTGCTGAGCACTTTGTCACAATAAGGTGACTTGCCACATGACAAAATTTGGCCTTATTTCTAATTGGTTATTTTGGCATCTGCTCATTATTTTAGAAATGCCACTAGCCTGCTTGCTTGTCCATGTTTTTCAGTTATGTGGATGAAATATATCTCACACAGACCGTCTAACACTTCCTAAATGCTTTTATAATTTTACTGCTACTACTTCAACTCCAAGGGCAATGTTGCTTGGAACAGCATTTAAACTGTATCTGTCACAATATTTAATTCTTTGCTTCAAAGAATATTCTAGTATCAAAATATAAATGCTATGGATTTCTAAGTGATTCCTCAAAGATCAAGCTTTACACCTCAAGCGGTAAGGTTGCATGCTTTCGCATATTAGTATTAGCACGCATGCACACTTATTAGTACAAATGTATTGTGCTTTCCAAACTCAGAAGAAGATGCAAAGAAAACTTTGAATCGTCAGAGCTTAGGGCCCTGTCTCTTTTCTTTCCATGGATCATCTTTGATCCAAGCTTTTGCCTGAGTTTTAAGTATGTTTGGCACTACCCCGACACCGAACAGAGGATGTGTGGAGAGGCAGAAGGATCAAGGCAAGCACATTTATGTGCACACTGCAAGTTTCATGCCAAGAAGTAGGACATAAAGAGACCACATGTGAAGACTGGCCCTAACTAATAATTACCTGGCTGACATTTTAAACTCAGATGTTTTCTACTGTTTCGTTTCTTTCTTGGAGAAAAGATATTGCCACCACCATCTATTTCTATTACATTCAGATTCAACACCCTGTTGTGCTAAGTGATGCAAAGACAAAAAAAAAAAAAAAAATCCCTAACTAGAAAAGCTGGATTATGGATTCATGATAAATCACTCTTCAAAAGTTAGATGTTCAAACCCACACTTCATCATTTGTGTAAAAATATAGGTAGCTCTAGAAGGAAAACCTCTGACATATCCTGGATATCTATCTGAAAATAACGCAAACAGAGGTGTCTACCCCTCTGCACTGACTTCAAGGGAATATAAAGTGACTAAGTCAGACTTACATGTCTAACTTTTCATGTTTAGATTACGGCAGATAAATGTGCTCCATACTGTGAAAGAAAAAAGAGACTTAGAAGGATGGATCAGAGTACAATCAAATATACACATCATTATTTTTTATTATTATAAAAGAAGAATTGTAAACACCATCTATATTCATCTGTCCCCAACCTGCCCACTAGTAAGTGATTTATGTTGACACATATTATGAGACAAGATTTGTAAAAGAAGGCAAGAGCTTTTATTCAATGGATTATACAGTTTACTTGCTTTTTCCAGCTACAACAGTGGGTCCAAAAAAAGTATTTTCATCATTAGAGTCCTTACTTCTCTCACATCCTTAAGGGTGAGAACTATAAGAACATTACCGTATAGAGAAGATGTGTGGTGGCAAAGACAGGTTATAAAAAGTCATTTGAAGAAGAAAATACTGGCTGTTAGGTCAGTTCTAGGAGGTCAAGTCTCAATTTAGCTAAGGAAAAGAGCTATTATTTTCATAAAACTTAGAAAATTATAAAATCAGACTCATTACATAATGTACTTATTCAAATAACAGATCAGGATAAACACTGATTATACAACCCTATGAGGGTGATTTGCATTCTAGTACATGCACACAATAAATTAGAGATTGGGGTGCTATCAAACACAAACTCCTAAGAGGAATCATTGAGTTTGCTGGTCCTCATCAAGTGATTCAATCAGTGCAGAGTTCAAACTCAGCCAAGTATTAGCACAAGAGTATATTGTAAGTCCATTACAGGAACAGCTCAAGTGAAGGCTGACCTTCTGGGAGTTGCACCTCTAGTCATCATGGCAATCTCAGCTGGCATCAGAGTTAACCAGACAAATCATAACATCCACTCCGAATAGTCATGCACCACTTCCCTATCTCTGCTATCAACTGAGCAATCCCTTCTGTATTTCTTCCTATGGGACACATGAAAAAATGCGCTTCTGCATGCCCTTGTAACAGCCTGCATT
Organism: Larus michahellis; assembly: GCF_964199755.1. Lineage (NCBI taxonomy): Eukaryota > Metazoa > Chordata > Aves > Charadriiformes > Laridae > Larus > Larus michahellis. The sequence goes on from NC_133897.1 coordinate 11,146,516, forward strand.
TGTCAGAACTGCAGAGTCCAATAAGCTTCAGTGCAGATGAAAAAGCCAATCAAAATACTGATTAAAGTGAAAGAAATGGCTTTGCCAGTAAAGCACACTGGAGAACCAGCACTTCAGTTCTTGCGCACTGATTGCCACATGTCTGATAGGATCGTGCTTCATTATCAGCTTCTTTATTGTTAAACCATAGCAAGGCTAAGAGAAAACAGCTGGGACTTTGGTGAGAAATCTAATATGTAAGAAAAACAGGAGCACAAAACCAAAAATAGTGACATTCAGAACAAACTCTCCAATCCTGCTTTAAATGGAAGATAGTGGGTTGTGGGCTTTTTTGGCTCCCAGTGGAAACTGAAGAAAAGATAGAGAATAAATTGATCTGTTTGAGAAGAGAAAGACATTTGTGGAAACTGTAGAGGACAACAAAAAGATTCTTCAGCCTTTCCTGGACAGGGAACCTGGAAGAGCAGTGATCGGTGATGAATGGGGTGGGAATCGCTTCCAGGAACCACAAGCAGCAGTGATGGCTGTGCCCTGCTGGTTGCTGGTGGCCCATGGGACACCCCCATCACCAACACCGGGCTGCCATCTACCTCTCTTTCAGTGGCTTGCAGAGAGTGGTGCTGAGGAGCGGCACTTTCTGCGCACTCCAACAGGGTATACTTTTTCATGCTTCATCCCCTGACCTCACATCCTAGGGACCACATCCCCCACAGAACACAAAAGCAGATAAATGTGGAAAAAGTTATTATATGAGGTTTGGGGGAAGCGTTTTTTCCCCCCAGTGTCAAGTTAAAAGAGGTTCCAGGTGAGAGGAAGCCAGCTGCAGCTGCCAGGATAAAAAGGCAGCTATTTGAACCTAATTTGATATTTTATTTCCAGCAGCCTAAAAAGCCTTCAGTTAACTAAAGGCCAAGTGATACTCAGCAGAAGAAAATTAAAAAAAACTGTACAGAGAGAAGGACGCTTTTTAGTCCCTCTAAAGTGAAATGCTGTGAACCATACAATTCCAATTTCAACCTCCCACTTAAGTATTCATGTGGATATCCTTTGCACTGCAGTGGGAGTAAAGGCGCTCCCAAAGTCACAGTAATATAGCTCTTTCTCATGGCAATAGACTTCAAAGGAATAGGTTTACAGATCTACTTACCGGTGCTTAGGATCGATTTGAAAATGTGTGAGGCATCGAGGCTGAGCTGACCTCACAGATTAAACATGATATGTCATTTCTACAATAACTTGCAAAACCTTCCCAGGGATGCCCTCCTCCCCATAAATCTTGGGTTTAGTTAACCAAACAGTGAACAGGAACTTCTGGCTCTATAAAATATTTGATCATCAGAGGACTCAGTCAGTCTACAAAGCATGCCACAAAACCAGAAGTTACAAATATTATAGCAACAGTCAGCAAGGCAAAAGAAGAAGGAAATAAACAAATCTGGAAACCTGAACTGGGGAAGCATTTTTTTTTTTTTTTTTCAATTTTATGCAATAAGATCAATTAAAAAATAAATTTGTGATCTGAGAAAATGAGGTTGGGAAAGATGGAGAGAATAGGAAAGAAAGGTTCAGACTCAGCAATGTCAGAGTGATATTTTTTATGGCATAGGACACTATTTCTCACAGGTAAGTATAATGTAAAAATATTTATGCAGACTTTTGAAGTTCAAAATGCTCCAAATATTTCTATTAACTAAAAGGGAGTTAGTCTTCCAGTATGAAAAGTATTGCACTGTAACTGTAATAGTCCTCTTGAAACAGATTTTCAGGCACATGGAGAAGGTAGTAACTGGGAACAGTCACGAGGAATTCACCAAAGGTAAAACATGCCTGACCAACCTCACTGCCTTCTACAATAAAATAAATGGATTTTTGGGTGTGCAGAAACGTGTTTCTGCCTTTTAAGTGCAGTATCACCAGTAAAGAGAACGTGCTTAGAAATAATAGGTATATTCAAATAGTTGGTAATGATATTCCTTCACTGTAGCAAGAAGCCCTGCTCCATGGCATCAGTGTGGCAAAAAACACATCAAAAACTTGAACATAAGTTAGTAGCATGATGTATTGCACAAAAGCACATTTTCTTCTGAAACACTAAATCCTATTTCTAATTTTCCTTTCATGAGCACAAGTATTGGGGAACTCTGACAATATGTCAAGTTAAACAGTGCAAAGCAGGATTCCAGTGCTCCTAATAAAGCCTTTGACGAGGTTAGATTCGAGATACTTCCACATATAACTGTTAATGGCACAAAACTGCAGCGGCTCCAATTGTTCCTTTCCACTGGAATTGAAAGAGCTCTCCAGGACTGCTTTTCCTTTGCCAAAAGTCTTCATCTGTAGGAAGCCAGACTTTTGTCTCTTCTTCTCCGACCGTAGGAAATACATACAGTGAATAACTAGCCGGTGCTGCTATCAATTGTAAATTTTGTTCTTCACTAACTATCACCATAATAATACCAGAATGCCAACAAACATGAACAATAAAAATCGTGTTATGGATAAAGAGCACTTCTGAAGAGCTAGGGATGTGTTTGGCTCTACCCTCCATAAAGGCAGACCCTCCATTTCCTCGGGCTACGCAAAACTTTGGGTGTTACCTCATCACTCTCCGAAATGAAATTTTAGACTGCGTGAAACATATTTTTAAATCATTTATAGCCTTCAAGGACTGTCACTTCATCCTAGACAAGGTATTAGTCATATATACGAGCCATTTGTGTTAGCCACCTCTAGGCTTGGCTATTTTGATTTTCTAGGTCTGAAACAGAATGTGAAGATACTACACTGCTCTTTGAGAATTAGAAAGGCATTCAACCACAGATTGGCTTCTGTAATATTATTTCAAATAGAGAGGAATTATGGGACAAAAAGCACCAATTGGAGTAATAGGCTGGAATCACCAAGAAATGCTGATTACTTTGCACTGTGAGGGTGAAGCAGAGCACCCGTTGGTGCCATTTAAGCCACAAGGTAAACTGAGTTTGCCTTTGCCTTCTACAGAACAATATGGCGCAGCAGCCCTGACAGAAACACAAACAGTTATTTTACATAAATGCTGATTTACAAAGTGTAGATGGCGTTCATTCTTTTTTAAAGATACACTAGATGACAACACAAATTAGGCAAAACAATATTTTTTTCTATATTTGTCAAAATTCCCCACAATTATTGGAGAACGAGCTGACCTCGTAGACTGAAAAATATGAAGAGTTGCTTTGATGAAGTAACAAGAGCTACAACATTATGAAAATGTAGTAAATGGAAGGTAAAAAAAAAAGCCTCAAACTATCACCATAAGAAAACACTCTTTCTGGTCCTAAGGAAGATAAAATTTAAAAGAACAAATAACTCTGACTTCCTGTCACTATTAATGAAATTTCATTTACCTTTTCTATTTAGCAGCTATCAGTCTTCATATATCAAATTTAATTTTGCACAGTTATACATTATTTTTCACTTGTATCAATAAATTAACCTCATGGATTGTAAAGCCAGATGGGACCACTATGATCATCTAATCTGACCTCATAAAGCAAAGAACATTTTTCTTTATTAAGTTCAAGCTGAGAGTGTGTGTGTGTGTGCGCGCACACATGTATGTATATACGGATATTTTTTAAACTGGGTGTCTACAATTATAACCACTCAAGTTCTGATCTAAACCCAGGTCTGCCCATTGGATTATGGATTAGAACCTTAAGGTTGAGACTTCCAAAAAATAGAAATGCATTTTCCTATTTTTTGATTATTTAACTGCCAAATTGGAAGGGTGGTGGCACCTGTCTTTTAGCATATAGCAAACATATTTCAGTATGGGAAAAGAATCAACATTTTAAAATTAAAATTCATCATTACCTTTTACTTACAGCACCTGAATAATTGTTAAAAACAACTAATTACCTGCATACCAGAACGCACATTTAATTAGCTGCTCATAAACAGAGTACATTTCGAAAGCCCTCCAGGGGGGATAGGTGCAGAAATTCCATTAACCGAAGTTGTGCGTGAATTTGAGCGCTTCTTCCAAAATATACTCGGGAGACCACTTTTATGCATATTAGTTTTTCTCTTCAAAGTACTTTCCCCTCTGCCACGTGTACATGAATGAAAAGATCTGTCCACCTGCAGGGGTACAGGATTTTATGAATGGAGGACCGGTGAGGGGGTTTGCCTTTCGTAACTGAGGTAAACGACAAGGTAGTTGAGCATTTTTCTTTTATAGGTTCAGGGAAAAGTTACAGAGATTACATCATCGGGATGGGATAGGAAATGGCAAATTTATATGCAAGAGATCGGCCTCCTTCAGAGACGGGCTCAGTTTGCAGTCCCTAGATTTCTGGGTTTGGCAGGCAGCTGTGGCTCTGAGCACGAGTCATTCAAAACCTTCACCCCTGTTTTGTTACAATATTAAGACAACAGCATGACAGTGGAAAAACACACAACCCCCCTCTTGCCCTAACAATATTATGATGACCAAGAGGCACACACAGAGACACGTATACACCTCCCCCCCCCGCCCGGCTCTCACATGCATTCACTCAATCCAATTTTCTCTTCTCTCCAGCCCAAAATGAAGCTGCAGCCAACTTATTGAAGCAAACAAATGTATGGTCTCTTTCTCTTTTAAAAGGAAGAAGTTATCTGGATTCCCTCTTGATGAAGGAACGTCAATCCTTGTCTACCTTATTCCTTTACTGCAGAAATTGTCACCTTCAAAATTAATGGTCCTTTTCAGAGAAGAGTGCCTATCTCAAAGCATTTATCTGATAGAGCTGGTAACATTTTTCCAAAGAACCATCCTCCATCAGGAAATACTGTTTCATTGAAATTGAAAGTTTTAAGTGAACATGTTGATTTTTATAGTATTTGACAGAAAAAAATTTAAATGCTTGAAATAAAAATGGAATATTGGGCTTTCTTACGTGATTTTGTCCTGATGGTACAAACTTGTTCTATTTCCATTTGCACTTAAGACTTGATTTCTAAATAATGCGATATTGTTTCCTATAATTCAATATTACATTCTAATGTACTGAGATTGTCAGGCTGAACAGTTTTGACATTGCTGAAATGAAATTTTTAGTAACAGCGGTCTAGATCTTTAGAAATACATTCACTTCAAAATTTGTTGGAATTTCTTCTTTATGTTGCATTTTTTTAATTCAATGCAGATTGAAAGGAAGTTAAAATATTTCCCTGAAGAAGAAATTTTATTTTTTGATCAAATGTCCAATAACTCTATAAGTAGACTAGTTCATGTAGACAGTTTTATGTATAGTGGGTTTTTTTTCTTTCTCGGTACAAGCAGTTCAATGTCTTCTGGAATGCTTACAACACACGGAAAACTTCCACGTACACACGTTCAGATATGAATTACCTGCAGCCTACACACGTTACTGGTTTTCTTGCTTAAAGAAGGAATTTTTAATGAAACTATTGGTATCTGGTTGTAGTAAATTTTTTAAAGCTATAACACATATATTTATGTTTGTGTATACAACTCTCTACATATATTCACATCCATCCCAAGCGCTACTGTTAAGAGTTTTTCACTATACATTTACTTGCTAGAGTAAATGTTTCCCTCGCAGTTTTACACCTCATGTAGTAAGTTGTGAACTGTGATGACTTAAGCAAACTTTAGTTAAATCCCTTGTCGAAAGCCTCCCAGTTTGACTCTCTGAGGGATATTTTAGAAGCTGAAGCCAAATTTCTTCCAGTATTATTGATCTGCTATAGCCAAAGCAGCTGCATTTGCTGAATCACAAAGGTAGTTTGTCTCCTGTGATTTCTGCATTAATATGCAATTTTAAGGTAGTCCTAGGCACTGCTTATATTGCAATAACAGTGTCAAATAGCCTAATTAGAACATGATTGATTCCCTGGTCAGAAGAGGTGAAAAATTGTCAAGTAGGAAAGATGATGAATGGATGAGACCTCTGCCTGGAAATACTAAATCCCTCAGCAGACTCTAGTTTTACCTCTACGTAGCAAACAGTGATAATGTTTGGAGAAAGCTACACATTTCACACATGCTTTTGGCAAGTTTCAGACACCCACCGACCATGCTGTGACCCAGTCTCCTGGCTCAGTGGTTTCAACATAAACAGAGACATCTTTGTCGCCTCCTTTTCTTTGCCTTTGAAACATAAAACTCCACACATATAAAGCCAAACCCTCCCATCCTTCAGAGGGACAATTTTTCTTCCGCCTTTATTCAGCCAAAATTCGTCTTGCTTATCCTTAGAAATTAAATTAAAAAGAAAAAAAAATAAAGAACAACAAAACAGGAAGGATCGGTCAGCCCCAACATGTCTGCAGAATTTTATCTTTCTGACGCTTCTCAGATAAAGTTGGTGACCATTCACACTCTCCAAACTGAGCAGAAATTTAATTTGAAAAGCTTCACTGTTTCTTTCGCGTAAAAGACAAAATGATGCAGAACACAGAACAAACGTTTGTCGATATTTTTAAGCTTATATAATAAGGAATAGCGATTTATTTTTTAGTTTTTATATTGCTTTGAAGTTATGAAAATCATTATTAGCTCTCTGGAATTTCTCATGATAGCATTAGTCATGATGAAATAATTTATGGTAAACAAGGAGTTCCTTATGAGCACCTCCATAGTATTTCCACCATAATTCAGCATTGACCGTAAAGTACCAGAATTTTCAGCATCAGCTGAGAGACGGTACATTTCACATCTGCATTAAGACACAACCCCCAAGTGAATTTAAAAGAAAAAAGTGTTGCATTGTTGTGTGAAAGTCTATGTTGAAACAGCAAGGCTTTTCTTGCCTCAGGCTACAATAGCTACTAGTTTAACTCAATGGTCAGAGGACTCCCTGGGGAAACAAGAAGCCTTAATTCTACTGCTGGCAGTAACTTTCCCTTTGTTAGCACCACATGTACAAAATTATTTTTAAAATAACACCACATGTATTAAACACTCACTCCAAGATGACTTATAAAAACGATGTTCCGTATGTGCAAATGAGATTTTGGCAAACACAAAATTATATGCAGAAATTACATTTGGGTATGGAAAAAGACTCTTTTCACTAACCCAGATAGATATTTAATTTCTATGGGATAAATTGCATGCTACCTATTCACTAACATAATTTTCCCACTGATGATTGACATTTAGATATCAAAGAGGAAAAAAGATAGCATAACATTAGATTGCACATCTCGGAGGAGTAAAAGGTATTCATTAGACTAGGTATTCCAGCAAATGGCATGCTAAAGTCTTGACAAAAATCATGTCAAAAGTCGTGTCAATCTTTTTTTTTGCTGCCTCAAAAGCACATCTGTCTGTGGATGACAATCACTCATACTGGCACCTGAAATATAACAAATAATACCCGCACTCGAAAAGATGAAAGCCGGAATCAATGTGCGCTACGCTGCATTGCTGACCGGTATTCAAGGACATGAAAATGCAAATAAACAGGGCTTGAGTATTCCCACAGGGACGGCGTGCAGCTGAGGGGCAGTATGGAAAGAAGGAAACCATGGCAAAGGAACTCTCAGGCCCTTGCAGGGTGTTTAACCCTCCAGAAAGGGTGTGATGCACAAACAGCAGCAAAGCCCTGGAGCACGGGGCAATTGCCGCACGTCCCTCCGCAGGGCTTCTTTCAGCCAGTTCAGAAATAGTATATCCTGGCTCCAGAGAGAATCCAGGCCAGCGCCTGTAGCTGAAAAGAAGATGGTGTCTTTGATTAAACCTTATCAATCTTTGTGCAAGGGTTAAATCAGAGGGGGAAATGAGAAGTAATCTTTTAGACCTTTAACAAGGATGGAAAAAAAATTCAGAATTCTCCCCCTGGGAGAAAGCCAGGACCTACGTAAAAAAAATAGAGAGAGCTGCATTGCAGAGTAACTGGACGAAAATGACTTCCTCACACCAGAGTGAACTATTCAGAGGAGATGCACTGCATATGGGAACACGTAGCCTGCCGTTAGCGTCTAGTTATGCTTCCCTCAAAATGAATAATGCTAACAATATAACAATAGCAAAATAATAAAGGAAAGGAGGAAGATTTGCATTATCTGTGTTCATTAACCCAGACTGTAATGCTTCCCTTAAATATTAAATACCTTTCTATCATTAGAAATACAATGCGAAAGGCTAAAGAAATATATTATGTGGCGGATTTTTTTAAAGAATTTTTTTCTTAAGAGACAATGAGAAAAGCAACACAGCTCCTTTAATCCTGTAATCTCTCTGGTAGCAATCAGCTTGGGGTACATTTCAGTTTGTTCACTTGTCATCTACATTAAGAGTCCTTCAATGAGCTTTTCTTTTAAAGTAAATACAGAACGACACATTTATAATTAGATCTCTCTGGCCATTCCTTTTTAGGTTTGAAGGGTATGAGATGTGGGCATGTCATGCAGCCCCTGCTCCTGATCAGTGTGCTAAGGAGCTTAGACTTTCACTGTTGATTAGTGAATTGTAAAACAACCAACAAAATATACTACGGGTGCTGCTGGTTCAGATTATCGTGGCCTCAGTTATTCCTTGCATGCAGGAACAGTCGGAAACTCAAGAAATGTTTTGAGCCACACTGAAAAATAAAAGAGTTCAAACCAATCCTGAATTTCAAGCAAAGATCATTCAAACATTTAAGAACAATATAAGCCCCTGCGAACACAGCAGCAAGCAAAACTGTTATTTCTGTTGACCTTAAGAGCAGTATGTTTTAAGATCATTAGGAATATAGTATAGTATTATATGTTACTGTTTGTAATTCCACTTGATATTCAAATAATTTCTTAACATTAATTGCTGTTCAAACTGTCCATAACATTATTTCTCACTAAGGGATAAAATGAGGTTTTTTGTTTTTTCCCTCTAATTCAGATTTGGTTTTAATCATTCATGCCTTTGGTATCTATGAGCGAATTTCTCAACAAATGTATCATATAATTTTCTTTTATAGTCTAGAAATAGCCTAATGATCCTGAATTTTCATGAGCTTTTCAAAATAAGAACTGTATTCCAATTGAGGGATCTATGCTTGCCTGCTTTCTTTCTCAATACATAGGGCAAAAATGTTTCTTTTTCACTGCCTTAGAACAAAAATCAGAGATGATTGCCCCACGTATGTTCCTTGGTTGTATTCATTGATCAGGGGAAAATATAAAAATTATTCAGTACTTCAGCTATGAGAATATAAGTTTACTAAGGGAAGTCAACTTTGGGGATTTAGTGAATCAGCAATGTTCTTTAGCTTTCTGATTTTTACTGGGCCTATTCAGCACTAACGTGGACCTCCTGGGACCCCAACTCTTCCACTTCTATCAAGACTATAATGTAAAACCAGCCAACATTTGCTACTGTTCTGACCTCACTCACTGCACCAGGAAAATAGTCGATAAGTTCCCACCTTTTTCTTCACAAAGTAAAGTTTTCTATCCCAATCTTCTGCAGTCAACAAAATCCCACTCGCCTGTTTTTATTTTGTCCTGCATTCTACACTTCATCAAATTTTCGCATTAAGTGGCTCACTTTACCAACTCCCCACCCAGTACCATCTAGCATTTTAATATCAATGCTCTGTTTATAACTCAAACTCACTATTTGCCACCTCTTGTCCACCAAATCTCTTTTCAAACAATAACACTCTTACAAATCCCAAGAATCCTAATCCTTCAGTTCTTATAACTATGGCTACTCCAATAGTGCTAAATAAAACACGGCCAGTGACGGAGCTCCAGTCCTGCAGCCCTTTCCACTCTACCCCACAGTTGGCCATGGGCCTCCTCTGGGCCCTCGCACAACTTTGTGACCATAAGGCAGAATTATTTGATGTTTGCAGGGAGGGGTTCAAGATGTCTGAAATAAGGGCTTTGTTGTAGCTCACCAGAGAAATATTTCAATTGCATGAAAATCGTGTATGCTGATTTCCCTGGAGTACACTATGAGGGCATTTATGGGGTATTTGATGCCACAAAGCCTTCGGGGAAAGTGCTGGAGGATTATAAAGAAAGCAAAATCTGATGCAGTCTTGTTACCTACAGGTAATGGATCTTGGAGTGCACCATTCCTTGAGCCATGCTCAGGGACTGGGGAAAAATCCTACTTGGGATGGGCCAGCACTATGCTCTGGATCATGTTAACAGATACGCAATATAGTGACTCCAACAGTCAGTGACCCGCTGGCCAAGACTGCTCTCTGTCCATGGCTTATTTAGCAGTATAAAAAATGTGTACCTGACAGTACAGACAAACATATTTGTTTCCTGTGTGGTAAATGCAGTTAGAAAATTAGATAATCTATAGGACAAGTAAACTCATAATGAAATACTTAATTCTTCAGATAACTAAACATAAAAGATGGAATCTAAGAGTTTACTTCCACCATGGGGGTCAACTTTCCGATTAAGATAACCAGAAATAGGTGTCTATCTGTGACCAGTCAACAAGGCCAAGGGAGTCAAAAGAGTTACTGCATTTATATAAGGTAGATGCCTAAACTAAGTTCAGCTAATACAAGTGACTGTATTGACTGTAGCAGGAATGCAAATAATAGTCTCACATGCAGGCGTATCTAGGGTGAGCCCCATCTCCAGCCTAAACTATAGTTTAGACTGCTTACTTATTGATACCTAGTGCTACCTGAGATGCCCTTGGGTACCTTGTCTGGCCTCCTGGAGTCACTGCGGAAAGGCACAGATTTTCTGTATGTCCTGTGTCATATCTGACAATTCACGCGCGAGTATCAAGTACGATTTCAAAAGGCATCAGGCACCTATGGGAGGGCAGAGGAATTAAGCCTGAGCTGTCTGGACTCTGTCCGTGAGGGAGACACCTTCAGAGGGCAGTTTAGTCCTTCCTGCAATAGTAGGAACACAGTGAGCATTTAAATCGGATGTTTAATATTTGAGAGGAGTAGGATGGCATGAGTCCCAAAATAAAGAGCCTACATAACCTACATAAACTACTTATGTTACTTCCATTCCACAAATCTTTCTGCAAGGGGTGGAGGATCTTCCAAAAGATATGCTCAATATATAATTAGAGAACTGAAAATATCTGAACTAAAGGATGCAGTCTGAAATCCAGCTTAATATCACTGAAGTTAAAGATATTCTGGTGATGATTTCAAGAGCTTTAGCTGAAATTTCTTAGTTGGCACCAGTTCTCTCTCACACAAACTAGGCCCTGGAAAGAACGATTAGACCATCATAATGTAGATTATACGGTATATAATGTTTGGGATTCTGAGAATGCTGCGGTTGAATCACTGTTTACAGATCATATCGCCAACAATTCTTAATCTAGCATTATGCTGCAAAATTAACTCTCACGAAAGTAAATTTTACCACAATGAAATATTTTATTTCTAACTAGCAAGAAGTGAGAGAAAATTGTTCACTGGTTGTCTGTAGTCTTGATTTCCTTGGGCATTAGAGATACACAGCTCTTCAGAAGAAAAAGGGTTTTTTAGTTGTGGACCTAAATGTGGATTTGGAAGCTTAATTTTAGGCATTTAGCTTTACAGTTAGAAGACTAGAAATCTTACTCATAAGATTATTAAAGTAAAGATGTAAGAAGTATGACTGCATATAGTCCTGAGAAAGCCAGGTCAGGAAGGAGGTACATATACATGTTGTGAGGAATACAACATAACGTTACTACATGAGAGAAAAAAGAGTACAATCGGGTAAATAGGGAAGACAAGATCAAGAATTATAAATCTGTAATGGAAAAAGGAAGCTGTAGAGATTCTTAGACAGGAGTGAAATGGTCAGATGACAAGCTACAATAATGGACTTAACAGCTACACTTGGTATCTGTTGGAGTTCTGTTTGAGCCGGCCAGGACTGAGAGCAGATACAATGAGAAAATGTTGGAGAGTCAGCAAAACTTATGCGTTATATGCCTATAGATGAAAAAAAGAAGAAGGGAAAATACCTGAAAATGACACCAAAGTTGATGGGGAAGATGTTGTCATCAGCAGTATGCCTTAGCTACATATGCCTACTCTTCAGAAGTTACAGGTCAACATCCAAGAGAAGGAGAAGCTCAAAGCATTTTTAATCTTGCTGTTCAATTTTTAACTCGACTCTGGGATACTATTTGTGTAAGTTAAATACGATGATTGAGTCACAAGTTTTCCAGCAAATATTGAGGGGTCATCCCTTGGAAAAAATGTATAAAATAGTTCAAGTGAAATCTAAGGCTATACCAACTGTCAGCAGGACACTGTCTGTTTATACCAGGCGAGGCTCTGAGTTAATAGATTTGACAGATCTTTCCAAACCAAAGCAGTGATTGACATTAAAATACAAGATTCAGAAAACAGACAATGAAAAAGTACAGTGACAATGTATGGCATGTAAAAAAAAAGCATCTCTTTTCCCTTCAATGTCTTATTACTAGTAAAACCAATAACAAATTTCAAAGAACACTGGTTTTCTGAATTAATGGAATTACAGATGAGAAAACACTGGACTTGATTTTACCTTCATAGCATTTAATATGAGATCAGAACATCTCGTACTGGTATAGCTCCATTGATTTCAATTAATTTAACCTACTGACTAACTATAAATCAGAGAGCAGAATCAGGACCAATTAGCCTCAATGAGCATGAGCCAGCAAAACTCTCAGGATTAGTTGTCAGGAAAAAGCTTTCAATCTAGGGAATATTTTATAACTCTCTGTGGAAGACACTAAGCAGACAGTGTAAGCTTTGCATGGATTTTTATAAGGCCGTGTTCTAGAAAAAACACCTTAATTGAGCTAATTTAGAAATGTTCTTTCTGATCAATGTATTGATTTAGTTATAATTTGATTCCTGGCCTGGTGATCATCTTTACGCAGCTCTGTAAGTGTATTGTGAATTTGAAATGCACACGAATATGTAATGTAATCCATTAACTAATAAAACAATGATCAGTCAATTCATGAGAAATGGTGCGGATTTGTAAGATAAATGGCTGTTTTTCTGGTGGGGATTCTTGCACAAACATTACATAGTCTGTTACTTCGGTACCATCTTATTTAAGAGAACACTGGAACTGTAAAGGACAGGAGTTTGCTATTTATCACTACCTCTGGAAGAAAATATGGTTGCAGGGAATTCCTGTCAAAGCCAAACGGAGAGCTGAAATTGTTCTTTTGTACTGGATTCGAAGCACACACCAAAATACTCTATTGACACGAAAAAATATTTTCAAATACACATTTTCTCTTCATTGGACCTTTGCTCAATAAAGTGCTATTTTGAAGCACTGAATTCATATTCCTGCCCACTCATGACTCCTTACGTTACTGTGAATCTAGTTTAAAAAAACTTAATTAAAGCCTGATCTTGTGCACAGGAGAGTATCTTTATGAGTAGTCCCAGAGAAATCCTGTTCTAAAGGTGAATAAAATTACTCAGATGATGTTTATAGGACGAAAACTAGTGCATACCCAGCAGTTGTATTCTGACCTCCTTTACAACACTGTAATTCAAATCCCGTGTAGTCTTTGGAATTAATTCAATCTAAATTAGATGATATTGCTGTCCAAGTATTCCTGATTTTCTTCTGCGTGGTGGACAAAAGAATGACGTCCTGAGACCACCATCGTCTCTGCAGATTTGACAGCAGTTCTTTCCTCTCTGTTGGGAACGCTTAGCAAAATTTCTAAACCACCACTTTTCTGTGACGCACTAGAAGCAGAAATACTTTTTTTTCTTTTTTTTTTTTTTGATAGGCTTCATATTGTATTGTAGCAAACAGTGGAATTTTTCTATAATTAGAGAAGTTCTAACTTGACTCTTGCTATTTCTCAGTCTCTCAGGATCATTACTTTCCTGCACTATTTCCCAAAATCTCAGTTCAACTTGAGCTGGAGGCAAAGTTAGGTTTTTGACTTTAGATTTTCATTCGGGCTCATCTTTCAAACACTTATTATTTTCCTTGCTGGCATATGTTTGCCCATCATCAGTTAGAATCTGCATGATTTTACATTTATAAAGAAAAGTTAAGCAATTCAACCAAACCCATAAACTTTTTTTCTAGGGACCAAAGTGGCAGCTTTCTCATTACATATCAATTTACAGCTCAAAATCAGGAATAGATCAATGCAAACCATCTGCACCTTGCAAGTTTTAACATATCTCCCTTTCGTCACTCTCAGTAAAGCAGAGGAAGTTATGCAGAGCATGTGGTCTGCTTTCACAAATAATTTCTATGGAAAACAGCAGTCAGACAGTAATACAGGCCCAAGGTGACCTCATTACTGAAATTTGTTCTAGTTGTCATTAGACATATCACACTGTGTCACTCAAATCGGGAAAGGAATAAGAGATACTGACACGCAGCACCAGTGATTAGAGATGAAAAATACTGTTACGCCATAAGAATCCCTTGGTGGAAAAGAAATATGTATAGTGTTTAAGATTCATTCGCCCCCCTGATCTGTCACTACTGCCTTTATGGCTTTATTCTTTTTCTACTTGTTAATTCTCCTTCACAAGGGACAACACCTTTCCTTGAAGAATATTTCAGAGGCCGATGCTCACTGGCCAGCTACCTTGGACAAAATGGTGCTGAATTTTTGGTAGTGATGCCCTCATGTTGTGTAAAGATATTTACTGCAGTTGCAGCAGTCCAACTTGGACAATCGCTTTTTTGTGTGTTTATCAGTGCAGAGTCCTGTCACTGCCTAGCTGTAGACACAGCTTCATTCTTCACAATTGTTAGTTATGGTTAGATCAGGCCAAGTTTTGGTCTGATCTTCTTTAGGTCCATAAGCTGCAAGGAATGATACCAGCAATTCAGAAGATGGCATCTTCTTAGCCAGAAGCAAAGCACGGTTGGCAAAGATCCTAGTGAGAAGAATTAAACTGTTCAGCCAACTGTCAGTTCCCACTCCCAGCTTTTCCCACCTCGGTAACCAAAGATCTGGGTCAATGTGGTCTTTGGGACTTCCTGCCCAAAGGGTGCACTGCCACCCTTGAGAAATATTCTCCTGCCGTGGGTCCCCACAGAGTCAACATCCCTCAGTAGTTTTGGGACACACCTCCTCAAGCATGATAATTTCAACGAGATCTAGTGCCAGATGCTGAGGCTTAGCTGATTTACCTTGACTGAAGAAAAAGGTCCTTAAAGCCAAGTGCTCACCATTTATCATTATCAAAGATCTCAAGATGCTTTTTGCAACAGTGTCCCAGAATAAGGGCAAAATTATTAGGCACCATCCCAAATATTATGGCTAAATTCCAGTTTGACTAATTACATACTGCTTACCAAAATTCTCACTTCTGAGCAAAAGGAAGGGGATTTGCTTTCTATTTCTGGCCTGGACTTTTGGACAGTTGTTACTATGGGCTTTAAACCTGTAGCTTTCCACCTGAGAGCTGGTGAGTCAAAGGACATCTTAGAATCATAGAATCACAAAATAGTTTGTCTTAACATAAAAAGATCTGGGGGAATCTACAGGATGAAAGGCGTTACATGAAAGCAGGAAGTTATTGTTCCTTTTTTCTTTACTGACTTTTGCAGCTGTTTTGCTGCAGAAAATGATCCATTTTTACACTGACCTAGATCAGGGAGGAGGGAGAAGGGATCTTAAAAGAATTTTGTGAAATGGTTAAAACATAGATGAGACCAACTAGGAAACAAAAAAAAATAATTTTCACCTCAATTACTCAAATACAAAGCTCACTTTTAAAAGTCTGATCTTTCATGCCCCAAATCTGTATTTAATTATTTTCTATTATGCTGCCCATTTATGTCCTGTGCAATGTTGAATTCTTAATTTCTTTCCAACACGCTTTGCACATTGCTAATTCTATGGTGAAGCAGGACTCTGGTCTGAGTTACCTATCTCCTTACAGGGATTAAAATATTCGCTTCATCATTCTCTCTTGCAAGTATTTTAGTTCTTTTTGCTATTCAGACATCCGTCCCAGTTGCATGTTTTCTTGAAACAAATGTATTTATGGTTAACTCCTTCTCTCTGAAGTCTAAGACAACAGGTTTGATCACTGCCTACAGAAGGACCACTATTTGATTTTCAGTAAAATCTAAATACAATCTCTCTTAAGCTTCTCATATTTCGGAAATTTCCCCATTCACTAAAATTCCTTTCAGTTCTAACAGTACTGCAGAATGTGAAAATTTGTATATTCCATTCAACTAGAATGTTGATAGGTTAATTTTCTCTCGAGATGTATACTTTTTATCTGTATATTTTCAGATTGGCATGTACTACATTTATTAGTCCTATCTGTAATAGTGGCAGTCCTATTCTACTATTAACTTTGCCAATAAAAAAAATAGAACAATCTAAAAATGAGAAGTCCAGCCTGTGACAGCTCATCATACATTATAAAGCAGCCCCAGTACATCTGTGGGTAAATTGTCTCTTGTGAACTGTTCTACAGCTGTTAGGGTTCATGTTGTTCCCTCATAAACTAGAAATAGGAATTTTTATTACCTCTGGCCATAATTTAAATTACATGAGCCCAACTCCATGCTGTAGATTAGTGTACTGCCACGCAGTTCGGCTTTTATTTTGGCATACTACAACGCAGCCCACATGAACTCTACCATCAGTAGGCATGTGATAGGAAAAGAAAGGATAAACACACACAGTATTAAAAATGCTAGAGCAAAACCTTAGGTCTATAAAGAATTATTACTGTACTTGCACCTATTCTCATAGGTTATATTCTTGGCAGCTTTACATCACTAGAGTGAATGGTTCAAGCACTTCGCTCGTACTCGACAAACACTCTAAAGGTCAGTGCTGTCACCCTTTCACTAAACATCACCAAAAATAGCTACATAGCTGTTCTAGGAGTTCTTGCTTGATTTATTAAATAAAATTTGTGCTATAAGGTTTTTTCCAAGTCCTACATTGCAAAAAACTAAACTAGATATTTTTAACAATGTTCAAAAGTTCAAATTTTTGAGTAATCTATGCAAATAAAAAAATCTATTCCACTTCAATATTTTAAAAAATAAATTTACTTTCAAAAATTTAAAATGTATCACACCAGGACTAAGAACTGGGTTGCTCTCCCCCTCCTCCCTACATGTATTTCTTTAACTAGCAAAAGAGGAAATTCAAGAAATATGGAGAGGTCACCAGAGAAATTAAAAAAAGTACACCCCAACATGCAGAGCTAGCTGATATAAAAAATAAAACGATTTCATAAATGCCTGCAATAAGCTGAAGCTGTCCCTGCATACATTTAGCCACAAATCTGTCCTTTCCCACTCAATTACAAGCAAAAAAAAATTATTTTGCACATGTATATTTAACAGAAGAAACACATACGTTATAATCTGAATTTTTCCTTAGCAAATTATATTCATTACATTCTTCTGTGAAGTCTTACACTTTGATATACCTTACAGTAAGCTGCAATTTATAAACTGCCAGGACACAAAAGAACTTGAATGTTACCCTACGCTCGTTCCACCAACTTGCTTTAGAAAGTCATAAACATTATGGCTAATTAACAACCTAATGGAATGCTGAGAATGAAGGTCTTGCTTCTCTGTGCACTTCTGGGCTCGCCTTTAATTGGTAAGAAATTTCCAGAGCTACAAACAGAGCACCACATCTAAGCAACATTCAAAATTTACTTCTGGCTTTTCATCCCAAATAAATAAAATAATTATCATTAGCTTTCTGATTAATTTTCATAACCTGTCATGGCTTGAATAAAGAGTTCCTCATACCCAAGATTTGGATTAAGGATTACTGCATGTCTCCTCTTTGATTTCATCCAGTTGTCATTGTAGGAAACAGTCTCTAAATGAGTAATTATTCCTTCATTTTGATTGCAGGACAAAATGTATCAGGCACAATCAGGGTATCATAACAAGGAGCTGTGGTGGTTAAAATGTGGACCTGGATTTAGAAGCTCTCAGGAGTCTCATTCCCTGCTCTGCCCCAGATTGAACCACATAACCTTGAGCTAACAGCTCAGCATCTCTACCTGCAATGTTGAATAATAATCATTCCCATCCTTAGTCTCTTGACACCACAAGCTCAAAAAAAGTGGTGGTGGCATCAGGCCTTGATTTGCATAGAGTCTTGGACAGCCCAGCATATTACTAATTTTACTAAACCATTTCTTACTCACATCCTCATTATGAATATTGAATTACTTCAAAAATGTAGTCCATGAGAAATGTTTCCCACAGTTTTTTAATGGCATATAAAACATCTCAGGAAATCTTTCAAAAGCTGTGGCATACATCAGAGAACAGCTATGATTACTGAGTAAATAGGAATATAGCTCCCAACAACCAAAGGAATTCTTCCAAAGTTTGAAAACAAAACGACTGATTTTTATTTTTATTTATTTTTTTCACAAAGAGTAACATAACTAGCTATTCCAGATGTGAGCTTCACCAATACTTGTTTATTAAGTGCGAGGCCTTGCTCCAGCAATTAAATCCTTTGGGAGTGTATGCAAACCAGAACATTTGCATTTGGCCTTGAGCAATGTACCTTCTGCATGACAGTGTGGTCCCCACAGTTTTGAACGTGCTGACAGACTAAACTAACCAAACCTCCAGAGAACCAATGACTAGAACCTGCAATAATCCAACAGGAAGGATTACAGGCTTTATAAATAATAGCATGGTAAACTAGCACAAAGTTTATGGAAGAACCAGGCTCTGAGGTGACCATTACTGCAAGGGTGGAAATGTTTTACCATGGATACCAGCCAGACAAAAGTGGAATAATAAAACCAGGGGAAGACTCATTATTTTGGAGCTGATGAATGCGATTTCTGTTGCTGACCTTTCAGGGCCAAATTCTGATCTCGAGGGACGGGGCCGACTGTACGGCTTCTGTTGTCAACTGCATGGGCTCATGCAGATCTAATGATAACATGCCTCCATGACCTGTCTGGCCAACTGCTGTCCCTAGTCCTGTATTTCGTAACTTTTTGAAATTAAAATACACTTAAATAACTTTAGAAATTATTCAAGCAATCTCTAAATAAAGTACCTTGTTTCACTCTGTACAGAATCATCATAATGGCTTTCATTTAAAAACAAATAAAAAATAGGCAAAACTTTGAATCTGGAATTATTCCAACTTTTTATTTACTTACATGTTAGAAAAAGTGTGTTTTCCTTCTTTTTTACAATATGTGGACCTCAAATTGATAAACCCTACTCCTAGACATTCCTGAAAAATCAGCCAGAACGTCATCTACCTCTTCTCACAGCATCTTCAAAATAGGACTTGAGTGGACACAAGCGCTGGGGGCTTGGCCAGGGGCTTATTCTCATATCCATGATACCTCTTCCCGGGGACAGAATTAATTTCTATGCAAACTACTCATTTTCCTCATGCTTTATAATCAATTTATAGTACATATCCTAAAGTGAAATAATAATAATAATAAAAAAATCTAATTAGACCAGAACCAAGCCTTAAAATAGGCTTGAAGCTATGGTATTTTTTTAAACTAAAGTTTAAAATAAATTTTTGCTAATTTTATTTTACATTCTAAAAATTTACGTGGGTGGATTACAACCAAAGAAACAGGTGTCAGAAGCACAGCAGAAATCCAGACCAACGCGGTTTTGATCCTTGAGCATAGATCAGGAGAAACTGCTTAAAAAAGCCAATAAGGTTATTAAGTTACCAGAAAATGTAAAAGAAATCCTCTTTGCATGTGAGCTACAGCTGCAGTAATCAAACTGAGAAATCTGTGTGAGTTTGAAGGAAAATATGCAATATGCAAACAAGCCATAGCTTCTTTTGCGATCTGACATGCACTAATAGCTAACAAACGAGAGGCTCTTTCAAATGAGCTGGTCCTGCACAGCTGAATTATGATAGGCAAATGGGATGGGAATGAATTATAGAGCAACGCTCCCTGTCACAATACGCCTCTGCAAAAGCTACTTCCCTTCAGAAGTTATCGGCACCTGCCAAAGCCACAGGGATTACCCTTCCCCCTGTGGCAGCATGTAACAGCAGGGGAAATTTTGGCTTCTGACCAAGAAACCAGAAACTGAAAAATGTACTAACAAGTGAAGTGAGAAGCCTAAGCCAAAATTTTTTAGGAAAGTAACAGACTTATCCGTGCCCAAGCCTGACTCCTCATTGACTTTTAGCGTCCGCTCTGCAGCATTAAAACGGCTAATAGAGCACTGCGGAAAATGGCAGACAAATCTGAGTCTAAAAGGGTATGCTTCGTCACCCAGCCATGATTTGCTTAAGAACAACAAATTCACAGAGAAATTTGATGCACCAGTGTACTCTGTCCCACTGGTAAAAAATTGTCAATGTGTCTGTCATCGGACCCCAGAAAGCCAAGAGCCAAAGCGTGGAAGGAAGCCCTGTGCCACAGGGAGTACATGCTTGCACCGGGCCGATGAGTATTTCACCTGGAACTACTGCCTTGAGTTGAACTTCAAAAGGCACTGAGGTAGCCTGGGACGTTTGCCCAATCAGTGGGTATCCCTGATTCTCTGGTCAAGAAATAGAGACCCTCGATCCCTTTGGCAAGAATAACAGTGGGAACCCCCACCTGATTGTCCAATTCCATCTACTGTCTGCATTCCATCCTTCTGAAGGTCCTCAATGACCTAAAAGTAATTCAGCCCAGTTCAGAGCTCTTCCTATTCCCCAAACATGGTTAACAGTTGTAGTGTTTAGATAGGGCACTCTTTTTACCATCTCTACTTTTAACAGTTCTTTCAACCTGCTAACCAAGAAATACATCCAGCCACAGAAAAATATTCCCTTCTGAAGTGTGTGATGGCAAAAAATCAGTGGAGAAGGGGTAGAACACATGCAGGGTGAAGGAACAAACAGGTAGACAAGGAGAGAAAGAGAGCCTAGACATACAGGAATTGTTAGGTGTTCCCTATATAAACCGAAGTCCTCTCTAGACATCTATGTGAAGGTAGAGATTTAGTACTTTATGGGTTTTTTCTGAAAAGAAGGTGAACTTTATTTTCACTCTAGTGATTGATTCTCATAAAAGTTAAGTAGCCATCTATGAATAACGTTTACTTTAAGAGCTCAGGTGCTAGTTGTCTCTACTATAAAGATGAAGATATAAATTCTGATCATCTAAGCTCAAGGTCAGTATTGTTCAACAGAGCAGAAATTCTGTTTTACTATTTCTTTACAAGGTATCAGAAATAATTACTAAGGACGCCATTCAAATTCAAGTATTCAAAAGGTAAGAAATGCCAGCCTAAAATTGCTTATGCAACTCAATTTGGACCTCTTGAACATAGCTTCTATGAAACCATCTTCAATTATGTGATCACAGACTATTTTTCCATGGCATAGCTGCAGCTCTTTTTGTGTGCGCTGTGGATAGTATTCTGAGAAATGGTATTCTGGGAATGAATCAGGTTTATGTAGTGAATGAGGCTTTCATTTCTCTCTGGCTCATTTGTTTCAGGAACTGGAAGGTATATAATGAACCAGCAAGGGACTACAGAACGAGAAAATAAGATTTAATGGTTAAGGCAGCTGCCACTGAAGAACTGAATTCCATTTCTGGATCTGCCACAGAGTTCCTATGTGATGTTGGACAAATCACTTCACATTTCCCAGAGATGACCATTAATTTGATGTTCCTCATTTTCTGGCCTCTATACAAGACAATTGAGCTGAGGTATTGAACACTTACAGCTGCAATTGATGTAGATCAGAACTGTATTTATATACACATAAAGATTGATTAAAATTATAGAGACTAATGTATGACTTCTATTAATTTAGAAATTAGCTGATATATTGTCAACTATTTTGTTCTTCCTCTCTCTGTTCCTCTGTCCGTCACCTGTGAAGTAGGGATAACAAACCCATGAATGGCCGGTGTATTACGCAGGTAATTTCATTACTGTGTGTGAAGCATTCAGGTATGAGAGCCGTGAGAACAATGAAGCAAAATGAAGCAACCAATAATTTTGTATTCAGGGCAGGTTTGGAACGATGTGTGGTAAGGAAAGCCCTGGGGCCCCAGGCTACATGAAGAGGATGGAAAGAAACACAAGCTAACTGCCGATGAAGCAGGGTCATGTGTAAAATACAGTATCCATTTTTGAAAGAATGTCAGAATGCCTGCATTCAAAGGGGCCAAATTAAGTTTTGCAGAAGCAGCCTTAGTCCTGGCATAACTGACTTTCTGTGTGGGCTTGATTTTGTTCTTTTCATGCAGATTCGGAGTTGTACTGTCTGCTTCTAAGAAGCATTTGAATGTCTGTTGGAGGTTTTATGTGAAGAAGAGAAGAATCCAGGCACCTATCATCTCTCCAATTTCTAACTAGGCCACAGACAAAAGGCAGTTCGAATCTAAACCCATGTTTCATACAGATGTAGAAAAGGTGTAATCTGACAAAGGTTAACCCCTCGGATTTGGGAATGAATGCCCAGATTGATGTGGCATGGAATGAACATCCAGGTAGAGGTGGCTCCACTCTTTGAAAAGGCTGCATCCATTGTCCTCAGAAACAGGCCTGCCTCGCCTAGATCTACAAAACCTAGATGTTCCTGTGGGCAGAAAGTACCCACTTTGTATCTGGAGAGGACCTCATTTTCTCAGTTGTTCATTCAAGAAGAGCATGGCTGAGCAACCAATGCCTGAGGTGGCCAATGCCAATGCCCAAGTGGACATCCACTTCTCAGTTCAGGAGCTCAGAGGATGTTAAACCTTAGCTGGTCCATGAGATGGGCTGAGCAGGCTAAATTCTGCCCTGGAGCTTGGCTTTTACCTCACTGCTTATCTGAGATGGGGAATTCCACCACCACGTCTGCCAAATCCAGGACAGGACGTGTGACCAGGTGAACCAGAGGTATAACCTGGCTGACTGTTTAACCTGCACTGAGGCCGCCCACCTCTCCTCACACATATTGAAAAATGGGGACAATCGCTCTTTCCTATTAATACAAAACAGATTCAGCTGGAGGAAGAAAGTAACCAGGGATACTTAACAATTCACTAAAGCTTGGAGTTATGATAAGGAAATCACAGTGCAGGGAAGTCCTATTTTGTTACTAACTTCCCTATTATATGAAAGCCATGAAAGAAATGAATATTGTGACGGGGTCATGACTTCACTTATAAAACCTGCATATTAAGTTGTGGGCAAGATTACTGCTGAATGCCTTGTTGTACTCTTCACCGTGGTTTGCAGCCTTCTATTTTGTGATATCTGCTGTGGCTGACGTGAGCTTTGCCAAAATATATTACAGGCCACACAGAAGATCATATATCAGCAAATAATGGAATCAAGTTAAAATGCAAGTTTCCTATAATGAACTGAGCCGGCCCATTTCAGCATTAAGTTCAGGTGTTACACTGGGAGAGAAGATAGGCTTTAAGGTACGTTTTAAATTTGATTGCCTGCGAGAATGCAAACATGTAACTTCAAAATTTCAGGCCAGCATGCTTGCTTTCTAAAGCTCAAAGCAGTTTCATTCATGAGGTTTATAATTTGTCAAAGTATTTTCACTAGATTTGCATGCAAATTATGAAATACAAAACCAATTTAGTACAGCAAAGAAAATGATTTCAATCACTAAGGGAAATAAAAGTAACTTTTACTTAGAGCATGAGAAGAAAAGCAAAGCAAATAAGAGATTAAAAGTATCCTCTCTTGATGAATTCCAGTGTTTGGCCTAGAGAAGATTAGCCAGAAGAGGAAAAAATATTTAAGAATTTATTCATAAAAATTACCAACCCTAAATCTACATGCTGAATAAATTAAACATTCCTAATCTTTCACATTTTCATTCTAAGCTTTCCTGATCAGAGCAGAATAAAAACTGTAACTTGTACCTTAGGACCAAGCTGGGGTGCAAACTGCTCATTCCAAACTCCAGATGGCATAAACTGTCACAGACTCACTGAAGTCGTTCGAGTTGTGGTAGTTTATACCATGGGGAGATTCAGCCCCACATTACTTGTCTCTCTACAGTAGTTTATGACTGCGCCTATTTTGGATCACAACAAGACAAAGATATATGTTAAGTAAGCAGTGAGGAAACATAGACATGATACTCATAGATGAACAGGAGGACATCACATAAAGGAACTCAACATTTATAGATTTTAAATATTATTGATATGTTGTGGGGTTAAAACATGGCAACTTATTCAAAACCTTTTTTGCTTTCTGTTACCTGTTTGTGACTCCAGTCCCCAACGAGCATTATGGTTATGTTTTGGAATATAGAAAAACTCAAGATTTTTTTTGCACAATACTATCAGGATTCTTCCTGATGCACCTGATAAAGTAGAAGAGGAATCATGATGATGGTGATGATGACGATGATGATTTGGCAAACACCTTACAAAACACGTGGCACAACAAGGAGATTTTAAGAAAATGCAAGGGCAAAAAGGAAAAAAGCAGAGAAAACTATCTGAGAAAACGACACAATTAATTATGGCAGTAAATGCACAGCAAAAGCAGCTTTAATGCACATGAATAGTTTTGTACGGGTCCACTACAGATCAGTAGGTTAAAATATCATGAAAAAAAATTTTCTTCTACCACCAAAGGCTTTTAACAGGAGCTACTTTTTCTTGTGAATTAAGGAGGGGAAATTGTGGTTCCCCCCCAGGTAAGCAGGCTGAAGGGCCTCACACCTGCCTCTGACTTCAGTCACCACCAGCAGGACAGAGGGCATTTGGGAAACTTCCATTCCAGCCAACAAGGAACGAGGTAGTATTCGCAATGAGTAAATATAAAAATCCAGCATATGGACATCAGTCTTAAGAAAGACATACTGTGAACTGTTCCTTTAGGCAACTTCTTGAGTTGTGAAACCATGCAGAGGTACTCACAGACACAGCAAATCATCAACCTATCTCAGTAAAGCAATTAATTTTCGGTTTTGCTAAAGCAATTTCTTAAGGTATGTTTCCTAGAATAGTGCTACAATCTGATAGATGTCTGGAGCGATATATAGAAAGTCCTCATGTGCAAGTGCCCAAGCTCCTTAACACAAGCCGTCACATGATTTTAGATATGTGTGAAGGGAAAACACCGCACGGGGGAGATTTGACTCCATTTGATAAAATGAGCCATGGGCATTCATCAGCGCACAAGGATGCCTTGGTTTCCAAGGGAAGGAAACTCACAAAATTGGCGCAGAAAAGAGCTATCACGTATTCAGACGACAACTCAAATCTGAAAAACTGGGGGACAGGAGCAGCCTGCACTACTTTGATGTCTAGACGCAGCCTCTGCATAGCTCTGCTTCCTATCAGCATAGTGAGGACATTTATGTGTTTGTTTCTCCTTGTTTCTCTTTTCTAGTTAGACAAAAAAGCTGCTGAATTCCAGGACTACCAGCACCTCATGTACCTGCACCTCGTGGCCCCACCATGGCTGCAGCCCTGGTCCGCTGGAGTACAAAAGCAGTGTTGAGGATCAGGGTGCAGGTGGAGGATCTCAATACGGATATAGTCCTGCAATACCAGCAAGCACAGTCATTTCATGGGTGAATTAAGCCTGCATGACAATCGGAAAGTTCAGCTCTTCACATCTTTTAATACTAAAGCTGATACTCAGTGCAAAATGACAGCAGATTTCCTTTTTTATGTGAAGTTTACATAGAAACATTAAGCAGCAATTATTAATGTGGAAGATGGTGTGAATGTATTAAAATATTTTTAAAAGCTCAGCATTACAAAGTGGAGTTGAAGGGAGAATTTTTTCTTCGCTGTTTTCTAATAACTTTTGTGTACTTTTCATCATTAATATTTAACCAAACTCTTTGAAAATAGGGCTATACTTTACTGAGATGCATTAGGCCAAGCCATTCACCTGCAATTAAAGTGGTAAAGTATTTGGAAAAAATAGCAATACCTACTATGAAACTTTAATAAAACTGCAGAATGCTTTATTTGCAATTTATCTTAAATGTACGATAACTTTTAGAACTATGAAATTTACACCAAAGTGGGCAGCTTACTTCCCTATCAAAAGAACCTGAAAATAGATTTCTTCAGATAAGGAGGTGCTGAAGTGGAGGCGCTTGAGCGGTATAGCTTCAACAAAAACTTAAAATGTCGCCAAAAATAACAGGTAACTGTCCCTGAAGCCAATGCCTCAGGAAGATGCTAATGAAGGGTACATCAATGGAAGTGCCATCTTTCATACAAGGTATGAAAGCTCCTGATCGTTGTGATAAATAACCCTGGCTATTTTTTTGCTGTTACTGGAGACCTTGGCCCCTGAATTTCTGCTGAACCAATTTGGTTTAATTACATTCTGCACACCTAATTCCTTCCCTAAACTGCTAAACTGTTCTGAAGGGCTAACTGTATCTTCCTAAATACCTATTACCCTCCACTGTAGGAAACTTTGAAATTCTCTGCCTACATTTCTGCGTTTGATTAAGTATATTTGCTATATTTTGGGGAGGAAGGGTTCTTTTGAAACAAAAGCTATTCGAAATGTAAGCTTTTCATTTAAGTAGAAGAACTGTGAGACTATCAAGCTGAATATGAACAGAGTAGTCTCACACGACAATATGTGTGCAAGGATTTTTAATTCTGGAATTTGTTTAACATTCTCCTTTTGTGTTGGCTGTTTCTTAAAAAGTAAACGGTACCATCTGTATAGACCATCTGAACTGAACTGACCCTGAACAGGAACATGAACAGAATGAACCTACGGATAATCCACAGCACTTTGTCAAGCCTGATGGTAGCTAATTTACTTCCAGATAATATGGGCAGGCAATTATTACCAGAAAACTTTAATGAACAAAAATTGAGAAGAATTATCTTGATTTTGCAAGCCTTACTTTCCACAAGAGTTTGTTCTGTGGCGGAGTTTTCAGCAATACAAAATGATAAAGAAACGAGTTGTAGGGGCTGGTTCTGAGACCAGCATCTGTTTTCCCACTCCTGTCAAAATCATTTACCATTATTTAGTGTGAAGTTTGGCTTGCCCATTAGCAGAGCCTATGATACAGGGTATCAGTATATGCCTATGAGAACTGTATACGCTGCACAGCTATCTCTGGTGTCCCACATACGCTGCCGGTTCCACATATGCTACCAATAGTGGCAAATAACAATCAAAGAGTGGCAGATGAAGAATAATTAAGTCTAAGGAACGGGGCAAGAGATTGAAGAAAATCATAACACATGGAGACATCCTTGAGGAGATCTTGGCTTCCCTACTTTGCTTTCACGCCTGCTTGGTCCTCAAAAGCTCCGTCCCCACCTCCCCTCTTCCAGCATCCTGCCTTTGGGCACTCTCCCCACCAGGGCTGGCGGCATGATGGGAAGTCACTGGTACGACTCGACATCCTAATTTGCTCCAAGTGCTCAGCTGCCGCTGCAAGACCAGCCTGTGCGGTTCTGGAGCTTGTCTCCCCCGCAGGGAAGTCAGGATAACTCGATTTGCTCCTGTCAAGGAGAAGGGTGCCAAGCCAAGAGATCTGCTTCTGCTGAGCCCTTGGCACTGAAATCAAGCCTGCGGTTCTGTCATGCCCTTTTTTGTTGCTTGGATTCACGAGGAAAGGCTACAGGACCGCTTCCTCTCCCTGCACGGCTAAACTGCACCACCGTGGGAAGCTTGAACTGTGTTTTTAAACAGGCTCCCTGCTGCTCTGTGTCACATTCTTTCTTCTTCTCCTTCCACAGCAATCTCATATATATATTACGTTCTGAAACAGAGGGCAAACTCCAAAAATGAGCATCCTGCACACAATTTTCCAATGTTCATGGCCAATTTGCTGCGTTCTGCTCTGAATTTCATGACAAGGAATTCAGAAAGTATTAATATTGCATTGATGCCTCTTCTTGTTTTCCCTTGCACCCACCAATGCTTGTGTACTATCAGGATGTGAAACGAAACGGGGTGTGTGTGTGTGTGTCTTCAAATTCCAAAATATTGCTACTTATGCATTTTTACATAAATTAAATTAACTGTGATTTCATGAAAATGCTGACTTCAAGAAAAAAAATACACAATTTTAGGAGGATAACTGATTTAACCACAACAGAAACACCAATTAATACACTTAGTCACGTCGAGGGATTGATCTAATGCAGAATCTAGATTTATTTATGTTTCATTCCCATTTTTACTTTTCAATCTTTTTGGTAATGTAAAATAAGTTAGATTAGCTTCTTAGCTTACACTGCGTAT
This sequence comes from Larus michahellis, assembly GCF_964199755.1. NCBI lineage: Eukaryota > Metazoa > Chordata > Aves > Charadriiformes > Laridae > Larus > Larus michahellis. The sequence goes on from NC_133897.1 coordinate 11,174,647, forward strand.
TGCCATGTATTTTCTTAGAGTGAGGTGCTCTGCATGAGAGCATTAATGATAATCATTAAATATAGGAAAAAGTTAAAATTCAAAGGAATCTCTTTGTGTTTTAGTTCCTCATTCTTTGCCAAATACATACATACCCTTATATATATATACACACACACATAAATCGTAGGCAGTGAAATAAAGAATTTCTTTGATTTAATTTCAAGAAAAAATGTCAAATGCAGAGACGCATCCACTATCCTTTCCCAGACATCAAAGATATTTTCAACAGAAGGGTCTCTGCTCAGCCAAAAATATAGTCTGTTTCCATACTGCAGCTGAAGTCTGCAAAAGCTCAGAGAGAAAGAGGGAAAAAAACCCCCAGTTTTCATGGCCATGTACCAATTTCTACAGGATGAAAGATGAAAGCATTTTTGGTTGAATCAGCCAGTATCTTTTAATTAGGAGAAGCATTTCCAAAAGTGTCTAGCTGTCTCTAGGAACACAAGTCTCGGTCACTGACTTCAATTTTGCAACAAAAATTATACTATGACTTGGTGACATCTTTCACAAAAATGGGTCAATTTTTCTTTCATAAAAAATGCAAGAAAACCTGACTTTCAAGTCATTTGGCCTTTTATTATAATATATTACATCCCATGCACTGTCTTGATGACATTTAGTGTTTCCTATGCAGGATCCCACAGTATGTATGAGTTGTCCGAAGTTCAAAGAGGGCAATCATTAAAATTTGACATTTATGTCGATGTGTACACAGGGAGTTTACCTTTTCATTCGATGCATTTATTTTTTTTTCTGGTGGAAAAGCTGAATATGAAGTCATGAAAGACTTGGAGTGATTTTGTGTGATCCCAATTGAGACTAATGGGTAATTCTATATGATTGCAACTGGGTAAAGGAATTGATTAAAGATAATTTTTTTTGTTTTTATTTGCTGAGTTGTCAGGAGGTGTTGAGTCATGCTGTGAGAGGTTCGAGTGCTGAATCTTCTGCTGTCATATACAGAAATGTCATGTTATATTACACAGCACGCAGGAGCAAGTTAAAAAAAATTCTTTGTACATAACACAGTAGTTTGGTAAACAAAACCTATCAACTTCACAAATCCGGTTTTCCTTCCAATTGTGTGTTATTTTTCATGCCTGATAAGCTCAGATTTTCTCAGTGCACAAGTCCTAACAGATGTCTTTCTCCAGATGAAGAAACTGATTTGAATACTGTAAGGATATGAGTGTTGTCAGTCAAGCTTTAATAGGTCTTCCTTTTGGTTCAGAAGTGTTCCTTAAACTCCTCTTGAAAACAAATTGCGTGTGTTGCACCATTTCCTTGTTTGGCCAGGGTAAAACAGTCCAGAAACCTTCTGCCTCTCGACTCAACCCAAAATACTTCTAGTAATTGCATTGGGATTTATTCAGGAAACAGAAAGACTGATGCTGATGTGATACCCAGAATCAGCTTACAGACTCGAGGGGACGGTTTTTATGCCTGGCCGTGGTATGAAGTCAGCATGAAGAGGAATGCATGAATTTTTTTTAACCATCTTAGCTGAGTTGCAAACAGTGGATCCAAAACCCCACACAGGTGCGTCTTGGCTGGTATAAAGCTGAGTTCCTGAGCACTTGGGAGGGAAAAGGACAGTCACTCCAAGAAAAAAAGTTGCCTGTGGTTCATAGGGCTGTGAAGGTCTACGATAACTCTAATGTAAGCTATGTGGAGCCATCGTCTCCTGGAAGAAACGTATCCTGACCACCTCCCATCCAAAGCTCAGCTCAAAGGAGATTGGGGACAGATGAGGACAAGGTCATCCACATTCCACTTAGAAACTCTTCCTGCAGGGGTCCAGAGAGAATGGAGGGTGAGGAGGTCACCCAGCAGCATCAAGCCAAACCTTTTGCATTAGTTCTTATTTGGTCTAACTAAAAATCGTGTTGTTCTTTATTCCTGTAATTAAAAGATAGGCTATGCTCTCCAGGCCCTTAGAAGGAATTTTCCAAAATTAACTCTAAGCTCAGCAGAGGCAGTGAGCATTATACTCATGTATGATTTTCTCAGCACTGCAAGTCAAACCAGCTATCTCATGTTACGTTAAAGGCAAGACCGTGCCATGCAAAAAGTGGATGTCCATTTACGAGGAGCAGGACAGTCAATGATCTCAGTGTGTGTGTTCAGGACCCTGCACTCAGTAGCTCTTATTCAGCCTCATTTAAGAAGTTGAATTTGCCTTATACAAGTGAACCTATAATCAGCAATCAAATAAATGATGTTATATAGCCAGTAATCCATGTCTGAGGCCTTAGTTACCTGAGACTTAATACTGGGGGCCAAAACCTCCCTCCAGGAATAGTTCTAGAAGTAGAAGCTATTTCAGTATGATTTCTTAAGCAGCAAAATACTACATAATGTCAACAAGACTGGAAGGAACTGGCTGAATCAGACCATTAGGCGAAACCTACTAAATGACAGGTGTTTTATTTTAGATCTTTATCCATATTCTTATTATCTTTATTTAAGAAAGAAAAAAAAATCTAAATTTCTGAGCTTTCTGCTTTTATTATATTTGAAATATAATAAAAGACTGTACAAATTACAGAATTTAAAAGACTTTTAAAACTGTCACAGAATTTGACTGTTACAGAATTTAAAGACTTTTAAAAGACTGTACAAATTACAGCTTTAAACCAGAAAAATAGAAGATATAACATAAATAAGACTTCAATACATTAATTTTCATCTTTGCAGAAAACATAAGAAGTAAAACTATACTCAGTCAAGATAAGAGGAAATTCCTGCCTTCTAAAATCTTTCAAAAAAAGCAGATTTTCCCCAATTAGATCTCTACAAGTATCTTTTACATTTCCATTCTGAATTTCCATACTTTCTAATAATTTGGATGTTTAATTAAAAAAAAATATATCTTTTTTTCTCTACTTTCTTATTAATCTGATTCACCTCAGGAGTGAGAGGCCCTTGATAACACTATTTCGCCCCACAATGCAATTCCATGAAGGCATAATTTGGGTGAGCATATCGTGCCCTTACATGTTTTCCCATCTGTCTCTTTAGAAATATATAATCTAATTTTAGTTATCATATTTGCCTAAAGACCTCTGCTGCATCTCTGTTGGAACATCTCTTCTGAAAGTACTTTTACATTAGTATGTATTAATAATTATTGCAGTAAATGCTTTAAAAGCTGCCCAAAACAGAGGAGGAGTTTTAAAAGGTTTGTGGCTGCAGATAAAGGTTTGAAGCTTCTAATGCTCTGCTGACAGCCACCTTTCAGATTTCTATACATCTCTTAAAGACAATTACCAAATTTACCGAATGAGCTAGACTAGGAGCATCCTAATAGGAGTGTGAAAGGCTAACAAGCTGGAAGCCTTTGAGGTGGCATCAGTGTCTCACATCTCTTGAAGTCAGTGAGGTGATAAAATTGTTACTAGTTCAAGAAGGCACGCACCCACGGTTTCTCCTTTCAGGCATTCCCTTCAACTAAGGCTAGATAGTTAAGGTCTTGTATCTCAGATGCGGTAAGTGGGCTGAAATGTCAGAATTCACTCCCCAGGAACTTCACAAACAAGGGGGTTTGTGTCGCAAGGAGGACTGAGCCGTGAGCAGGGGGAGGAATTGTCTCGTTCCCAACTCACCTATTTAGTGTTATTTTTTTTATAAAGGGAATGCCGTCTCCAGCCTCTTTCTACCCATAATCTGAGTAAGGTGTTGATGAAAAGACATGACTTCTTTTAAAGATTATTCTTTCTTGGAAACACCAAGCACGATGCAGCTGTTACTCTGTCATGTATGGTCTGACAAGGTTCACTTGTGAGGAGAGACATCCCACTCCTTGTTCAGCCCGAGAAACTGCCCAAGTCTGTGAAAACAGTCCGAGATTTAGCTTCTCAGAGCTGATGGCCTCCTAGCACTCAGCGCAGTCAGCCGTCCTCGCTCCCACCAGGCTGAACCATCCTTTCTGTAACCTCACTGACATCAACGGGGTTCTTTCAGCTACAGGTACCACTTGGTGTGAGCCAAAATAGCAGAACTCAACCCAGAGTTCTTGTTAATAATCATAAAACCAGTAATAATTAATCCACCAATTCTTATGTTCAGTAAAACTGTGTGTCTACCCATTATCGCAGAAGAAATAATGCAGTAATGAATATCACCACCACCACGAGCCCATTCAGAGTTTAGAAGCACACAGCAATACAATGTGATTATCTAGGACAGCAAGTAGAGACTATGTAGTTGTCTCTAAAAGTATCATTTGCATAGAGTCTGCCTTCTGAAATTGGATGTAAACAAAGATACTGATCCTGGTATCTTGTGTAGAAAACAACTAGCACTGTATAAAGGCCGGGATTGAAGACTGATGCAGAGCAAAGAGTGCCACCTACAGAATTACTAGGAATATTTACTTCAACACATTAGATCCCCTTTCCATTTGCAGACCATTTATGATGATGCTTAGTTAGCACCGTCTGGTGAGATCAAATCCAAGCTGCAGTTCTCTCTGAGCCAATAAATTAACTGTGAAGCAAAGTAATGTAAGAGCAAAACTGCTAAACAAAAGAGATGTTTGAAAAATTTGCTAATACTACAGCTATAAAAAATAATCTTACCAGCTCAGAACAAGCCTGCTTTGGATATACAGTCTTGCCAGGTGCTTGACATCGTAACACGGCACATTTAATACTTGCACAGAATCCGCAATGCACGGCACCACGAGCAAACCTCGGAAGTACCGCTGCTGCGATTTGACTTTCATGAGGGCACTCCAGACTACAAGCTCTCAATGAAACGGAGCACAGAAGTTAAAATCTATGCATTTCTTCTTATTCTGCCTCCATTAGTCGAAGTCCAGAAATACGCGGCTCGGTAAGGTTAACTGGATGGCAGCTTCCTCGGTAACTAGAGGCTAGTCAGCAGTTCAGAAACAGATGGTAGGTTAAATAGTCTCAGCCGGTAGGAGTTTTTGTTTTGGCCTTTTCCACTTCCCTTTAGACTAATACACGACCATATTGTGACAGGAAGATTTTAAGTAGTGGTCAAAAAGTACTACAGGCATTCCTTACTCACTTGCAAATATTTCCCTATCCAGCCCATAAACTGCTGTCATCCATTTAGCGATGACCAGAGACATAACTATAATAATGTGGCTGGAGTTTGAATTCCAAATTCTATTTAACAAAATGCTTGTTCAGGGGGTGGTAATATCAGGTATTTGCTCTACAATGAATAAGGAGAGAAGGGTGCTGTGGTGGGCGGAAGAGCAAAAAAAGATCTTTCCTTTTGTATCCAATATTTGTAAAAAGTTTTAAAACTCTTGGGTGTTGTGTGTTATCTGGCTTGCGTATCCTGAAAAAAATCAGACTATTTGGGGCTGAACCTGATCAGTCTGCTCAGCTACTGTGTGTCTGCCAAGGTTTGAGCCAATAACATATTGCAAGAGCCAGTGCAGTAATTATACAATCTGATCTCTGCACGCTACCAAAATAAACTCGTAGCTAATGATGGCAGTGCTACCACCATTTAGCAGGTTGAAGATGTGTGCCATATTTAATGCCTCCTCATGAGATCGGTTTCCTAATCTGAAAGAGATTTAAGACACTCAGAGAGAAACGCGCAGCTACTCCTTTCTGCTGTTTTCAAACCGCTCCTGGCCATACTGGGCCTCTCTGCTCTGTCCCTCAAATAAACAGAAAAGCTGCTTTCACAGCTCATCTCCAGATATGAAATTACTTTCATGGTGGCTGAGCGCTCTCTGCTATCCAAATTTCTCACAAAAAAACATTGCTTTCATTTTCTTGTGCTACTGAGCTGAACAAAGATAAAAGGAGTCAAAAAAAGATTATTGATTTAATGTTATCATTTCTCATTCTTTCTCCTCCTTAGGAGCATTGCTGTGTTTTGGTTTTTTTTATACCGACATATGCAGCAGCAGGAATGCCGCGAACGAGTCAGCTTTGTGACTCTTTGCAGGCTTGAGTTATCAGCAGCCACCTGTGCTGTACGCTGTACTGAGGAATTAGTGATTTGGAAAATTATCCAATCCATACTATCAAATCAAGGGAAAGATCTACTGTTTGCAATTGCTTTCTCAGAGCTTGCTGCTGCTCCTCCTTGCATTTGATAAAATTCAGCGAGCGGAACTACAGCACTGGCCCTTTTCAGTGAGAGTTCATCGGGCTTTATAAGTATATTCTCAACGCCACAAAATAGGACAGAATTATTACTAGGGGGTAATTACAATGATTTTTTTCCTCTCAAATGGCAGCTAGGTTGTATAACTGAGAAGTTACAGTTACATTCCTATTCACACCACACATACGAACCCAAACGAAAGGAAACTTTGAAATTCAATGTAGCAAAAGCTAACATCCTCCGTGATGGCAATGATAACAAGAAAATAGCAGTTTTCTCACATCTTGTGTAGACGTAGCATGAGGCGACTGCTCAAGAACCAGAACAAGAGCAGTCATGAGGCCTTACAGATGCCTTTCTAAAAGTGCCGTTAACATGCATTCTTTAAACGTTTTTATGAAGGGCAGAAATACGAGACCCAGTCCCCAGCTAGAAATTTTAGTTTTATCCTTTCTAAACCCAGAACCTTGAAACAAAACCCTGGCATGGCTGATGGCTCAGCATCTAAAATCTATGCAATGCAAAACGCTGTAAGCGTTTATTTGCAGGAAACCTCAATAACTGGAGACATTTTTCCTGAAAAAAAAACCCCTGAACTTATCACACAGTCACAAGATTTCAAGAGAGAAACCCCAAAACCAGTGAAAGCCACCAGCTGTACTTTATGAATGCAGAACACTTATCAACATTTTGGAAACAAGTGGATGCATTAAAGTTTTCAGAATGACAGAGTTTACATTAATATAACTAACTGCACAACTTATGCTTTTGCATGTATTTTATGGCAGACTGGGAATTGAAACAGGCTCACAAAGTGCCCCGGTTGGGACAGACACCTCAGGCTGTGGTGAAACATGACCTTTATAGATACCTAGCAAAAAACATTTAAGAAACAGATATAACATCATGACCTTTTTAGATATATAGCATAAAATATCTAAGGGAAAAATCCAGCCCCTTTTCCCGTCTGCCACAGAAGCCATGGACACAGCAGGAACTGCCCAAGGGGCCAGTGGTGGGACCAGGGATTGCAGGATTTACTGAATCCCAAGATGATGGTAACAGCGGGACTGATTACGCCCAACTTTGCCACCTACGTGTCTGGTATTTCGGCTCTCCCTACAGTTGCTGGAGGCAGGCGAACAGCTCCAGTAGTGATGTTTAAAATAAATGTCTAAAGCAGAACATATGCAAGGTAAAACAGAATTTATGATCTTTGGAGGTACTTCCATTGCTTTCACTACAGAGGAAATAATACTAATACTAATACTAATACTAATACTAATACTAATACTAATACTAATACTAACTAGAGTTCACTCAGACGAATCTCAAGGGATGACACTATTTTCACACTCTGGTGACGAGCGGCTGTTTATATTGCTCCAGTATGCAGAATAGATTGCGTTTTAGTGGAATTGGTGTAGGACACAGGATTTCCTCAATCAAACAGAAGCCAAGGCTTAGCATTGTTGCTCTGGACTTTTGCTTCTTAATGGAAAATAATCTTGTAAAACTGGAATTACTTCTCTGATGGATTTTTGTTTTCTTTTCTCCCATCAGAAAACACAAAAAGCAAAGGAGAGTTTATTTCATTAAGTCTGAGAAATTAAAGATGTAGCATTGCTAGTAATAGTGTTTTGCTGCTCCTGCGGTCCTACCACAGACAATCCCATTCCAGATACACTCTGTAGGGTATTTTTAGCAAAAAAGCGCCGTTAGTGTTACCAAACTTTCAAAGGAGAAATTTTGGAGGAATGATAGCCCAAAGGCTAATAAGAATTTGAAAAACAGAAATGAAAAAAATCCCCAGGAAGGAAAGGTGCTACTCAGAGGAAAATTTAGAGGCTATCAAAATGCATGATGAAGAAAGCAGGAAGACAAGAATAAATTATCAATGGCAAGATCCAAGAGGCCAGTTAAGTCAGATGAAAATTAATTAAAATTTGGAACTAAAGTGTTTGGTGGAGCCCCAATGGAAGTATAAGCCACAGTCAACACTCTGAAAGAGGAAAATCTGAGAGTCTAAAACTATTCTGAAGTGAAAAACAAATAAGAGATACTTTGAGGACATCAGAATAAGGACAATGAGAAAAATTTGCTCAAGACCATCAAAGGTTAATGAAGCAGTTAAGGAAGAGAAAGGTCCATCTGAGAAGCAAAATCATCCTTTGCCTCAGTGAAACAGGAGACCCTTGCTCATCCTTGCTCCTTTCTGCTAATTAAGATGAAACACTATCAAACCAGAGGTTCCATGCATTCTGGAACAAACACCAAGCCTCCAAAGCTTCTGAAAAAGCTCATGTATAAGTTATCTGAAATGCTTATAAAATAGGCTCTCTCTGCTGCTTCTGATGTGTGCAGCACACTGCAGCTATATTTAAAATCAATCCAGAGCTATAGAATGACTCTAGGGAATTACTGGCCAATGGACTTAAGTGGCAGTTCAAATCAGAAAAACAAAGCACTTGGAATATGGTGATAATAAAGGGGCTAATCAGTTCTGTTTCTGTGAAGAAGCACATTGTCTTGTCTCTTAAAGACTATAGCTCTATGTGTTATTTTCTAGAAAAGCCATCTTCAGTGCACCCCACCCCAGTTTTCACTCCCCTCACATGTTCTGTAATGCCCTTACAACAACTGTGCCACCAAAATTGCTTGAGAATTAGTCTCTAAATTAGATTACAAGTAAAATAAATTTTCTTAAAAATATTATTATATTATACATTTAAAAACCAGATTGTACAACCCAGCTCCCACAGTGCTTACTATGGAGGAGGCAGACATAGCGGCATAACAGAAAAACCCAGCAAAATCTTCTTTAGTTTGGCTTAGTGCTGAAGAAAACATGTCTTAGAGCTACAATCTTAGAAACCTTGTGATATGTTGATAAAAGACAGAATAAAGAAGAACCTTTTGACATACTTTATTCAGATTGCCAAAATGATTTTCCAAGGTCCCTTATAAGAGATGAGTATAGGTAAAGAGTTATAAAGAGGAAAACAGTGCCCCAGAGCAAAAAGTGGCTAGAAAAATAAAAACAAAGAGTATAATTAAATGGTACGTATTTAGCATGGTGAAAGGTTAATGACAGGGCATCTCGTGGTTACTTTCTAGGTCCCTGGCTATTTAATAGATTCATTAATAATCTAGAAAGGGATGGTGTGTAGGTAGGCAGCAGAACAGGCACATAGTAATTTTTCAGGTTACTCGGGACAGAGAGGACATTGAGTTCAGAGTCTTGCCAGAATATAAGTTTGTCTTTTTTGACAATTTTGGCTTAAGTTATCACCATCTAATATATTATTAAAAGCACGGTGCTGCTCAATATAGAATACAATAGTTTTATCATCACTTAATTCTGTATGAAATAGAAATTATTTTCATTTCACCAGGTAAGCCCACAAGCTACAGATATTAATTTTTATTTTCTACTCTCCTTTTTTTCTTTCAGAAAATCTCCCAGAAAACAATGTGGTGTTTAGCAGCAAGTCTAATTAAGCTATCAAGATCAAATATCAAGGGACTCCAGAAATCAAGCTTAATCCAATAATGTAGGTTCACCAATGCTGAGTTTACACATACTTTCTATTTTTCCTTTGCCCCTATAATACCAATACTCCTCGTTTGGCCTATTCTCCTCTCCACAGCGGAGAAAGAAAAGAATATTTTTTAAAGTAATTTTCATTCTCTCAAAAATGAAATACAAATAAAAATAAGCCCGTTTTTAAATAAATCAAAACCAATAATGAAAGTGATCCTGTTCTTAACAGATTTCTAAGACACCTTTAAATTTTTATACTTAATATCACCTAGAAGTTCATTTCTGAAGAAATATTCACAAAAGGTTGCACTTACAATACAAGCTTTGGGAGATTCACCTGTCATTCCATCCTGTGCAAATTCACAGGTGTTATCATATACCTAATTTCTTTGTCCCTCACAGCCCTAAGAAGAGAAGAACTGTCACGTTCTTGAAGTCAGCACGGCAGCCGTACCCTGTATACAAGTGTGGAATCATAAGACTGCTTCTTAAGGTCAGTGCAGCTTATGGTAATGAATATGGAAAGGTTACTATTGTTGTCTTTTGTTGATTTCTCCCCCAAAAATGCAAAGAACAAAAAGGTCACTAAGCAATGTTTCTAAGCTACTTTGGAATTTACTAATCTATCACTGAAGAAAATAAAAAAGGGTTAATAAAATATACTCTAGACATAGAAAATCAGATTAGAAGTGGCATTTCACTGTGAAACCTTCTTTAGACAGGGGAAAAATAACCCCAAAATCAGAAAGGAAAGCTACTTTCAGACTTTGATCACTAAATAAATATTTACAAACTGAATAAAGCTTTTTAAAGTACAAGGCTGGAGCACCATAACACGTCACTAAGGAATACATCTGTGACAGTGGAGCTGACATCTAGCATTGTAATGAATGCTAGGTGCAAGAATTTTATGAAAATTGTACTTCTCCAGATCAGTGAAAGAAGTTACTATATATTGAGTTTTGTAGACCAAGCCTATACTGGAAGTGATTGAAAAAGCAAGGAGGGCGACATGCAATGGCAAGAAGAGACTCTAGCATGATGTACTACATTACCAACGCAGAGATATCCGAGGATACAAACTTGCATTTTCCAGCTCGGCTAGCGAAGTGTTCGAATTAGAGGAACTTTGAGATGAGTGGTGAAGCCCTGTCGAAGGCAATTTGGCTTGGCAAGTTGGCAAAGGGACCAGGTCTCTGCAAAGCAAGTCTGAAGGCACTGCTCATTCTTGGGTCCAGGTTGGGGAAAACTTAGATGCAGTCTAAGTTTAAAAACATGTCTCTCTCCTCTGACATGCTTTTGCCCCAAACAAATTATAAATACGGCTTTCAAGTCATTATTTGGTTGCTGCAAATAAGTCAGATCTACTGCGGAAACCCCTGGTGATATCTAGCAGCTGTAGGGTCAGGAGATGATCTGAGAGAAGGATAAACTTGTATTTCCATCTCGATACACAAGGTTGGGGATAGAGAACCGGAAATGTACTCTGAGGTACACTTCAGAGGCTATCTGAAATAGCATGAATAAAAGGTAAAATTTTACTAAGAAAAATTAGTAAGAAATTAATTGTGTTTCTATATGGATATTTCCATATATATGTGAACAGAATATGCATGTCATAGATTCTGAATTATTGCATATATTTATATTTCTGTGGTTTTCTCGTGTTGTGTGGCCCTTTAGCTTTGCAGTACCTTGTCTATAGTATTTGTGTAGTGTGATGACAGAGAGGAAGAAGTAGCATAATCTTGACATTTTGGCATTACTCTTCATCTATCTTGCCTTTTGTGGAGGTTACTATATTATTTAAAATGCCAAATGTTCAGAACCATAAAGATAAGCCAAATTCAATGAATTTTAATGGGAATATTTTATACTTTAAATTCAAAATAGGCTTCTTGTTTGAGTGGAGGATCAGCTTTGAAGATAACTGTGCAAACAGTGACATCGTTGAATTGAGCAGTTTGGTAGAATAAGTTTTGAATGAGGGAGAACACGTAAGTATTTTCATGAAACAGCCCTTTCACTGTTAGGGGACAGGTTAATCCATTTCAGAAATTCTGAAGTCATAAGGCAATGGAAGTTTTCTATGTAATGGCTGGTGCTTCTAGACTTATGTGATCGTTTGTTCAAATTTTTAAAAATAGAGATTACAGAATTAAGGGACAAAATTACCCATGTTGCACTGGAAATAAGCACCACTAATTTATCCATTTTCTATCACAGAGAATGACATCTTTAACAAAAGGAAATTTAAACAGCATTTTTAAATGGTAGGACCATTTTTCCATGCTGAGCTTATTCTTTTGTGTATGTATATATAGGTAAAGGTTTGAGTCTGAGCTTGCTTCTCAAGCAAATTTTATGTTGAAACCACACATGATGTCACGTCCAGATGGAGTGTAGTGAGAAGAAAAGAATTTCAGATTTCATCTGCATTTTCATTTCAGTATATATGTCAAATGCTTTGCCTTGTTTAGCTAAAGGTCAAGAAAACACAAAGATTTTCTTTTTATCTTACGTGTTTTTGTAAAACAAGGAAAATGGAGGTGGAATGATTTGGAAATGAGTTCCTTTTGAAATTCTCTACAGCAGTCAATTCAAGTTCTGAAAATACAGTTTAATTGTTGGAAGATGTATCCTACATTGATGTAGCCTTACCTACTCCTTTGTATTGCAAAAAGGAATCAAGCTGGAGAACACAAGACAGTCTGAAACAAACCATTACAGAGTAATGGAGAAGGTACTGAGCATAGCAGTGCTACATGAGGAGAAAAGTGAAATACGAGAATTAGTTGTCCTTTTGTTCCATAACAGGATTGTCCAAAAGTCCATGTTTATTTAGCAGTGTATATGCACTATTTACTTCAATATTCTGAAGTTAAGCACATGCTCAAGAATGAGATTTTGGGGAAATTTAGCCCTCCATATCATTAAATAGTATCCTAAAATACTGGAATCAGATGAGCATTATTTACTTATTTATTATTTCACAAGCCATTATTTTTGGCAAGGTATTTGCAAAAATTTGGGTAGGTAAGTAGAAGACTAAACAGCTGCGTTGGGACATAGCTGGGAGGTCAGACGCTTTCTTAAGACAGATTCTCTTCAGTTTAACTTCTGCATCTCTCAGATTACAGGGCATCTCACTTTTCCTGAAACAATTGTGAGATTGGTACCTGTGGTATTTACGTACTCTGAGGGTGTAGGAATGATCAGCTAACTCACTCTTGCACAGAAAGGCAGCAGAAAACCTGCGCATTAGTTGGACAAAATCAGTAACGCACTCTATAACTGATGATGATAATGACTCAACAGCGATTCACGACCACAGAAGTAGTTATCAAGGTAGCGGGGGATGAAGAAAGTACTCAAGTACTCCTGGAAGGAAGCACTCATAATGTCTTTTGACTCAATATGGGTAAAATAAAAAAGATATGTTATTTTGGGTCCTCTGCGTGAAAAGAAACCCCAGTGCATAAAATATGAAAAAAGACCTAATGCCCTTTTACAGATTATTTTTTTGTCCCTATAGATAAACTGCGTTGAAAGTTAGATATAGAAAGGTTATACTAATTAAATTTCTGGAAATAATTACCATCACTAACCAAAGCGAATGACAGATCAAGCAGATGACTCAGTTTCGATAATAGCTATCAATCTACAAACATAAGCAAAAATAGATCAAATTCTTTATATACCTTTAAGATGACAGGCATTATCCAGCACGGACTATTCAGGCAGACTACAAAAATATTTTTTCTTTCCCACCCCAGATATTACAGAATTCTATAAAAAACCTGAACTGTTGGAAGAGTGAAATCAGTTGTGTCAATACATAAATGCACAAGAATAAGAATAAATGACAAATCTGACATAAATTCTTCCACAGAATTTTTTCTTTATTTTTGTATATCAGACATGAAAAAGGAAAAAAAAAAAGAATTCCAAAATTTGAAAGGTGGCTTTTTTTTTTTTCCCTAGTCTGGCTGAAAACGGAAAGTGGTTGAAATGCTCTTTAAAAGCGACTTCAATAAAATATTTTGTATCACTCTGATCTACTTTGTTTACCTTCTGTAAAAATATAAGTCTGGAACTTCATATATGTTTTCACTGCATTTTGATGCAAGCATCCTTACATTTAAAAAGTGGCTCAACTGTGGTCCATTCAATTAACATTAGCATAAATATGTACAGTCATGGTACACACATATTTTAGAGTCAGATACTAAGGAGGGATTTTGTTACTGAGACAGAATATACACTTTTGCAAACTGTAAAAAGCAGTAATACCGACATACAAACTTTTCTAGCTCAGGGGACAAAAAACTCATCTTCCCATTTATGCTACCCTACTTCTTTTAAAGTGCAAATAATACACTTCCTCTAAACATGCTTTTCAAGCAGAAAACTGGACTGTTTTTTAAAACAGGAGCCTTTTCAGATCGAACCATAACTAAGAGAAACGGGACAATTTAGAACTTTGTCCTTCTCACTGACGATTTTCAAATGACTTTACTTGCATTGGGATTGGGGCCCTAAAGGAGATGTAGAAATTAGCTTTGAACAGCCTGCTAAGTGCACATACCTATCTGCACTCCTTACTTAGATACAAAGCTGATCATTAATAACCTGGTAATTTAGGGGAAAAGATCAGGGTTCTCAAGGCCCTTTCAGAACCAGACCGGAGGACCGCATTCAAGGAATAATGACAGAAAGAAAGAATAAAATTGCAACTGCCTTTCTTCCCATTAAAAAAAAAAAAAAAAAAACAGAAAGAAAAGAAAATCAATTTCTGGATAAACCAAGGGTCTCAGGTACTCTTCACACAGGAGAAGAGGAAGCATTGTCATTGTTTTTGAAATATGTATGAAGATAAATGCCTTAATTGGTGAAAGAGAAGTACCTGACAGTGATTTGAAGACTTTTGTTTTTGTGAATGTAAGTCAACTCTTGTAAAGAAGGTCAGCAGAACTTCAAAAGGATATTCCCCCCCCCAGTCTAGCCTTTATTTTATGCATTTTTCTATCTCATTGAGAGAAGCATCAAAGTCCTGCATGAAAATGCCTGTTTTGTTCCAATAACACATAGCAGGGTCTCTTCCTGAAGCCCTTCCACAAATAAACAGCTTTGAATTGCATCCACTGCTAGGTTAGCACACCGCTCTCTTAGGCTGAAGCAGCCACAGCCAACGCTTTAAATCAAATTCATAAAATGCAGGGATTGATATTTTCAAAAGAAAATAACAGCTAATATAGATGAAAATAAAAGAAGGGTTTATATTAATCTCCAATTTATTTCATTTTAAAGACTGAAGCTTAGAACGGGGAGAGGGTCAAGCCTAGAAACGAAGCGTTCTGAGGATAAGGTGTTTTGATACCATACCAAATGACCAAATTTTGGCAAGGGAGAATAGGAGAGGAATGACAAGGAGGGACTGAGAGCTCATTCCTGGAAAGGTTTAAAAATAAATTCTGTGCACTAACTCAGCTTGAAGATCTGACATAAACATGTCTGCAGCTCGGCTAAGGAAACACCTGATATCTTAGAGACAGGTTTCACCCCTTTTCCCCAGGAAGCTGGTGGTGCAACCCCGTGGGAGAGGTGCAGCAGGAGACGAGTGCCTGCAGCACCGCAGGTTTAGGCTGCTTGGTGCTGCTTGGTCAGATTTGCGGATTTCAAGACCACTAGGAAGGTTTGCAGGTCTGTGGTGTTTCTGATGCGTCCTAAGCTCTGACAATAATAATAAAAGAATAGAGAGGATCACAATAACAGGGACATAGCCCCCAGTATGCTAATTATCTTATTTCCTCATTAATGACAAGGATTAAAACTCTGAAATTAAAGATTTCAAAGTGAGGAAATCAGACTTCGAACATCCTGGTAGAAAAAATAATTCAGATAATTCCCTTATTTAATAATAGTTCCTTTTTACTTTCTCCTATACTTTCTCCTTTGTTTCAAGGTCTTTCCTTCATTCTTTTTGGTGGCCTTCACCATTCACACTCACTTCAGTTGTGGAGGTGGATGTAGGTAAATAAATCACTTCTGAATTATCTCAGACTAATTTTTTGTTTCCTAGCTCAGCTTCTTTTCTTTGCCTGTTTTCATCTTCTCTTCTGTCCCTTAACTCACACTCTTTATCGTGTCTTTACTCCTCAGGTGTTTCTCTGTGGGTCTCTCTACCTTTGGACCCCCCATCTCTCCCCATGGGAAGCCTGGGAGTGGGCAGGGAGCCGCTCTGAGCAGCTCCTGCCCATGTACCGCTCACAGGGCAGGAGGACAAGGGCGACAGCAGCTTTCCCACTTCTCCTCTAGGCAAAAAGCAACAAACCTCAAGGACAAGGAACAGCCCAAGGCAGCTGCCAGCCCCTCTCCTGCATCTCACACCCGGCAGCCGTCGCACCAGGAAGGCAGGAGATGCACCACCTTGGTGATGCCCATGCAGCACGTTCCCATTTAGCATACCTCAAAGCCAAAGATTTTTAGTTAACACTTAACATGTAGAAGCCAAAATTATACCTGGTGGAGGTTGATGTGAACAATCTGTGCAAGGCTGAGGTGCCATTTGGTCTGTAGGATTTGAAAACAAACCCACAATCCTTCTCTGTATGAGCCTGACAGTCCCTGTATTAATTGGCTATCGTACGGCATCCATGCATGCAGTGCTGGTAATTAAAGCAGAGTCAACACTCATACACCCCCAGATTTAAAGAAAGATTGCTTGGTTAATTAGGATACAATTTGTTTTTGTATGCTTCTAGAAATTGTTCCAATAATAAGTTTCTGTACTATTATTACAAAATTAAAAACTGTCAGCAAAGCAGCTATAATTAATGTTTCTGACTTAAAGGCATAACACCTGAATTTTGAGGATTACTTTTTCTAATGGTATGAGAAACAACACTGTTCAGGTTTAAAAGACTGAGTCTAAATGGGTTCGTTCATCGAGAAGAGGAATATTGGATTTCCCCCTATTTTTCCAGGATAACACATCACGTTGATTTTCTCTTTTTTTTTGTTGTTTTTTTTTAGAATCCCAGCTATTTTGATTTAACCTATTATTAGAGACAGAAAAGTGACAAATTCCCTCAGCTCAGCAATACAAGAATTTGCAGTTTAAAGACCTCACTGTAAAAACTTTACATACTGTATCTGACACACTGTATCCATTACCAAAGATCTGCATCTAAGTGCTGTGAATTGTCATTTTTGGGGCAATGCATAGCAGGGAACAACAATAACGAAGGGAAAAAAAAAAACCCACAACAGTATAAGCTACAATAATAGAGTTTAGGATGTAATCACTTAGCTGCTGTCTCTGACCACAGTGGTAGAATACTACTTTCCAGCTGAGTTTAGTCTCTGAAGGTCATTAGAGATGTGTACCAATAAACATACACTCTGCTATCAGATTAGCAGACAAAACAGTTTCCATGGCAACCATTGGACAAGAGAGCTCGCCTGCATTCAGCATTAATTAAAAATATTTTTTTTTCCTCTCTCAGTCTCCTTGGAGTCAGTACTGTGAAACACAAGTGCTTGCAAGCTCTCTAATCTGCGGCTGCCTTTGAAAACCCATCCAATGTGTGTTGAAGCTGAGCCAATTAACGTTACGAGAATTGGGTGAATTGCAGAGAATCTGGCAAGGCTGTGTTTACCAATTAGGGTTTTTTTTATGATGCAAATGTTGCACACCATGCAGCAGGAATAAAAGCCAGCTATGCTGAATATGAAACTGTTAATTGCATTTTTCAGAGACACGGCTACAAGGTGAAACTAATCATACAAATGATAACTGGGTTTTACCACCTACAGTGCTTTGGTATTGCACTTTCACTAATCTGTATTAAAATAGCCCATAAATTTTTAGAGCGAAAGAAAATGCAGACCTTAGTACACCCTTCTGAATTTTGGGGGACATAAGGCACCGGGAAATTAGATATAGGTAACAAGGAAAGCAATCCATTTATGGTTAATAAAAACCAAGCAGTGACCTTTTTTTTTAAAAAAAAAAAAAAAAAAGAAAAGAAAATATGTGTTTGCTACATTCAAAGAGAACTATAATCTATTCAGCTCAAATGAAAATCCTCCTGGTAAAAGAGACTGGTCAAGATGTCATTGAGTGGGA
This sequence comes from Larus michahellis, assembly GCF_964199755.1. Classification (NCBI taxonomy): domain Eukaryota; kingdom Metazoa; phylum Chordata; class Aves; order Charadriiformes; family Laridae; genus Larus; species Larus michahellis. The sequence continues at coordinate 11,192,466 of NC_133897.1, forward strand.
AGTTTTCTGAGTGAATCAGTCCAAAGGAAAATCTCGGATGAGGATGGAAAATGCTTGGACCGAAAGTCCAAAAGAAAATTGGATAATGTGTATTTGTGGAGAAGTTTACTCGATACTTTACAAACAGTAGGAAAGTCCAATATATAAGCCCCCAGATTGCTGACAGGATTTGGGAATAAATTAGGCTGAAGAGGGGCTTATGAAGAGGACTTTACGTCTAACTGGTCCAAGTGTGTAGTATCTTTTTCTAAAAAGAATTAAAATATTATTGATTTTCAAGTATTAAAATTCAGTATAGGAAAGGGCAGGCAAATGGATTTTGTATCTAGACCTCCCCATAATTCAAGCCTTATTTCTCCAAGGACAAAACTCACCTCAGTTAGGGGAGCCCTTAAGAAGAAATATTTGGAAAAAGTAGTTAAATGAAATCCTTCAATAAAGTTTTTGGTGGTACGGCGGTACCTACAAACAGTAAAACTTTATTTGAATTTTATTTTTTCCTCAAAGATTTCTCAGTATAGAAAAAGACAAAAAAAAATGAATTTTCTACCTTTTTCTCCTGTAAATGAGGCATTGAAATTTAATCATCAGATAAAACTGAGATTACTTTTCTGATATGCACCTGGTGAATTTTTAGACAGAAAGAACACTTAAAAATGTTGCCAAAAACTCTACCACTATCTCATCCACTGGGAAGTATGAAGTACACAGCATAGACTTAGCGAATTGTTTCCTGTGACAAATTAAATTAAACAGTGATGACAAATAAACCCAGGTCCTAAAGACATTTGAGTAAGTAGGTTCAGCTGTCTTCAGGTGTGATAAAGACCGCAGTACTTTGGGGACCCAGAGTCCCAAAGTGCTCTAGAAACTATAATCAATTCTTCATTGAATCTTTATGAGAAAAAGAAGTATGATATTTCCCATTCTGTAGATAATTTCAGTGCCTCTCTTTCCTTAATTGTGTCAGTCACATAGAATTAGAAACAGATACAAAATCTCCTGTCATCAATTAATTTGTCATAAAACTATCTCTATGCCTGTACCTTTGTCTTTTAGAAGACAAAGCATGCAGCATGACAAACATTTGGAGAGCGCAAATATTTGCTAAACTAATGTATTTTGTGGTCAGCAATCACATGTACATGACACTTGGAAAAAGAAGAAAAACATCAGGCAGAGAGGGTTTTCAAATGTTGCATTTAGAGAAGAGGATCAAAGTAAATGCTGCAAAGAATAACCACAACTAGAGTCATACACTAGACAACTTCAATTGAAAGTGGCATGGCTTAAAGTAACAAGATAATAGGGTTGAATAATGCAAATGACCATATCCCATGTGGGTTTGCACTACAAGAGATCCTAAAACCACAGAAAATTAGGAAAAGGCATTGAAGAGCAGATTCTTGAAGAGATTTTCCTAAAAGAATAGAGAAAATGAGGACAGCTGGGAACCTTGAATGCACAGCAGGATGAGGGGCAAGGGAATGATTTGCTCTATAATAAGAACTGAGGGAAACAGTGACAATTGTAGAAAGTGCATGAAGAAAACTAGCCAGGAATGAATGGCCCATGTGTTTCTGAACTGCACTGGCAATCAATCATCTATTTTCCAGCAAAAGACAAAATACAAATTTGAATCGCAACTGCTGCCAGAGTGTGCTTAGCCCAGATTGGTACAGCATTAAGACGGCAAGAGAAACTCTGTCAGACTTAATAAAATGGTTATTAGAAGGGACGAGTTTTTATGCACTTTGGAAGACAGATGGGTCATGTCAGAAATGAACTGTGTCTAAATGACATGCTTCTCTCCATTCTTTTGTGTATTTATTTACTTGAGCTTTTCGTATTCTTGGGTTGATTCATAGGATGCTAAAGACATCCAATACCACCGGCGTATACACCTCTGATAGCTAAAGATTTGAATTCCGTTCAGGGCTTTCTTCTAATCAGGAATTTACTGCAGGTCCATTCACTTCCATTGTCCATAATGTTAAAAGATACAGATTTGCAAAATTTGTTTTGCAAGAACTTAGCAGCTATTCAAAAGCCTCCAGAAATCATTTCGATTTCAATTGTTGCAATGTATAAATATGAAGACCTTGGATCTTGGGCTTAAGGAGAAAAAGAAAAATTAAAGTAATCGAGATAATGATCAAAGGATAACAAAACACAATTGTTACTGAAGATTACAAAGCACTGAAAAATCTGACTGATTATCTCTGCAAACAAGCTATCAGATTGCTGGAAATTGTTGGAATTGTGGAGGCTATTAGGAAAAAAGATAGCTTTGCAATGAATGACAAAATTATGATCTGCCTTGTATCCCTGAACTTGTAGATAGATGAGCGACAAATCCTCTGCTTCTTGAGAAAGAAACATCACTTTAAAATTATTTCATGAACAGTAGTCCGGTATCATAGTATAAGGAAACTCACCACTTTTGAATAAGACTACTTGGCAACAAAAGGTAAATATGAAGGTAAAAAATAAAGCAAGTATGACAAATTATTAGTTTACTGTTATAATAACCCAAGGTTTAATTGACCAGCTGGGAAGAATTGATATGTTCAGGGTAATAAACTCAAGGAAGCAATTTAGTCCAGAAGATCACTGAGATTAAAACCGGAATCTTTCAAACAGATTCTTTTTTTCAGACATGTTTTTTCTTGCTTTTTGCTTTTGTTTCTTTGCAAACATGAAAATGATGTTTTGCACACCACAGAAAACCCACAGAAATCCAGCCATTTAAAATTGTAATCTAGAAATAGAGTTTCCACCACATTCAGAAGATACTTGTGCTCAACAAACACACGGAAGGATGGACGATCTCTTCCTTGGAGACTGTTTGATGTTAAAAAGACAAGAAAAAAGGAAAAGGGAGAGAATGAAAACATGAAAATGGTTAAAATGAAAACTGGGCCAGTTTTGTGATTGATACTGTTGATTATCCTTGAACACACCTGGCTTTTTCACATGACTAGGGATATACAGCTCCTAGTTCCTGATATGAGTTCTGAGGACTCTTACAGGTGTCATAGAAAGGATTCAAACCCAGAAAATAATTCACCTTAGTGAACCAACTTAGGAAGAGGCATCTCATCCTCCTAAAGAAGTCTGAGAAAGGTGTGGCTGCAATAATATCTAGGGCATGGATTAATAAAATATTCTTTTCTATTGCAGGAACTCTGATGCTTCTTCATCTTGCTTCAGTTTGCAATCCCATCATAATAAAGTAGGTTTATACACATCTGCTAGTAGAAATGCATTCTGAGTACACTGGAAATTTGGACTGTTGATTTTTTATTATTTTCTACTCAGTGTTGCTACTTTTAAGATATGATATCACAGATTATAATCTTTACTATGTTAACAGGGAACTTCTCCAAGTTATTATTGTACAGAAATGTTTTCTCCCTCCCAGGCACCATGGCGACTGCAGCACTAAAAATAAGCACCGTCTACAGAGAGATGAATGAAGATACGGATGTGGCATTCTGCAAGCCACAGCCAATAAAATCACTGAAACTTGGACGGAAACGGTATGGAAAGAAAACTCACTGTCATTTTGCCAACAAGCACTTGAAATGCAAGTATCACAGAGCTGGAGCCACACCAGCGTGAGTCAGTAGTATCCTACCTGTCCTTCTACTAACTGAGGCAGTTCCAACAGACTTCGATACACAGTTGGCATAGTTGCACTTGACTCAAAGTCCAGATAATACGGTAGCTCTAGGGGTTGTAGTCTCTTAAAGTTACAAAATATAGCACAATATAATCACGATAAACCTGGTAAGTAAAATACCTAGACACTCTGCTGGCCCAAGATGAATCCCATTGCCATGTTGGCTCTGCTCCTCCCAGATTCTGATTTACATGGGGTAAAATCTGCATTTTCTGAATTATAAGATTATGTCCAGTATGTGTCTGAGTAATTCATTTGATAAGTTATGTAACTCCTTCAAAAAACTACTGGACATCAAATTGTAAAGAAGTGGCAAAGACTGAATACCTCGAGATATCATTTTTGAATCAGGAGGTGTTTGGAATTTTACTCTGACCCATGTTATTGTGTATATGCGTGTACTACTTGTATCTCTAAAATGTTCTCATAATCCTAGTGTGGAAAGGAACGGTTCTTTCTTTATGGGTCACAGAGACTCTCTGGGTCACGGTTGTCTACTCTCCACAGAGAGTAAAATGAAAGTCCAGGATGAGTCTGAACAGTATAATTTACAACACAAAGCAGTAAAGTATTCCTTAGATTTCCAAAATAATCTTCTATACTGATTTAAGGTAATACAGGAAAATAAAGCCCTGGTTTATTCTTGCAAGGCTTCCACAAGTAGAGTTTGTAGCATTCACCCACTGGGTACAAAAGCTTTATTTCTCTCAGAAACGAGAGAAAAAGAACATTTTCACTTGCGGATTAAAAGTAAATGAAAAGAAAGGATGCAAGAACATCCCTTAATCTTTGTTCCTAGACCTTTGTTCCTATTATGCCTTTCATTACTTTAAATGGTATGGTTACTGAGTCAAAAGTAAACTGATATGCACATGATACATGAAAACCATGTCATTTATCAAGAGACTGAAAGGCAGAAACATTTTAGAGTGTGACATTAATTTCCCTCCTTGGTCTATAAAACTGCGTACAAAGTGATACAGCGCCAACCTGCAGTTACGGGATGATTGAGGGGAGAGGGGTAGCCAACTCTGAATTCCCTGTGAACATGAAGATTTAGGAGCAACCAAGCTTTGAGCAGGAGGGGACACACCAAGACCTACCTGAGGGTCACTACAGGGTTCTGCCAGCACGTGTGATAAGCTTGGTGATTTGATTGTGTGGATTCACCGTGAATACATGAATTCACTGGGCTGAAGCAATCAGGTAAGATAACGAAGGCAAAATAAATCACGCTTTGCAACAGAGACCATAGATAAACTCAATAATTAAGTTGGAAATGTATTTGTTCCGGTGCTAGTATTGCAGGTTTACATTTGCATTGAAAAGCTTTGACCTAATTTTAGAAGGTATCTTTAGATATTTTAATTTACTTTATGATAGATTCAGTTAAATATATTGGTTAAATATAATTCTAGCTATTGAATCTGCACATATCTTATATCACATCACATAATACCTTTTGGACTTAGAAGAGCGAAATGCATGGTGTATAAACTGGGAATTCTTAGTGTTGACTGAGAACTACTCTAGCTAGCAAGCTGTAATGTTAATTATACAAAAAGCTAATATATTTTCATTCTAATCTTCCCAAAGCTATCAATGAAAGATTAGCAATGTCATTGGAATGAAAGAATGGAAATGCATAATGTTTAAATAGCATACTAAAAACAGATGTAGTAACTAAAAAGCAAGCCAAAAGGACAAACAATTCCCTTTCACCACTTTCTTTCCTTTTTCTCATTCTTTTTAAAGATACCTTCTCAAACTACAGCACAGTGTACAATAATGATTGCTAGAGTGGTTGCTCAAGAGTTGCAAATATGTTTTCTAACACTGGTCCTGAGATTCTGAAAGTAGAAACAAAAGAGATGTATGGTACATTTAGTGTATTGATTGATCTTTGTGTACGACAAATAAATACTGTCACTTTGTAAGCACAAACTACAAGAAGAAAGTATAAGAGAACATTTCTACCTTTGGACTCATAGACCTCAATTTTATTTTCAAGACTATAATAAAGACGAACCTGCAGTTCCACTACCCTAGTATAAGCACAAATTGGCTGAAGTTTGATGTTTCCTAGGGCTTCCCAGAATTTGGGAAGAAATGCATACTGACAAAAGTGTTATCACCTCCCATATGTCCCACTATATCCCAGCCCTGGTAGAAGTGGGGATCACAGCCCTCCCGAGGGAAATCAGAGGAGAAGAAAACTGTGTGTTCTCAGAGCACCGGAGCTGCACATCAGCTGCGGCCAGGGTTGAAAGAAGAAACTTGTTCTCTTTGAGACGTAGTCAGGACAGGCTACTTTTGAATAGCCAGGACAGGTTATTCAAAGTCTGGAACACAGAAAACAAGTTGTTCTAATGCACAAGTTTGTACCTGGAACCTGAAGTTATATATATAAAAAAATGTCCTGTAAATGTAGAGAAATATCATAAGAGTTGAGTCATTACTTGAGAAATACTCTGAGATTTAATAGCTACCTGTTAATCCAACCCAGCAAGACTTAAAAGGGAGGAAACAAACCTGTTTCACTGTTTACAAAGCTGCTACCCATGAAGCATTTCATCTCCCAGTGATATGATACAACTATCATATTTTGCCAGAGGGGCCATTTTCAGGCTTGTTCTGTTTCCCATACATTTTCAGACCTGGCTGAAATAAACATAACCACGTATCGATTAGGTATCGATCCCCAAATTTCAGACACTGGCTAATATTTGTGTTACAGCATCTTATAAGACATGTCACCAGTTATTACATTTCATTTCACTGTTTTCATTTCTAGTACTGAACAGAATAATTCAAATTTTCTCACTTATATTTCTAGGAGTGATCCAGTGTTGGATAAAGGAATAGATCTGTAAGTATACCTTTAATGATGGCTCAAAAGTAAATTGCTGCTCTGGATATGCAGAGTTCTCCGATACATTAGCAAAAAAGGAAAAACAAAAACAAAAGCCATGGACTAAAATAATTCAGCAGACCAGATTCATTATTTCTAGAAGCGATGCAGTATGTTGCCAAAAAAAATTCCGATAATAACAGAGATAAAGACCAGAAAGAAATACAAATAAAGAAAGAGAAGCATATATTACCAAAGTTAAGCTTTCTGGATTAGTGACACAGAAAACCCTCCTATGGATCCAGACAAAAAATTTTGTTTCAGTTTATTTTCTGTTGTATACGTTACTTTTCCATTTCAGTGACTTCTGTAATGGAGGCAATCGGTCGTTATTGACCATTTGTAGCGGGCTTCATTGGCAGTAGCATTTTGAGGGGAAAAGTGCCTTTCCAAAAGATCCTATGTTGCTTTAAAGCATGTAACAGTTCCAGTATGCCAAATGCACGTCGTGCTGTGAGCCATCACAGCAGTACACAGATATTGATTTAGATAGAAACCAGAGGGCTGGGGAAGATAGAAAGGGCACAGTGTGCTTTCTGATGCGTATGCATTATTTAGCTTTCATAGTTTCATCTGAAGTTAGTGCCTATTTAGATAAAATTATAGAATCGGTGTCACTGTGTTCAATACAGGTACATCAAATTACTTCTGATCCAAAGAGATACAGACGATACGACTCATTTATTCTTGTAGCTACCAAGAAAATAGTTTTTAGGGATGATCTATTTTTTTCTACTTGAAAAATATACCTGGAAAAAGTACCATATTGTGAAAAACAAAGAAAAATAGAGCTTTGCCTGCTTGGTTCCCAAACAGGTACACTAGAGCAATCTATCATGCAAATTCCACTGATTCTAGTACCTAGGAATGGCAAATGATTTGAGACAACTAACTGGGAATTTCTCTAATATTGCAGCATACTAAAATTCACAAAGCAAGGGAGGCAAAGGCAAAAGAAGAATGCAAGGAAGATGTATTCAACTAACAAAGGTAGGGAAGAATGGAAATGCCACAAGAGATCATAACATTCAGATTAGTGGCTTGGATTAAAGTCCCAATGTTTCATTTTTATTTCCACATTTTCCTAACACATCTTTAGAGGAGACAGACAAAGAGTAGTTCCTAGACTCAAAACTTAACAACTGAAATAAACGTATTTCTCCTGTATCACCCTACTTCCTTAGAAACTACCATAAATCATGAAGATAATGTTTTTTTTGCACCAGATCTTGTACCTCAGACTGAAATCACAATAATTTAGGCAATAGTTTATGAGTGACTGTACATGTGCAGAAATGAACCTGAGACAAAGCTGAGACCCTCAGATACCACTGAAAAATATTTTGAATACATTTTGCTATTTAGAGTACCGTATTTTGCAATTCTTACCGAAGTTGCATACTATTATAAGCAGATGTGGAAATGACTGACGAACGCAAAAGTTTCAGAAGATAGCTATTATCCTTATATTCATCTGTCCATTCTGATTCTGATCTACCAGCCGTTTGTACAGAAACATTCTTAATTAACAGTATTAGTATCAAAAGGATTATTGTGTGAATAAGAGCTTGCAGACCAAACTGAAACACTGCACAACCTCTGATAGCAAGCTGGCAAATGAATGTATTCACACGGAAACACTTATTTGACTTCGTAGCACAGAAACATCGACTTCCAGTCAAACACACACACAAGCAGATGATTCTTACACAAGCCTATGAGAGCTGAAACCTTCTAACAACAACGAGCCCATTTCAAATAAACAAATGAAATGCTTCCTCTTGTATATTTCTAGCAAACCGTTAGATAAAGATTTAGTAGACTTTAAAAGTTATGTTAAGGTTCACCTGACAAGTAAGTTCCTCTTTTAGGGAAAAATAACCCAACTACACTTGTCACAAGCATCATCACCAACTGTATAACATACATTCATATAAAAATGTAAAGATAATATAAAATTAGTGGAATGTTAAAAAAAGCCCCATACCAATTCCACCAAAAAATGTAATGGCAGGTGGCTTTTTTCACTGACAATTATTTGTTTGTAAACATGATAACAATAAGAATTATTATTTTTTTCTACTGGATACTGTACCCCAATTACATATGGCATACGGATAAGTGTAATTTAATCAAAAAGAAAAGTTTGCAGTTATAATTAATAGTAGCCATTGCATTTTATAATGCTGATGATACCTTAGAAACATGATATCCTTCTGGGCACATTTAAATGTGTAACTTTAAAATTAGCATTCTCTATTTATTAGATATGTTCTTATTTATAACCTAACATCTAAGTGCACAAATAGACAGAAAGCAGACATTTTGCTGTGGAATTGCGTACAAAAAATGTGGCTACAATGGCTTCTTTTTATTATCCATTTTTTTAATTCAGAAATCCCTTGAAGGCCTTAGCTAAATTAATGAATTCATATCAAGCAAAACTTCAAAATGGCATTTAAAATTTGAAAGAAGCTACATCTTAGTATTTAAATATGTTTTCAATCACATTTTGTCTAAAAAGACAACAAGCAAACCTCCCCCCATGCCACACACACAAATAACTCCAGACCAGATCTTTGCAAAAATTTACTGGGAGAATATTTCTGATGGCAAGATGAAGTCCTGAACGTAGTGCTCTAAATAGCAGTTAGGGAGACAAGCAAGTCCGGACTGGAAGAACTTCCCTTCCCATCCTTAGACCTTAGAGAAACAACTACAAGGGACAGTTCACCAGCAATATAATTTGGGGCCCAGGTCCAGCCGGTCTTTTCTGTGCACTTTTCCTGCTGAAAACATCACAAGAACAGCTGCTTTCACAGGGTTTTTCATGGAGTCTCAGGGGATCTTCTTGTCATGTTATTGCAGTATTTTGAATGACAGTCAGCCAGCAAAAACAACAAGAACAAGAACCAAAGAGAGGAAAGAGTGGGGATAGGGGATGTAAAGAGACAGGGAAGTAGAAAGACTGATAAGGAAAAATGGATTACAAAAAAAAAGGACAGATCAGAAAATAAAACAAAAATTGGGAGTTGGGGAACCAGAAAATAAGGCAAAAATTGAAATAAGGTGAAAAAGATTTACAGGAAAAAAGGTTTTAAGATAAGAGAAAGGAAAAAGAAAAATAGGGCATCCATCACAAATACAGAATATATTCAACAACAACAACAAAAAGAAATAAAAATAAATTTAATTTAGAAGAATTAAAATGGAAGGACTGAACAGGGTCTGCAAGAAACTTGCAGTAAGATGCAAGAGATGAATACAAAACAGATGCTGTGCAAGTAGAAAGACTGAATAATCAGATTGTAAATAAATGACATTCACAAAGCTAGCCCAGCTTAGAATACATGTGTTATTGCATTTTCCATTAGTAATAGAAACATGTGTTGAGTTTGTAGTATCCATTTATATCTTCCCTAAAACATTGCAGAAGCAGGTAGGACTAATAAGAGCTTGCCTGACACAAGTCTGGTAAACGATGATTGATTTTTGTATGTTTATACATTACATTTTTGCTACGTGTTTCTTCCATTCTTTGCAGTAATGTTGACATAAAGTTAAAATTCACTGTCTACACACACGTACAAACACAGACAGTCAAGATGCAAAAGCCCCTGGTTTTTTGCACAACGCAACTCCCCTCCCAAGTTTACAAATATTAATATCATATAAATTATTGCCACAGGAAGACAACAGTCAGCCTGTATCAGGAATGGGACTGCTACTGTCCCTTAAACTGCATTTAAAATTTGATAGGGCTCCTTTCCAGGCACCAGGGAACCTCCCATTTACATGCGTTGGGACAAGATTAAGCCATAACGGTGGATATTCAGATAGGAGAGGGAAGAGATGAGCCATGATTTGAAAAGGGGACTTAAAAAGGAATTAAAGGTAGCAGCAATCATTGTGTGCTTTAAGCCTGAACTGAGGGCCAGGGATGTCAAAAGGAAAGCTTTCATTAGCTTCAGTGCCCTCTGACTCGAGTTCTTTTACATTCTGGAGGGCAGGAAGGATTATGTTTTGGAAAGCTGAGAGATTGAAATCATGCTACACGGGCATTAAAAATGCCTCTTCTCTGCCTCAAGTGTGGCATCATCTCAATCGTGTGACTGGGGGCAGGAATAACATTGGAAACTGAGACCCCCCGTCACGAGAACACAATTGCAGTCACATCACTTATCAGAGATGAAAAATATTTTCATGTTTTTCCGCAAGTTACCTCGCTAGTTATTTTTCCCTCTCCTTTCTATTGTTAGTGGACATAGCATAGAAAAAAATATTAAAATACCTAGTATTGTGATATTTCTATAAAACAATCAGTTCATTTAGACTCATACAACTAAGTAATGTCAACTGCAAGACGCAATGTCGACTAATTGATGAAATCACATTTCCTCAATATTAAGTTCTATCTTTTCTCATCAATGAATGTTTTAAAGAAAGAACTAAACAGATATTGCAAGGGAAGAAAGATTTGATTTACCAGGTAAATCTTCTCAAGTCTCCATGGGCAAAAATCGCTTAATGTTGTGTTTTTAACACAAAATGTTATGCTTTCTCTAGTCTACCTCTCTCCTCTTTCTCCCCATCTCCAAATCGCCAAACTACATGTGAAAAAATTTAATGACAGCATGAATAAAAAAGTAAGACTCCAAGTATGCAGATGTGTAATTTTCGCACGTTTTTTTTTTCCTCATGCAGTTGTCTACAATTAGATTTCTAAAGGGAAAAAAAAAAAAGATACATTATAACTTCTAAATCTCTCTTTTCCATCTTAAAATATTAAATACACGAACTGAGAGGGTTATGTCTATTTTTACTTTAGAGAATGTAGATAAAAGGCAGGCAAAGCAATTTTTTTTTTCCCTGGACTGCTTCACATGCACATACACCCCTTTCCAGTGCTGTTTTAATCTCAACTGGAGGTGACTACTCATTTGTAAAAGAAAAGAGGTTAAGAGGCACTAAATAAAGATGACAGATAGCTTCATAAAATAATTTAAATTACTCTGAAAAAGAACTGGGTAGAAAACAAAGATGACGCTGTTTACAGTAACAATATTTAAAATGTATTAATTAAACCCAGAGCAGAACTACAAAAGAGAGAGGTGCTTTGAAGATGGAAAGCTCTGAATGCCACAGGAAGCTTTGAAGTTTCTCAGTTTCCTTTGTTTCTCACTCATAATACATGAGGACACTCGGCAGTAGCTAAGCTTTAACTTTCAAGGGACCTTTTTCTGTTTGTTCCACCATTAATGAGAAAAAAAAAAAAAGTCATACCCTTCTTTTCCTATTCGACTTTAGAATTCATGGCAGAGAGATTCACTGCTGCCTGTGAGAGTTTCTGGTTCCTATTTGGGAAGGCTGATTTAATCTATTGAAGATTACTCTGCAGTCAGTTGTGCCAAATATATGCCAGACTTTAGCATCAATTAATCAAAGCAGTCACCCAGTACGGCTTCCGTTGTACTACAGAGGCAAAGGTAGCAATGCTACAGCCATGGCTGGTTTCAAACCTGCTCTTGAAACTGAAACAAAAAAATTCAGTTTCATATTCGATTACTTGATTTTCTCTCCAAGTATCCTCTGGCAATCATTTTAGCAGAAAGTTTTATCAATAGTAGGAAAAGTTTTCTAGTGGCACCTTCTTCATGTGTGTGGACAGAGGAATCCAGAGGAAAGGAAGAGTTTGAGGAGTTTTTTACTTCCTGATGGTGCCCCTGGAAGACGACGTTGAGTTCAGTAATTGAAAATATTGAATCAAAAGGTGAACGCACACACATTTATAGGTTTCTTGACCTTCCAATTCATCCAAGGGGAAAAAATAACTTCATTTGTTATACGTGATTCTTGCAGCAACAGAGGTGATCCCCCTCCCCTTCTTCCATCCCACTGTATAGATTTGGGTAGAGCAGTTCCACTATGTATACTATGTGCATTATCTCCAGAGATAACACGATCACATTGTCATGCAAACATGCAAATCACCACTTCTAGTTGCTATGGTTTCAAATTGAAATGCTGGCATCCTTTTATCATGGTCCAGCATAACTTACTGTAAAAAAAAAAAAAAAGAAGGCAGCAAGGCAGAAACCACAGGACTAGCCGGCATTACACTATTTAAATGACTAAATCCTAGGTATATTTTTTTAAATTCCACTAGAACTTCTGATGCTGGATCTGGGTCCTGTTAATTAAAACATTTTTACATAAACTGGCTCACATTGCCTCTAATTCCCAGCCACAACGCAATACCACTGGGAACGTGCAGCCTTCCAGTTTTAGCACTCAGGAAACACTGCATTAATGTGGTCAGAGTAGCATTACGTTAAAAAGGAAGAAAAAAAAAAAGTTTTACAAATCTATTCATTGATTGCTATTACAAAGACTTAGGAATGAAATACCATAGAAGAGGTGAAGTCCAGGCATGGGCAGCACAAAATTCTTTGTGTTGCCGAGGTGGGTGCGCCTATAACCCTCCCGTATGGACCAGAAAGAGCACGCTCAGGTTAACGGCTCGGACTTTGCTGGCAGTGCCAGCATTGTATTAATGTTTGGAGGGATGAGGACGTGTCTGGTGGAAGTATTATGAAGACCTCAAGTTTTCTTGTACAAAATTATCCAACAGATGCTAACAGTTTTGAGTGTCCGTTAGCAAAAAACAGGTTCAAAAGAGGAAAGTAACTGCTGTCTCATGTCTCACCAACCTGCATTTCACCGCTGGAGAACTGATTAATTTTAGGCACCTAACTTGCGGTGCCTATATGAGAGGCTAATTTTCCAAAGACCTCTGTAAGAGAACAGCAAGAAAGAACCTCCTACACAGAGTGATTCAGAGCCACATCTTAACTTAGATGCTCCAAATTGTCCCCTGGGGAAGCTTCCCTCAGTCCGAGTTCTACATAAGGAGTCTCGCCTCCTAATTTAGCTATCTGAACAAGATGGCCTGAATTCTGGGGATTGAATGCCCTCCCAAGAGCCCACTAATCCATGTGTGGACAGGAACCAACGTACACAATGAACCAACAGAACAATTAAAGGTATAACCCAGGTTAGAAAGGAAAATTTTGCTTGCGGTAAGCCTTAAGAACGAATCTTGAAAGACCTGGCTTGCCCCTTTGCAGAACAAGGGAGCCTGGGCATGCTCCTCTGCATTAGTTGCCACTGAGGAGCTGCTGATTCTTGTACGGATGTGACTCTGCAGGGATGATGCCTTGTTCCTGCTGTTTTTCCCAGTTCAATGTTTTCTACAGGTGTGTGCCTCAGACACCAAAAATGGGTATTTTTGTTTGTATTTCACCCAAGATAAGCAAAAATAAAATCAGTTATATGAAAGTTAATAAAACCCAAATGTTCTACATCTAAAAACAAAAACTGAACTAAGATTTAAAGTATTTACTATACAACAAGTTCACTGTTATCTTCTCTCCCCCAAATTAATATTTATCATACTTAATTAAATTCTCTCTTACATCCATGTATACTCCACTTCAAGCCTGAATACTAAATATTATTAATAATTATGGCTAGTACACTGATTCATGCAAACACAAATCACATATCTCTCGAGTCTAAAGAGGTAGTCAGATTTCATTAGGGGGAGTCCCAAGACATGAGCTCTGGCACTCCTGATTTTATGGAAGATTTTCTGAGGGTTTGTGACTTCTTTCAGTAAGTTAAAATAGCACGTAACTTCACATTACCTTGAAGCCTCTTGTGGCTTTTCTTCAGCAGTTTTAAGGTAACCTTTCCACTGCCTGTGGCGACTGTGTTATGCACCCTTATGTCAGTGCCAAAGAACAGAAATTTTTTGTAACTTGCAATTTTTAGTGTCAAGGAGAGATGTGATCTCTTTGTCCACCACTCAGACAACAGAGCATAGTCCAGAAGTGAGTATTCCATCAATGATTTCAGGACAAATATTTCATTTCCAATGTAAAAGGACCTTCAGTGGTCTTTATATAATTTTTAAATTATGAAAAATCTTAGAAAAAATCTTTTAATCTATACTCTCTCATTTGTCATAGCTATATGCATCAAACAAGAACAACTCTGACACTTTTACGACAGACTAGATCAAGTGTTATCCTTAACAAAAGAATAGTTTACAGCTCAAGAAATTGTAAATCTATTATAAATATAAACATTATTTTTAAATATAATTGCAGCAAAACTCACAGTTTTGGAGCCACAGAACACTAGCTACACCCTGGGGCTTTTTATTACTCTGTTTGACTAGCATCCGTTTGCTTTCATTGTTCTCCCTCCTCTCTCAGAATACCTTGGTTGATGGTCCAATTAAACTAAATGCTTCATATGGCCCAAAAGAAGGGTAAATGAAATTTTCACACCCAAGAAACACACATATAGAAAACACATATCCAAATACTAATGTATTCTACTTGTTCTTCAACATATGATACTTTCCCTGGAAAAAAAAAGGTAGCATATGATTTATCTTAAGTAGGAAAAGCAGCATAATTTTAATGCCTATTTTTGTATTAAGTCTCCTAAGACAAACGTTCTGCCCCATCTGCCAGTAGAAACTGAATTCCTTCCTCTCCTTTTCTCGCTGGTGTTTATTCTCCAATGGGTTCTCTGCATATACTTGTTCTCTGCCACATGTGCCTGTCAGATGATTTGGAAATATATAACTGCCTTGTGGCTACTTTGTTTGATGTAGCTTTGACATTCACATCTCTGTAGATCTTAGCCTTTGAAACCAATGGAGGAAAAAACATCCTAAAGCAGACTTTATTACCATTGTTACTTCATTGATTTCAGATAGATTCAAGCAGAAATAAATCTGGACCAACAGTATTCAAGATAGCATTATTCTGTTAGGAGCACTTAAGAACTTAGTAATTAGTCTAAATTGTTATTATGCTATCAAGCTACAAATGCAAACATCCCTTAAATACAGAGCCTCAAATGCAATAATATGGTGGTAAAAAGATAAAAAAAGGCAGAATACAGTAAGTCTGCCACCTGATGATACAACTGATGGCACAAATAATTTGCTTAAAATCCTGTCTCTAAAAATGACTAATCCCAAACACTTAGGGAAGCCTCTGCAGAAAGGGAGACTGGTAGAAATATTTTTCAGAATAGTGCTGCAAAGTAAGTCAGCGCATTTCTGAGCCAGAGGTGGTGGTTTGTGTTTTAGAAATTAATGTTCTTTTTTCTTACACTAATTTGAGCATCAGGTTTTTTTAATCCACACAAACTTCAGTATTCACAACAAACTTCAGCAAGGACTTTGTCAGCTTGATACTACGTTGTTTGCAAAGCCACTTCTTTCTGCTTGTTGTCAGCTTGTTGCCCAATAGTCAGCAATGAGGACTTTGTATATACAGTGTTAGAAGGACTGTTTGTTATATAAAACATAACAAAATTGATGACCCCCTAGTTTCTGTCGCTAAGGCAGAAGAAATAGTCAAATCCTACACAACTTCTCCATGCCAGTCATGATTTTACAGACCTCTATCATATCTTTCCATCAGTCATATCACTTTAAACAGACTCCTATTCTATTTAATCTTTCCCTGTACACCAGATGCTCCCTACCTTTGATCTTCCTTGTCACACCTCTCTATATCTTTGCCCATAATAATATACCTTTCAGAGAGGAGGGGAGCAGAGCTTCATGCGTTTAGGGACGCAGGCACTACATGGTTTTGTAACAATGACTTAATGAAGTTTTCTGGTTTTTTTTTTTTTCTTTCTCTTTGCTTCCCTAGCATCTAATTTGCTTTCATTGCTGCTATTGAGCACTGAACTGGCATTTTCATAAAACTATATATTGTAACCTCAAATGTCATTCCTGAGTACTTACAGTTAGCTCAGTGTCCATCACTGTATAAGTTACATTAGGACTGAGGTTTTATTCACCCCAAAGAATCACATAACGTTTATAAAAATTGAATTTCATCTACTAATTTATTGCCCAGTCACTCATACGTCCTTCTTCAATGTTACACAGTCAGCCCTTGTCTTGAATATCTTGGATATCTCAAAATCCTCAGCAAGCTATTCTGTCCTTTTTTACAGATCATTTATGAATCTGTTGAAGAGCACAAACCTCTGTGGAATTCAGCTGGTGACATCTCTGCATTGTGAAAATGGAACATTTATTATTACCCTCTGCTGCCTCTCTTTTTACTGACTACTTATCCATGTGAAGACCTCCCTGTTATCCCAGAGCAACTTAGCTGCTTTGTTGAGAGATATTGTTGAAAGTCATTCGGAATTCCATGGGAACCATATCTATGGTATCTCTTACGCACACTTGTTACTGAATTCAAGGGGCTGAAGTTGGGAGGCAGGACTTTCCTATTCAAAAGTTGAGCCATTGCTAATATGCCATACACACCCATGTGTCCACTGATTCAGTACTTAGAATAATTCATACTAATCTTTCCAATACAGACATCGGGTTTAGTGATTTGCCATTTCTGTCAATCTTCTCTGTGGCCTTTTCTACAAACCAGTATTATATTTACCAGCTTCCAGTCTGTTAGGATGAGGCTTTCCCATCACACCTACTGCCTCAGCTCTTTCATTCTGGAGAGCTGTTTGAATGATTTTGAGCAAGTATCAGCTGGCCATGGTGACTTATTGCTCTTCAGTTTGTCTATTTGTTCCATAAATTCAATTTCAGACATCGTCTGATGAGTTTCCCATGAAGAAGGATTCTTTCACATTCTGTGAAATAAATACTTGAATAGTGAGCATAGCTTTATAATTATTTTTTTTTTTTCACTAATGGTATCCTTTTCTCAAAGCTGTTTTTCAACACCTTTGATCCTATGGACTCTGTGAAAGGCTTCCTGACACCAATCAATTTGAAAATGACTTATTATTAGTTTTTAAGAATTGTGCAAGTTGCTTGTCCAATCTTTTTTGCCTACTTTACTTCATTTTTATACTTCACTTGCCTGTACCATCCTTTTTATCTTTCTCTTTTGAACATACCTCAGATTTCTTGACATACCTTCTAGTAACTTCCATTTTCATTCTGTTTTACCATGTTGGCTTGATTTTGGTCTTCCTCAACCTTTTTTGCTACGTGGCATGAATTTGCCTGGAGTTCGTAATATGATGTCTGTAAATAATCTCCATAGAACTTGAACATATAACATTTTTCATAGCCCCGTTAGTATATTTTTAGCTATATGTCTTCACACTTAATGTATTTTTCTCTTTTTTTTTTAATTAAGCACAGGAACAGTGGATTTTTGTGTGTTTGCTGGCCTGTTGTATCTAAGTAAAGCACGGTTTCTGGTACACAGCAGTTCATTGAGAGAAACATTTTCAATCAAGTCTTTCACCAGTGCTCAGGACCAAGCTGCTACTTCTCACAGGTTCCCTGACTGCCTGATTCCATCAAACAGTCATTAATGGGGTGAAAAAACATAGATGCGGCAATTCATCCAGACAGGACACGGCCTTTCTAATCTCACTCAGCACCTCACTGTATCCATTGTAAGTCTATTGTATTTCCCCTACTGTATTGCATATTTTATTACTTGTTTCTTGATATGGCTTTCCTTCCAAATATTTATGGATATCATAATAATTGATTTACAGAATAATAAGAAAATCAAACATCATTAAAAGATTATTTTACATATCAATGCCATTTATCTAGACACAATCCACCACTGGAAACATTTAAAACACTATTTACAGCTCAGAAAACTACAGCATGATACATATAGAGATTTTAATAAGATTGCAGGCAGGCCACAAATATCCAGAAGCCAAAGCAGGAGTGATGAATACGAAGAAGTCTGAGCAATCTTGTGCTATTACCACGCTGTGCAAATCTCAGTAAGATCCAAATGGTAAAGTATATCTTCCATACATTATGCATGCACACGTGATGTGCAATTTTCCATACCTTAAGCATCCTCACATTTCAAGGGAAAAAATGCACACATGGTCTGCCGTCGCCTATGCTGAAGGAGACCCAGAATCTTCACCACAAAATATTAAATTGTGCCGTAGACCTTCCCCGCACCCTGCGGCATTCAGAAGAAGCACGTACTTTCCTGCCTCCTAAGAAGGCTGGTACACAGGGTACAGGAGCACCACGCAGACTACTGTGGTTAGAGAAACGTAACTATTTACTAATGTTGCTCATAGACAGTGAGGAATATGAAATAAGAGCTGATTACTGGTGGATATTAAGCAGCTGTGCAACTGGAGATGTGTTTTTCATCACCCCACGTGTTACGCAGTCTCCGCTTCAGAACTCTCCTCTGAGGATCTCACAGCTCTTTGCAAACTTTATCAAGGCTCAGAAAACTTTCTTTCTGGATTAGGCCTTCTGCTATTTTTCCCACTTAAAGGAAGATCTAAGGGACTTCACTAAGGTCACACAAATGGCACTGGTTAAATTAAAGGTGTGTGTCAAACTGATTGAGTTTAATATGTGGAAGATTGTGAGACCACAGTACACTTATTGTCCTCTCAGTTCCTCTGGCCTCAGCCAAAAAAAAAGCAAACAAGTGAGCTACTGTAAACAAAATAATAGCGTCTACAGCAAAATTCGCATCACTAGGTAACTTAAAATTCTTTATCTTAACCAATTAAACTGATTTCTTCCCTATTTTATATTTCAAACAGGCTTTTATTTGCCTAACACATGTCTGGATAAAGAGTAAATTAAGGGAACAAGAAGAAAATTAAAATTTTATGATGAACAATTACAACATACGCATAAATATTTATTCTTGTATCAGCACAAGATATTAGTGTTACTGCCAGAAAGCACTAAGTGCGGTTCCCTGAACCACAAAAGCATGGATGTAGCAACTCTCTTCCTTCTTCACTCTTAGTGGTATATAAGGCAGTGCTCTTCCTAAGGTCCCTCTAATTGTAACGGTGTCATTACTACAAAGGTAGCATATACGTTCACCTGAACTGAAATACATATTAAAGGCTGATCCAGCATACACATACATAAATTACTTGCAAGATGAATGTAAGGCCGGATGTGGGAGGAACCACAAGTACATTCGAATCTCCTGTTCCTTCCCAGTTTAGTAGTTAGGGCGTCCAACAGCAGAGAAAAAAGATCCCTTCCTCCCAGAGCGTCTATATATTGTTATGCTCCATCATCACTGAAAGATGCTAAACCAGTACCTACAATAATCAAATTTCTGAAGTCTTTCCTATTCTACCCTCAGACCCCCAGACACCAGGCCAGTGTCTGGCTGTTGTCAGGCTGCTCACTGATGGAGCCGGCGCTACTCAGCTCTCCGATGCGTGCAGGGCAGGTTTCTACAACAGGGATAGGAAAGACCTTCTCCTTTCCCCTTCTTTTCACCTGTAAATGCCCAGTAGCCTGCTCTTCAGAATCAGCTTCAAGGCTGGGAAAATTGTGCTTTCCAATCTCCCCAAGGTATGATGTGTGTGGACTCTGAGAAACCCCCTCCTTGGGGAAGAATCATTATGGTGTCTTCCTTCTGCCCTTCTGTTTACCCTTGAAAGAGCTTGCCAGGATCCTCAGTAAACCTGATTTCCAGCTCAATCCAGTTAGCTAAACTCTAACGAGGCAAGAAGCTGATATACTCTATTTGTCCATTTTTCCCCATTGGCTGGCTAGAGGTGGCTTCCAGCTCATCATTTAGATGTTTTGCATCATTTTCACTGCTTCCCCACTCCCTGCTTTGAGAGAAAAGTCTTACTTTTCCCTTCAGAGGTAAATCTCTCAACGTGGACAGACTATGGCCTTACCTATGTTTGTAACTGTCTCTTTCTTCTGCAGTCAAAATCTAAGTAAAATAATAGAAACTAATATTATTTTCAGTAAAGCACTGAAAGGAGTAGTGAATCAGCCAGGGAATCTAACAGATCCCAGAGCACACACGCACACAAAAAAAAAGGGATTAAGACTATCGGTTTAAAACTTTTATTACCAGGGAAATTCAGGCATCAGTGGTAAATGACCAGAACAGGAACGGAAGAGTGTTGTAGGTTTATGCATACGCATACGTTGCAGCTAGTTTATGCTGGCATGGTTTGCTTTTGCTTGAGAGTGAACCACTTGCACCTGAACAACTTAGAGATTTGCTTATAAAAATATATATTTTTTTAAAAAAACTATATTCAAAATACTTGAGCAAATCCCCAGGGCAGACGGAGCTAAAGTCTAAATGTCACTGCTCTTTTGGAGACAAGATCAACCTATAACCTTATCAGAACACAAATTATGTCAGTGAACAACATCCAAAACCTGCAGAGGCATTTCAGAGATTTTTGGCATTCTAATTTATGGATTTCAGTTGCTGTTTCCTAACTTTCAGACGACTCCTTTGGAGAAAGACTTTTTTTTTAGTTCACGTTTTCTTTAGTTCATGTTTTCTTTATTGGTTACAAAAGTCCTGAAAATCTATCACTTTTATCTTTGTGCATTCTGATGACGCACAATACTGATTAGAAAGTGTCTCAGCTGGTAATAAGTTCCCATCATAATTTTTTTTCAAATGCTGTTTTTATGCAGTTCATACAGGAATCCATTTAGCATATCATTGTGACTGATTAAATATGCCTCACGTAAATTTACATGTCAAAATACATACTGTACTTAAACAAACAGACAAGGATGCCAGTCTTCTGTAAACAGCTTTGCATGCATAAGCTAACTCAGAAACACAAAAGCTTATATTTAAATTCTCAGTGACTACCTGAATAAAGATAGAGTGAAAGGGAGACAGAAAGGTAATGTTACTCATGCATGAAGTGAGAGAATGAATATAGACATTTGTCTCTCTTTGTCTCTGAAGAAAACTATTGACAAGAGATTCCCCATCTGCATATGAGGCTGTCACGTCAGATTAGCTCATCAGGTAATGGAAATTTGGCCTCTGATCCAGAAAGGGTCCCTATGCACTAAGAATCGAGACTGTTTCAAAGAGATTGTATTATCTTAGACAGCAGGATTAAATTAATATGGGAATGACTTCTACTGGAGGAAATTTTTTGTTAAACATGCGCTAATGTTTATTATGCAGAGCATCCACTTCTCATAAGTGATCTTTCTTGACATTTATTCATACTTTTTGACCTTCCTTGCAACTGAAAAACAAACAAGCGAAGTGCACCCCCTATGAAGCATGGATGATATGATTCCAACCGAATCCTCCTCTAAGGGCGCATATAGGCTAACACACATTATGAAACAGTGGAAGAAATTACACTGTGTTCAGACAGATCACATTAACACCCCAAAAGTGGAAAAATTATTGAGGTCAATCACAAAGGGCTAGATTCACAAAGCAGATGTTGTTGATCTTAACCAGCAAAGGGAAGATTCCACTTCCAATTCTTTCTCCAATGAGTAGTTCACTAAATTATATTAAATATGCAATGAAGAAAGGACTTGGAGGCGAGCCACCAAACTCCTGAGGAGTGCCCACATACTAGGCTGCAGTGCAGTGTTCCCTTCTGCTCTCGTGCACTCCAGATCAGTGAATTTATTCCATGCAAAAGTTCAATTATTCCATCCAGATGCAGATGTAACAGCGTCTAGAGAAAAGTCTGAGAAACTCCTCCCAATACTTTACTCACATCATGATTAAGGAGAGGGGTACAAAATCTCCGAGGCAGAGGAAGACCGTGAATTCATCCTGACCAAGTGCATTTCTGAGAGGAGACTGAGCTTTCATCTATAGAAATTAATCAGCAAGACTGATTATACCGATCTGCGTTGTGGTTTGCAGTACAAGCCAGAGGGAATCAACACGTCAGGAAAGTAGCAAGCAGTTGTAGAGCAAAAGACAAAAATCCCTGTATATGACTAGATATATTTGACATTTGCAAACAATTCCAGGTGAACTCAAGTCTTTTCTATGACTTCAACAGAAAATTGGATTAGGCTACCACTGAGCATGGCAGAAGAACAAGAGGCCACCTCAGCCTTGACTTCAATGATGTCCCACATGTAAATAAAAGTGTAGTTAATTTGATCCATATAATCCGCTTCTGATTGCACACAAACCAGAAGAGCGATGGGAGGAACAATACAAAATGTGGAGATATTTTCTGCAGAGCAGTGGTATGTTTCCTAAGTTTGAGATAATCTATCAAATTGCACGTGTTTATTACCATTGCAGTGCCTCAACCTTCTGCATATTCTAGTATAGAAAGATGAACCACGTAACTCAAGTAAGAGTCTGAAATAAGAAAGGTGATTAAAGGGCATTTAAAAATAAATTTAGGATGTTCAAATAGTGAAATAATAGAAATATCAGGATGATGAAATGACATCTTGTTGTTGACATTACGAAAAGCACAGGTCTCATTTAATCTAAAATAAGTGATATGTATCAATGGCTGTTATTAAATCCATATACTGTTTCTGTTACTTCATTTAATATATAAAAAACTTAGAACAGATTTCTGCATTTTCCAGTATCTAAAATCAGCAATTTAGAATGTTTCTTTGCCAGATTTAATACTGGCAGCATCAAACGCATTTTAAGTTTTATCCCAAAAGTGAAGAAATTTTTTTAACAAGTTTGAATCCACATCACAACCTTCAGTCTGTATTAATAGCAATCTGAATTGTGAATGTTCTAAAAGAAATTGAAAACAGGAATTTATTGTTATAGCTCTAATTGCTGTCAAAGGGATGATGTTTTAATACTGACAGTGATAAGTGATGTAAAATTTTCTAATGCTCTAGCAGGGAGAAAACTGTTATTTTAGTTAGTCCAAATCAACTGCTTACCCATTCATTTTATCTTTGCTGGAAGCCAGGTACGGATGCTTAAGAAAAGTATAAAAACTTCTTACTGGACAGAAAAAAAAAAATCACCTTTAGAAACTTTTTACTTCTTTGTAATTCCTAAAAATGAAGCATATATCTTTATGAAAATTCATCACTAGTAACAGCAAGCAACTACTGATGTTTTAATTATTAATAGAAATCTATAGACAAGTTCTTATTTTAACAAAAATAATTACTTTGTTTCCCCAAGTTTTGTTTAAGACTAACTTGCAGTCTGAAGGGTGTTTCACACAGTTTCAGCAGAAAAGTCAAGCAAGACCTACACTTAATAAAAACTGCCAGCTCTTTTTGTGCTTAGCGTTGAGAAGTATGAAGAGTGCCAGGCTATCGAATTCAATGGGAGCTATGGGTGGAATTCAGCTCTCAAATTAAGACATCTAAACCTAAGTGCCTGCGCAGACATGCCTACATACCAGTTGGTTGCCTAAGCTCCCAAAGTAGTTAATAAAGATGGAAGCTAATACAGTTAGGAGGGCTACTCACATCTCCCTGAATCAGCCACCTACTCTTCTCCAGCTAAATAGCTCGCTCAGCTCTACTGACTGCAGATTGATAAGAAACCTGGAGCAAGGCTTAGATACCTGCGTCTAGTGCCCTTGTAAGTGATGGTGATCCTGCCTGGCCTCCAGAAAGATGTGGACCACCCCCATAAGTGAAGTCCCAGGCAAGTCTCTTAGACAGCTACAGCATCTCTGGTGGCCCCAGATGTCTCCATCAGGCAAATGAATCCCACCACCACTATGATGAGTGCTCACACACGTAGGTCAAACATAGGCTTTTATATGTATCCATCCACATCTAAGCATGCATCTCTCTGAGCCAAGTACCACATGCAATGCCCTCTCCTCTCCTCCCATAAGGTACTTCAGGATCAAGCCCATTGAAAAAAGAGACAGAAGTCTAAAGACTTCTGAACATTCTCAAATCGTTAGCATTTTGGTTGACAGTTGCTCTGAGTACAACTAATTATTCAGATTATATAATACAGCAAAAAAATTTTTACATCTAAACACTTCCTTCATCTATGGATGAACAGTGCTCCAGAGACCATTCATGTACATTATAAACTAGAAAAGATGTGATTAAATTGAAAATTCGGGGAAAATAAAGTAACCTGTCCACATAAGTTGATAGAGAGAAAGTTGGTATTTGGTCTTCTCTTAGATTGTATCATCAGGTATTGTAAAAATGGTGGAACAGATCAGTAATTACACTTCATGAAAAAAGATTTCGCTTTGGTTTGCTGAGGGAAAAAAATCACTGTTATACATACTAAAAGAATACACATATATGCTGTGAAAAAGAAGCATACGTGGACAATTTTCTAGAGGGGATTTTTTTTTTTTCAAAACCATGTGAAATCAGATATCTTGTGGCTTTAAAATGTATCATTTCACTTTAACAACAATCAAGATTTAACTTACTGTATATAAAAAAGAATGTCCAAGAAAAAAAACTTAATTAGAGAAAAACATCTTTCACTTGTTAATAGAACTGTATAATTTTTTTCTCTTAACAATTGGTGCCATAAAAGTCATACCATGTACTTTTCAGAGAATGTATAAATTTTTCAGCCAGTGGCTTTCAGACTGCCTTTAATAGGGAAATGATTCAGTCACAATTCAACCAACAATGCATGTAATATTCTCCCTATTAAAGCTGGGAAAAATCACAAGAAAATACTGAAAAATCAAAATCAAAAATCACATTGAGCAAAAGTGATAAAACACACATCTGTGATTTAGGAGTATATGGCTTTTTCCTTATTTTCTAAAGGCAATGACATTTAAAGCTGCTAAGATATGTCCAAAATGGGATTTCTTGACGTTTTTATTCATAACACAACTAAAATTTAAATTATTCTTAAAATAATGAAAAAGATTGTTTAATAACATAGAAGATTATTTGATTAGGAAGTGGCACAAATAAAAGGGAGAAGACATTGATTGCATGCTTGAGCATGCTATCAGGGTATGTTTAACAGCTGCTAGAATTATGTATGCTGAAATATTCTCTTCCAAGTAGAACATCACTTTCCCTCGTTACCAGAATTCAATGATGTTTTTTCTCTCTCTCTCTTTTTCTTTTTTTTTTACCAAGTCCAAACTCCAGTGAGGTAACGATTTCAACAAAAGGCAAGACAAGGCTAAAACTTGTTGGTAACCCTCTAGCGGAGATGAACATGTAAGGGATATACACTTCCCAAGGAAGAAATGAATTCATTCATTTCAAGGGAATAAATATGATTGTTTCAAGCAGCTCTACAGCTACAAACACCAACTATATCTTGCAATAGCAAGACTAGAAATCTGTTAATAGCTGTGCTGGAACTTTCCCCATTGACTAAGCAAATTGTTCCCCTCATTTTGTGCAAAAATATATTTTACCATATATCTAATGATACAAGGTGAAATGGACCAGGCTGTGTACAGGAAATGTTGAAGCGATTATACCTGCGAGGGATTCGTAGCCATCACGTGCCTACATGAGACCTCCAGAAGGTCTCCCTAACACAGGCTGGCCTCGGAACACTCCTCCAGCAGGTTCATAATGAAGTAAGAACAGTTTTCTTTGGCAGCATGCCTTATGCCCAAATTTTCTTCAATTTCCAGGGAAGATGATAGGTAAACCAAAGTTTGTCCAAACAAACATGATGGGAAGGCTACGGTGTGATGACAAGCAGAGCCTCAAATTACAGTCTAGTTAATCTCTGAAAGGATCTCCTTGCCTTATTGCTATAAATATTGTCAGGAAAGGACAACATAAGGACTGTTGCTGTTTGAAAACCACAGGAGCCTTTACCAGCAATTAGAAGCAGGTTGAGAGGAGAATTTTAGGAATGTATGTGTTTTGGTTTTCAAGTTTCACTGTTGTGTTTTGGTGTTC
This sequence comes from Larus michahellis, assembly GCF_964199755.1. NCBI lineage: Eukaryota > Metazoa > Chordata > Aves > Charadriiformes > Laridae > Larus > Larus michahellis. Next base: position 11,218,749 of record NC_133897.1, read on the forward strand.
TTGTCAGCAAGTTAGACAGATTTAGTTATATATGGGCAATGTGTGAAGGGAACAGCATTATTTGTCGGTATTAGAAACCAGTGGCTTCTAGAAGAACACTCAGAGACTCAGAGATGCTCCAGGCCACAATAATGCAAAGAGCTTCTGCAGAGGTGGAGAGGAAGATGGGAGGGAAGGAAGGGGAGTAAAAAGAAGTCACAGTTTACATTAGAACTAAAACTAGTCTTTAAAATATATAAATTTCAATATCAATTGCAACCTACCAGAAAACATGTTTCAAAAAGTCCTGCTGTTCTCATGCATTGATGTGAAAACTGGGGACTTTTATCACATACTGCCCCTTCTTGCCAAAAAATGGCAGCCTCCTTGGAGTGGAGTCAAAGTCAATGACTGCAACAGAAGCGCTGAAACTGCAACAGTCATTTCTGTAAGGGTAGCTCAATTTTTGTTTGGGTTTTTCTTAGAATTTGAAAGGAAGAATGTTATTAAGTGTACAACTTAATTATTTTTAAGTGGATGGTGTTTGCTCTTAGCAGAAGCTAGGTGTGCACTGAAGTAGAATAAACCATTACAAAATGACTTGCATCTCCTACTGAACACCCAGGGTGCTCAGAATTAAAAAGCCATTCAAACTAAGGAATACTGTAATGATGTAACATAAAAGCAAATGTATGCAGGTGAACACTATAACCTATTTAACCACTAACAGTCATCTCCAGGTATGTATTTGTGTCTGTTATTTCTGCCCTCAGACTGTTTATTTATTTTTTAAAGGACTGGAAGAATACCACGGTTCCTTAATAAAGAGGATGGGCTTCCATAAATAAAAACTAAGTTTAAAATTCAAAACATATGTCACTGTTGTGGTGCTTAGAAGGTCAATATCTTCCAGGGAATTTGCAATTACGAACTTCGTTAACAATTTAAGAATGTCCTGGTTGAAAAGAAAGAGTCACGGGTCAACAACATATGGCTGGAAGTCTAAGATTCAAGCCAGCTGAGATCAAGCCTTTTCATATGTTAAGAAATTTTACATCATAAATAGGGCCACAGAGCTATTGAAGAACATTTTCACTGTGTTATAGACATCTTCAAGCTTATGTCATGTGCATAGACAGAAATACAGGTGAAGCAGGTATAACTTTAAAAATCCACGGCCAACAAAATGTTACCCTTCTCCTCAACTTCTTTATTCTGTTGACTAAATACAGCACTACATGCCCTTTTGAGATGACCCAAGCACCTAACATATCAATATGGGGCTGGCAGAGGTGACACAGGGCCACGAGAAACCAGCACTTTCCCCAAGCAGCATTTGGCAGCCACACAGGGTATTGCTCAGTGCCCAAACTGCAACCAGAGCGCACCATTTAGTGAGCTGCATCCCGTCGTCTTTGCACAAGGGAAGACAGAAATACCTTGCTCCAAAAAGTGCTGCCCATCCCTCAGCAACAGATTTCTCTGCCCGCATTAATTCTGAAATGTGCTTTAAAGGCACTTGAGAGAGATCTAAGGGATTTGCTTTCATTGGGAGATCTTGGTTGGCCCTAAATTTAAGCAAGACTCCCGTTGTAGTTAATGGAGAATAAAAGGATCCTCAAGGGAATGACATATACTCGACCTATCTTAGACACCAATCATAAGTGTGATAGACATGCATGAGATAGATGAGATATAGGAGATACAGATGAGACAGACATCTCTCATGGGATGAAATGAATTACCCTCTGGAAGCACTTATTACATTCAACTGATTGTAAAGGGAGCCGAGGTTGACTAGCTTACACTTAAAGTATCTAAAAGACAAGACACCCGAATTAGAGGAGATGAAATCCACTCTTACGTTTAAATTTGATTACAAAGAATTGAGTTAGCTGACACAATACTGACCATGACTGATTGGGTCTGCGCACAGAAGGACAACTCCAATTCAACATTGAGCTGCAAGGTAGCTACTGTAATTAGTTGACACAACGCTAAACAACTTTTTTTCTAAGGCATTCAGTCAATTCATTTTTAACACGAGCAGAATTGTTTACCAGTCAAGGGATGCAGTCTCAGAAACAGAGGACAGTTAAGAATGATGCATCTGAGGGATTTATGGGAAAAAAAGACATTGCAATTCTATTCTGGACACTTTAAAATATGAATTAATATAAACTATTAATTCCCATTTTAAAATGGGAAATTACATGTGTTCTGATGAACACATGAATTAGTGTTGAAACAAAAATTAGAATCCTGCATTGCTAAACTGAATGCCTTTTTAAAAAGCACTACTGAATGAATTAAAAAATTGACACATTTTGCCGATGTAAACTGACAATATTTGAAAGGCTTTCCTTTAAAACAAAATGTGAAATTACACTGTACACTGTCATAAGTTGGGTGAAGCTATCTTGATTTAAAACAGCAAAATTTCTGTTGCCACAAGGACAGACAGGGGAGTTAATACACGTACCGAAACTTTTAAATTCCAGTACAGCTTATACATATGAAGATATTTATGTAAAACAACAGGCACAGAATTATAAAGAGAAACAAGTGACAGCATTAGTGCATGACTGGCATTTTATGTTTTGCTAAAGATGACTAATGAACTGAACTCCTATGGAAATATAGTGTGCATGGCATTCTCATACCTACCCAATGAGTTCATAATGATTATTGCTATTACAATGAATACAAAATTAATGAATAATAAATTAAATCCTTACACTAAATTGATATTAGGAGGCTCTTTAAGTCATTATTTTTTTGTAACAGTCAAGTCACAATCCATAATAACCTTCTGAGAATAACAAGTTATGGATTTAATTACAGATAAAAAGAAATGTCTTCTATTAAAATGTGGGAAATTATGCCCTAAAAAATTAAAAATGGAGCAGATGTTGGAAAGCAGCAAAGAATGTTCAGAAACTAAAATAGTAATGTTAATAAAAAAGGAAGTTAGAACGTCATGGTTTTACTTGCAATGTTTTCAAAAGAAGTATTCCAGGGTTAGGATAGAAGATGAGCTAGCCAAGCATACTTCTGAAAAGTTTGATTGGTTTGTGACATGTCAAGTGCAGAGAAACTTTTTCATTTCTATACACAAAAATCCTGTCATAGGAATTAAGCTAACAAAATTAACGTCATATCTAAATTTGGCAATCCTCACTCAGGATTCATCAGAAATCTAAAATATTAAAGTGAATTTTTGTCCATATCATTTTACCAGAAATCTTCCTAGATAAAAAAATAACTGTCACCCCCATAGATATATTTTGAAAGTTTAAACATCTTTGGAAATAAAACATGGAAGCTATTTTAAGCAGGCATGATCTACCTCTGTGTGCTACCACATTTACTGTTAGAGATTCAAAAAATGTTTCTGAATAGATTAGTGAAGAATGGAAATCTAATAGAATTCCTTGTATTTGCTTATGACTGAAATTCAGACATGAGAAAAAGAATTTGAGAGCTATACAGAGAAAGACATAGTAGATTTTAAAATCTACAAAAAGTTATGTTTTCTTGGAGTTGGTTTCTATATGAATGGCCGTATCTAGTTCCTTTAGCCATGTATTGTATCTCCAGCAATGTTCAAAGGAAAAAGACTATGGAAATCAGATATAACTAGTTTCACCATTTGTTTTTTTTTTTTAATATGTACATTGCCTTTTAGGTATTACCTCTTTAATGAGCTAAAGGTGTCGAAAGAGTGCAGAGTACCTTTAGATATAAACCGTACAAATGTACTATCTAACTGAGCGTGTGAAGGTACCAACACAGACAACCTCTCCTCTGTAATTGCCTGGATGAGGGTAGGACTTAGAATCACAGAATTGCCTGGGTTGGAGGGGACCTTTCTGATCATCAAGTCCAACCATCAACCTAACTCTTGACAAAAACCATCACTAAACCATATCTCTAAGCACTATGTCTACCTGTCTTTTAAATACCTCCTGGGATGGTGCCTCAGCCACTTCCCTGGGCAGCCTGTTCCAACGCTTAATAACCCTTTCAGTGTCAAAATTATTTCTAATATCCAGTCTAAACCTCCCCTGGCACAACTTGAGACCATTTCCTCTTGTCCTATCTCCCGTTCCTTGGGAGAAGAGACCAACCCCCACTTCTGTATGACCTCCTGTCAGGTAGTTGTAGAGAGTGATAAGGTCTCCCCTCAGTCTCCTTTTCTCCAGGCTGAACAACCCCAGCTCCCTCAGCTGCTCCTCATAAGACTTCTTCTCCAGACCCCTCACCAGCTTCGTTGCCCTTCTCTGGACCCCCTCCAGCACCTCAATGTCAGTTTTGTGGTGACAGGCCCAAAACTGGACACAGTACTCAAGGTGGGGCCTCACCAGTGCCCAATACAGGTGGATGATCACTGCCCTAGTCCTGCTCACCACACTGTTCCTGATACAGGCCAGGCCTTCTTGGCCACCTGGGCACACTACTGGCTCATATTCACCAAGCAGTCGACCAACACCCCCAGGTCCTTTTCTGCCAGGCAGGTCTCCAGCCTCATCCCCAAGCTTGTAATGCTGCATGGGGTTGTTGTGACACAAAAACAGTTGGTTAAGCTATTGCTTGACCAGCAATAGCTTTCACATCTCTACAGGGATCAACCCCAAACTCAGTTTTACCTCTTGTGCTACCAACCACTAACAGTGGTTTAATGAACATGTGTGAATTGCATGAGTTCATACAGAAGAGGAACAAGAGGGATGAAGGATGCTCACCAGCAGTAACAGGACATTCTGTGAAAAGCTGATAGCCATTACTAGGTACACACGAAGAACAAAATTGAACTTATTCCTAGGGGTACCAGAATTTGAACTTGAAAGTACACATCTGATAGTGAAAACATGCTGCGGACTGTCTGCTGTGTTACTAACCGTTCTGTCTTGATAGCTTTCCATTTACACTTTTTGCTTTTTCTTAGCCAAGAAATCCGAGATGAAAACATCTTTTGGAATGAGAAGCCTTAGATACTTATTGCCTTCTGTCTAAAGCAAAGATTTATTTAACTGTATGGCAATATTCCACTAAGTTTGTTTAAAACTCTTAAGGGCAGGTTATAATTCATTTTGATACATATGCCTCTACACATAAATATATGCCAATTCTAACATTTATGATTGCTTGCAGTATAAAAGATATCAGTATAAACCAGATATGAGTTTAACAGTGTAACAGAAGACAACAAATTAGAGTTCTTAAGTTCTCTGATACTCTTTGCCTACAAGCAACACACCAAGAAACCAACATAATGTGAAAGATCGATGTATTTATTCACACCGCCAAAGAGTATCAGAGAAACTGAAACAATATGTAAAAAAAAATGTGATAAATATGCAAACTCTGCCTCATCACCAGTTTGATAACAACAGAAGAGAATCAGCTTCCTTGTCCTTCTGGAAGTGGACATATACCGTCACTTCTGGAAACAGCTACCTCTACCTCCAGTATTCTAGGCTTCCCACATCTCCCAGCTTTCAGCTCTTTTTTGTCCACTCTGCTGATTTCAGACGTGTAGTTATCCTGTGAGAGCTCTGCTGCCAGGAGGGAAACATATGGGTAGAATGTGAGAGGAAAAGGGACCAGAATGGAAAAGCAGAATTGCGTCAGGACTGAGAAAACCATTGCAAACGTTTGAATTTACCCACATTTAAATCAGAAAACCTGAGAGGGGCATCTGATTCTTCACAGTTAAGTTAACAAAATAGTAACTTCCCATCGAATAATAATTGTTAACATATTTTCCTAATGCTTATAGAAAGCAGAGTACTGGGAGCTGCCGAGTGAAAGATAACTTACTTGCTTAAAATGCCACCTAACTTTGCAAACATTATGTTGTAACATAAAAAATAACAGGTTCTACAGTAGGTGGGGTTCTCAATTTGAAACACATTAAAAAATTAATGTTAAAATACTTCTAATTTAACACAAAATAATGTAATAATCTGGTTGAATTCTCAGTTCTTAAGTGGAAATAAAATATGTTTGAACATGCCAATCCATTTTACTGCCGAGGGTAGTAACTACACCCAGCGTGGCTGATTTTAGCTGCACACTTCCCATTAACGTTAATGTAAGTTTCACAGCTATATCGCTGCACATGGGTAGAGAATATACTCTCCGGTTGCTAAATGGCAATGAAAGAAGAGAATGAATACATGGTGATTCCCCTGAAGAGGAAAAATGCCAAGGAAAGAAATGTCAGAAAGAATAATACAATACACAGAACCCATTCAGAGAAGGCAGGACATTGTGGGGGGGGAAGGAGGCACTTTCTGGTCTCTTTCCAAAAATCAGTTGTGTTCTGCGTTCCCTGCAACGATGTAATGCTTGAAAAAGACTTAATAGCCTCTTATAAAAGGCGAGTCATGAAATCCAAAAGAAAAAAGCATCTTTTTCTCAATTCAAGTCTATGTTTCAGGTGGACCTACTACTTCTTTAGACCTAGATCTAAAGCTTTATCTCTTTTTTTTTTTTCCTATTTTTTTTCTATTTACATCTTCTGGATTACATGTAAAGTCAAAAAGAATTAGAGGAACATTTTCATCAGTGCTGCATCCCTGGGGCTCTTTGCTGGTGACAGTTCAACAGTTTGTCTGGCAGAGCTGATCAAGGTTAAAAACGACTTCGCAAAAAAATGGTCCTTTTTAACTGCTACTACTATGAGGTTCCAGCCCAGCTCCAACTGCAGCCACTGAAACGCTGCAACTTTATCTTATTAGGTGAAGGTCTAGGATTAGGCTGTTAAATCCTGACCTGCATTTCCATGGTACCTACCACTATGCCCAAAACCATTACTTTTTGAAGGTAATGTTTCTTTCTCTGTTCTAAGAACATTACATAAGGTAATGTTCTTACCTTAAAGAAGGTAACCATTCTTTCTCCGTGCATGGTAATAATTTCATGGTGACCATATACCTATGTGAAGTATTTCAATTCAAGAATAAAAATCAGAGGGAACGAACTGTTAAATATGGGTGAAATCACTGCAGACTTGAGGTCCTAGCTGGGGTTTGGAAGCAAAGCTGAACACCTTGACTTCTTCTGAAAAGTTTCCTATTTATCTCTTTCTGTCTTTTATGTATATACACAAGTGCACAGACTGTAGCACAAAGAATATCACGATAAGGGAGAAAAGTCTTTTTTAGTTTAGATACAACCATGGAATACAACGACATGAAGAGGCAGTCAACATTATAAAACAAATGATACTTTTTATAAAAATATTTATTGTTTTCAGAATTGTTTTAATATATTAATTTGGGGGGAGTTGCTTATTTTCTTATATTTTGCTAAAGTACTTTATCAGTTTAAAATCCATTACAGGAATCCATTTGTACAGTATTGCTGGATGAAGTGGTAATCATAACTCCCACAAGAAAAATGGGAGGTTTTCGCATGCATTGAATTTTTGCAAACGAAATTTCCAGCAAAATTTTGCCGCATTATCAAGCAAAATAAATACATTTTTTCTTTTCTTTTTCTTTGATTTTCTTTTTATGATTAATATTTTTTCAATGTAAATTAAAAGTATTAACATTATTCATCTGCTGTATATGTATAGTCAAATATACACATATGTAACATACACAGATAACGTATCTGTGTGAATATATAACACGTACACAGATGCATATAAATATATATTTAATTTCTACAACAATATAATTTTTGCCATATTTCTCCAATTTCACATCATATGCTTACTCCTAAGCATCCATTTAGCCAATTTTGTAAACTGTGATAAATCAAATTACTCTGTATTATTAGTTCACTTACTCTGTATTATTAGTTCACTTTTGCTCAGCACAAAACTACAGTGAAAACTGGTTTCCACAACTTCTAATTACAAAACATTAGCTACCTGAGTCTTCTCCAGCTGAGCAGATTAGCATAGATCTTCTCTGCTGACAGCTTTGACCTTCACTCCAGCAAACACTTGTCAAAATGCCAAAAGTAATTACCTGGCTGTTTAGGAAGGAGTAATGGGGTGTAGCTACCTACCTTTTCTTGTTACTGATCTAAAATGTCTATAAAACTTTGCCAAGAGGCACCCTCTGGATTTTGGCATACACATTTTTTTCTCATCTGTCTTTCTTTTCTTTTTCAACAGCGTATCAAATATTAGCTATATCTTCTCCTGCCAGCCAATCCCATCGCTATTCTGGGGCGCAGGCTAAATAACCCACTAGGCAGATCTTTCAACCAAAATGATTTTATGATTGCTGTCATCCTGATCTTGTTGCACTGATGCAACCAGGAAAAAAATATACAAAAAAGCAGCAGAAGCACCACAGGAACAAATGATCATAATTATACTATAGAAGACCATCCTGTTTATCCTCTGAATTATCTTAAAAGGACAATTATGTTATAGCTTTTTTTTTTCTTTTCATATAAAGCCTTTTTCCTATTCATATTTCAGGTTTACAATTAAGAAAACAGAGGCACAGAGAATTTACAGGTACTTCTCGAAAATCTATGACTAGATTAAATCTAGCTCATCTTTTGGCTTCAGCAGCATAAAGCTGTACAATTTCTCTTAATCTGGAATGTTCAAATTTATAGAAAATATTTTCCAAGGAGAACAAAGGGATTTAACATATTTTCTTGATGACTACAGGATACTAGACAGATTAAGTATTTGCAGATTATTGCAGTGGTCATTAATCTCTAAAGCCGACATACAGTTTTTGTCAGACAATGGAAAACAGCATCTCCAAATAAGAACAAGATCAAAGATCTATAAATCTGACTCCATCTTAACTTACATGTCAGAATTGATACATGGAGTTCAGGAAAGCTCAGGAAAACAACCCCAACTTTCTTTGACCACAGATAGTCCAGAAAACAAAATTAATGAACATCAAATCACTTGCCTCATAGTCACAACATGCTCTAACATTTGTGCAGGCGACCAGGTAGCAGCAGCAGCTGCTGAAGTAGCCTTCAATCCGTAGGAGAAAGACTGCTCCAAATGAAGGCAATGTTAACATACAGGACTGCATACTGCTGACCAGTGTGCCCTTGTGACTACTGCCAACAAACTCCCCTTATCTTCAAAAACTCTCCCAAAGCTCTCAAGTTATTCCTTGTCCCACCGTCAAGAGCTCGTTATTTCCCCCCTCAGATACATTCCTCCACAAGCTACCAGCAGCAGAAGGTCAGGCAAACGGCTATTTTCAAGACAGATGATAAGTGAATCCTCCGGACCTCCTAACTAAGCCTTTGTCAGCCAAAAACTCTCCACCTGCCCTTTCATTCCAGGTCATGCTTATGCCTTCTTCCCAAGATGTCATCCCATAAATTGTGTTCTACCAAGAGAACAGATTGTAGCCAGGTTCACGTCAGCTGCCCCTACACGCTGCTACCGAAACACCCTGCTTCTGGAGAAGTGCCTTTTCATGTTATTACTTTTCTCCAGCAAAAAGGGATGACAGCCTTATTCTAAGATTATTCTGTGTGTAATTGATTTTGTGTTTTTTCTTGTGCTTTAAATAACAGCTGTTTTTCATAGAGCCCTGAAGTAGCACCTCTCTCCCTCGCAATTTTTTATTATTTGGCTGATATGAAAGCTATCACTTACAATCACAAGACTGCTAATCATCCAACTTCATATATTGAAAATAGAATATTTAGTTACATCAGATAAAGGGCATTTTCCTGTTTGTACCAACTAAAATAGAACATTATCCCCTGTTCCACATGGTGCCTAGTGTTTATTTGCATGCATAGTTTAAAATTGTTAGGTTTATTTTGTTGTTCCACATTTTGAAAAGTTATACTCAATCTGTCTAATGGCTGGAAAAAGATGTACTGACTGTTCTTTTTCAGGTAAAGGCTAGGTTACAATACGATCTAACCTAAATTAGGGTTTCTTTAATCCTTTTAGTTATGCTCACCTAAAAAGTTACATATTCACCAAAAAATATTAGATCAGCCTTACCTAGTCTTTACAGAAAAACTGCCTTTTTTGTACCCACCTTACCATATTTTTTCTTACTGTAGCATTCCTAAATGATTTGTTGCAATATGCTTAGGATTTGGTATAAACAGTCTCTTAAGTGTACTGCACAAAAATATAGAAAAATTATGAAAGTATATATATAACTATAACATTTAAGGATGTCTGGAATTGTAAGCATTGTTATATGTCATATTGCTTATATATCTCCATTTTCCTGGAAAATGCTTATCATAAAAATGCTAAATAGAAGCATTTTTGCTAAATAATATAACGAAATATGACATTAAGCAGGTTGTCTTGGGTTTGGGGACTTCTGCTTGCTTCGCTTTAAATTAGAATGAAATTTAGTTCTCAAATATTTTAGTATAGGGACTTTTTGATACCATGTTCACAGTGGGACCCCATAGTACTGCTGTTATACAAAAATTAATACCTCTTAATTTCAATCACACATCATCAGTGCTACGGACTTCAGTGCAGCTACCCATTGCTTTACATCAGCTGAAAACAGTCCTTTTAAAATGCACAGGTCAGTTTGAAATATCTACATAAGGAAACATGCAGCAAATTTAATATGGAAAAAGACTTTTCACTTTTATAGTCAAAAACTTATTGGGAGATTTCTTGGACTTGAACGAAAACCACTTTTCACTTCAACTACATGGCAGTTTCATCTTGCGTAAGCAGCTGTAGGTGTGAACAAGCTGACTGCAGGAATTTGATTGTTTAATAATGTTAAACGTGGTAATATTTATCAAACTTGAAATCTTTGCAAGTTTACTCAGTCTTAAATTAATTTTGAATTCCTAAAGAGCTTTGAACATGTTACCAAAGGAAAATGTGAATGAAGGAGGCTTGAGTAGAAGAAATCAGGATTTGCACCAGAAGATTTTAAGCACGATAAAAAATATTTTTGAATATGTTACGAAGCAGGGACTACTGGAAGATCCTGAAAGCTGTACTAAATTCTACAGTCCTGACTGCAAGCAATCTCTAACCTCCACAATATCTATATATTTCTGTGGATATTAGTGATGGCTTTCTCTCACCTACCTTTAGCCACCTGTGATAAGTGCCAGTTCATACAATCTATCTTTTCATTTTGAATTTAGAGGCAATCTAGGCAACTAGTTTTGACTAAATGCCTAACATTGTTAGATGTCATATTACCAGAGGCTGTTTAAAAAAGTAAACTTTAAAATCACTATTAACCTTTAAATCATGACCTAAATTACTTTAATAGAGGACTTATTTTTACCTGTCTTCAGTGGCCTGCCTACAGATTTCAGAAAAAGCAACTAACAGAAACACATGAGTAGCTGCAAATCAACCTTTGCAGCTATATATTTTTCTAAGCTTCAATTCTGGTCTTTTCATTGAACCTTTGATAGAACCATCTGGTTCAGGTATCAGCTGTTGTATTCTAAAACATTAATATATATCTATATATAAAATCCATCAGTGGTGTGTTTCTCTTTATTTTAGTTTAATCCCAATCTGATGGTTTTCTATGAATGGGTGCTTAATAAGAGGCATCAGAACATAATGACATGAACCATTGTTGCTTTAATTAAAGAACACTGGCTACATAATGCTACTTAGCTCTTGTTTTTCTCCTCAGTTCTATAAAATGATTAACTAGCTTTAGAGTTCCCAATAGTTAAAAAGCATGATTTAGGGGTTTATGCTGGAATAGATTACATCACTTTATAAGGTGAACAGAAGGAAGTTCTGAAGTTTTCTGTTACAACAGAAAGCGGTTTTAAAGTAAAAAGATTTCTTTCTAAAATTAGATATCTCACAGTTATTCTTAGAGGACACAAGTGTATGTTAAAAAAAACCCCATCCTTACATATCACAGTGATGAATACCACAAATAGAAGGAAGTCACTGGAGAAGAGCCATAATCAAAGGCACTTGTTGTTCCTCAGGATTGAGGCACGTTTACTGCAGGCTAGCACCCATCACAATTGCTAAAACTCATTCCGTTTTCTAACAGAAGAACAAGATGGGAAGGAGATCCCGTCTCAAAATGCCATTAATTATTGTATCAGACATTTGGTAGTGCAGGAAACAGTTTAGATTCTGAATAATATTTCAAAAATATGTCATCCTTTATTCAGCAATGGAAAGGTTTGAGGAAAATATTCAGATAGATATAGAAAATACAGCGGGTGAAAGGGAATTGATCCACTCGGAGGGGCAAAAAGGACAATGTGAACTAAGGAAGCTTGAGTTGAAGAAATCAGGATTTGCATCAAAAGACTTAAGAGAGCTAGCACGGAAGAAGAGCTGTCAAACTTTTACGTTTCACATTACAGACCAAAGGATTGTAATCCTCCTTAAACCAGGGCAACAGCAAGTGAAATCAGATGGACCTCACAGCCTCCTGGCTACGTTGTTCAAAGTTTCTGACACAGAAGCTGTCAGTTCACTTCAAAGATGAACTTCGAATTATTCATAGACACACTCTTTGTTACTGTCTCAGAGAGAAAGACACCTAGTTGCACAGTCTACAAAAATCTAGACAGAGGGAAGGAATTCAGCCATAGACTTTCATCTTGTTCTGTTCACTTCATCACAGCTGAACTATGAATCTGACAATGACTGGCCAATGAATACTTTCAAAACAACCATTATTGCTCACAGTTGTGGGCTAGAAAATGAAAGGAAGACAGTGTGCCAGCATGGACATGTTTGTGACTTAAGCAACAGAGTTAATCTTTCTGAGACTTCTCACAAGACGTGCAATGCCTGTGCCAAAAATCAACAGGACTGGTTATGGCCATTTAGGAAGAACAAGGACTTCTTAGAGAAGAGGAAGCCTTTTTACCCAGAAATTGAAATTTCCTGCTTCTGATGATATAGAATTCATATCTCCTGCACCAATGGTCACCGTGAAAAAGAAGATGGATGTTGCCATCACCAAAACTACACAACGGACATTGCCAAGTTTCATTATGCCAGCAACAGGAGCAGTACAAAGAATAATAAATTCCTAGATTACACGTAGCCAAGTGAAATACATTATGCAAGGACCTTCTAGCAATTAACCAACAATGGTCTAAAAAACATCAAAGGCCAGACAGTGTTTAATCACAAACTGAAATAAGCAGAGAGAGAAAATCACAGTATTCTGAACTCACTGTATTAAATGTCATTTCCCAGGTTTTGTTCAAAATCCTCTGTGAGACCATGATGTTTTTAAGACGTAAATCAGCAACTCTATTCTAAACATGCTTTCAACTAAATACATGGATAGCTTAATAAAACTTTGCATAATCTTACTCTTGCAGTTGACGATTTATTCCTCATTGTTCTCTTGTTCCTTCTGCTAGTCTCCCTTCCCTACATTTATACGTTCTTTACATACACACATTACATGTAGCTTTAATATGTGAAGATATAGAGTTATGTTATATGAAGATAAATTGAAGACAGTTCTTTCTCTTTTGTTCTCCTGAGAACCTCCTATAACAATTTTCTTGCTAATAATGGATAATAATATAGAGTTATCATGTTTCTGTCAACAATGCTGGAAGGGTCAATACCTACTGGCTAGAGAGCGAGTGAGCCTCTGCAGCGATCCTAGAAATGAACAGCCAATTTAAGTTGCATACCAGATCCTCATCAATTGATTCTCTAATGTTGAGTAAACTATCTTCCCTCTGTGCCTTGTTTTGATAAATTTCAGACCATGAAATTAAGACTTGTGCAAGCTTTATAGAGGTATTCCATAAATGTGCTTTTTATTATACGTATTTCTATTATGCAGCAAACTGGAAAGATAACCCCCTTTGACCAATAAATAGAGGATGACATTTCATGACCAGAATGAACACAAGAGGACAGGCATATAAATCAATGCTTTAGACTTACATCAGATTTGCTAAAATTTGAACTGTATATTTCAATTGTACTGAAGGCTAATACAACCAATTGCTGGAAACAGCTAAAAAATGCACCTAAGCATTATGGCTTTAACCGATCATTTGTACTTTCATAGTTAAGTCATTTAAAATACATTTATAATGGATATTTGCAGCACTGAATTTATAAAGAAATCAAAATATATTCATGTCAGAGTCTCAGCCCTTTTTAACAGGGCACAAATTTGATGTCTGACATAACCTATTCTGCTGAAGAATCTCTTAAGAAATGGGAGCAATAAACAGATTTCTGCAGTGACTGTGTAAGGCAGGTTCCTCAGCAATATTTCCAAGTTGAAGAAGAAACTGGGATCATTTTTTTTAATGCACATGGGGCACGCGCTCTCTGACATGGCTTTGAAATTTAAATTTCTTGGTCATTCTTCAGAAAATTCTGTATTTCAAGCCTGCTAACTATCCAAGGTCATTAAAGGGTTTTATGGTGTGATGGGAACTAAGAGCCTTTGAAACTAGACCACTGATTTAGATACTTAAGCCTACACATTTCGAAGAGGAATTTTTGACACCTATAAATACAGCTCAGAGTTGCCTAGTAAAAGGAACATATCAGAGGCAGAATAAGGCATAAACACCAACTGAAACCAGGGTCACTAATATGACGGGCCATTTAGCCATCCTAATTTAGATAAAATCTACGACATCTTGGACCACTCCAAACCAATAAGACACCATCAGCTTAAATCACTAGACAAGGTGAGTTAACTCTAAGGGTTTTGAAGTGCCCTTTTCATCTCAAAAGGAGTGTTTAATGCTAAAAGCTAAGGATCATGTTTTGCCTGTTTAGAGCTGCCAATTTTAGCAAAAATATTCAGTTTTAATGTCAAAAAGTTCTATTGCAATATTTGTTGCCATGGATATTTCCCCACAGCTGGGACATGACCAAAATTTGTAGGTGTCAAATCTCAAAATCTGTAAGTCTACAAATTTAATCATTTGCAGTTGTTTAAAACTGCAAGGTAATTCTATATGCATTTTTTTTGTATGTTCCAATACTTTTGAGGTGATATCTTTATTACAAGTAGCCTATTATACAGTTAAATTTTAATGATAATATAGTATTTTTTGCATTTGTGGGGGTTCTTTTTGAGTGGAATTAATTTTGCAAGGCATTTTTTGCAGAATTAGCAAGCTGGCAGAGAAAGAATTTTTGGACAAGAAGGTTATATGACTCGATACCCTACTCTCTAAGTCATGATTACTGGTCTCTGTCAAACCATGCACATTGTGAAAAAGTAGGTGTCACCCGTCGGGAAACAGAAAAGTAAAAAAAAACCCGATGAACAAAAATCAAAACCCAAAACCAAGCCAAACCAATAGCTCAGTCAAGTTGGGGGAATTAAAAAAAAATTTTTTGTAAAGTTTTCTTGATAGTCTAATATATCTTCAAAAACCATATTTTGAAGAAAATGAAATCAAGATTTCTGACTTGCTACAAGGGTGTGTATCACAACACATCTTAGACACAAGAACCTGCAGACAAGACCTATCAATTCCCCAACATCTGGTTATGCATTGCCTTTTGCTGTGCTATCTGTCCCCTATCACTAATATGCCTACTCTATGCGTACATTCCTTTGCTCTTCAGTCTCCATTTTTCATAACACCTACAATGTTGCATTTTAATACATATCAAAAAAATTGTAAGCATGATTCCAACCAGTAAAAGGCTGCAGCTACACAAATAAATGCTTTTATTTCACCTTGGCAATGCTGAGCACAAGACTTCTCTCCTAC
Organism: Larus michahellis; assembly: GCF_964199755.1. Classification (NCBI taxonomy): domain Eukaryota; kingdom Metazoa; phylum Chordata; class Aves; order Charadriiformes; family Laridae; genus Larus; species Larus michahellis. The sequence goes on from NC_133897.1 coordinate 11,234,403, forward strand.
ATCTCTTTTTCATGTGTGCAGTGTGTATATGATCGTTACAGCCAGATGATGCTAAAATTCTATGGTTGGAAACTTCAGAAGTTTCCTTTTTTCTAATTATCACTGTTAATATACATGTCTTTGCATAAATAGTGGGATTCTGGAGTACCTATAAAGCAAACTCCTTGCTCATTAGTATACCGACTATATTGCAATTTTATATAAACAGAGTTATCTTACTGACAATTGTTCTCTGCTAGATTTTTCCTAACCTTTAAACTGAAGAGAAATGAAATCCACATTCATTTGTCTAAATGATGTCATGTGCCAAGTATAATTACTTCTAGAGCAGGTCATCTATGTCTGGAGAAAGTTTATTTCTTCAAAATGTTGCGATGAAATTACACTGCACCATTGAGCTTGACTTACTGGAGAGAAACAGGGCAGAGGACAGCTGCTTGATGCAAGATATGTTCTATGTTATGAACGTCAAAGTATGTGACACTGGCAAAACATTGCCTGTCCTTCTGCTCTGTAGTCAAAGAGCAAATAAAGGTACTGTTAATGTGAGAAAGCAAGCTATTCACAATTTTAAATTACTCTGTTGTCAGCTTTCCTGTACAATTATGTAGCCCTAGAAACTCCAAAAAAAAGTAAGCAAAACATTTACGCAGAATTGGAACCGTAGATTACTGGGAAAAAAATTTATCAGCAAGAAGGCAGCTGAAGGATTTGAGAGAGCTTTATCTCTCCTCAAGCCTGGTCTCATGTACACCAAAAAGAACGTCTCTCAAACTCCAAGAAAACATAGGAAACCATTTTTATTATCATACTTCCATATCGCTATTTTTTAGTAGATATTCTAAGTCATTCACCTGTTTACGTAGTTGCTAAAGAATCCCATGCCTTCTCTAACCTGCCTATTTGTCAAGCTCCACAGGTGAGGATGCAAAACTTTAAATATAGTCCCCTATAATTAAACCTAAATAATGCAAGGAAAATATGCTGTTTATCCATTTTGGTTACAAAAATATATACTACATGAATAATAACATCAAACTGCTGCACAGAAACTGTTCTTTTGAATATCAGTGAGATGTGCATGCACACAACATCCGCAAAAATAAATTATTTTTTGCAAATCGTGATAATTTACATTCCCATAATTACTATGGCATCTGATTACTTATATTTCTAAATTCTTTTACTTTCTAAGGATGTGATGGACAGTGAAATTCTTCTGTCAGTTTGGTGTATTCATTCTCTGTAAACAAGATCTGCTTGCAGAGTTCCTGGATGGATGTCAAGTTACCTAATAGCAACACACCACGGAGTAATGCATTGACCTGTGCCTGCCCTGGAAGTATGCACTGATTTATTCTGCTTTGGTTTCCTTTGGTAAATTAAGTTTTTGGAATGCTTTTCTTCAAGACACTGTTGACTTTTTAGATTTCTAATTACAACTAAAGCCTGAAAAAACTTCTTATGTAAGTATATACCGCTGCTCATTTTTTAACTGAATTTATATTTCGCTTTAGAGATCTGCAAGTAAGAAGTTTGCTCAAAATAAATGAACTGATTACCGAGTACATTGACAAGCTACTGCAACCTTATTTATGGGATAGAAAAGAAAAATGAGATACTTTTTTAATTTAAAATGTTTGACAGCTGGTAGAATTGTGAGCGTTTTTTTGGTAAAAGGCAAACACAGGGTTTAGCTATAACAACACTATGGCCATGGTGACACACTGAGAGGAGCTGATATAAGACTCCTGTAAACCTCTTTCTGCAGCCATCAAAACCTAAAAATCTTAATGTACTAAACAAATAGAAGTTAGGAAATGACTGGGATATGGATATATAGAGTAGATAAAATTACAATATAAAAGATTAGTTTAAACTGGTTAATCCGTAGAACTTCCTCTGGGGTGACTTTTTTTTGTCCCCAGAACCTCCCTACTTTGTCAGCAATATTTAAGTTAAGGAAGTTGAAAACAACTACTTTGATCCCAGTGGTAAGAAAAAACCCCAACATTACTTCTTAGTTTTGCTGAAATAAACTAGTCACAGCACTTACACATTTCAGAGTAACTTGGTAAGAACAGGCCAAGGCGCACCAGGAACCTCCTGAACTTGACCAGGTTTCTACGGACTTGCTAAGTTTCAGGGGATGTCTTTTCCATGTACTTGTAAATTTTTTAATGCATGTAAACTTCATAATCTACAACAGGCATAACTACATACTGCATTCCTATTTATTTTGAACCTGCCTTCTGCCAGTTTCATCTGTTCTGGCATTGTTAGAGCCACTGCGCAATCCCATGCACACTCGCTGTGCCACTCTGGTCTTGACAAACCTTTCTCATACCATACTCATCTTTTTTTCCCAAATAAAGATTTCTGCCTGATTTCACCATTTGTTATACGGAAGATATTCCATACTTAAGACTCATGCATTCTGCCTTTCTCTGAATCTTTCCATTTCAACCTGAGTTCCCAACCCCTCTGAGCTATGAGAAGCAGAACTGTGTGTCGTATTTAAATAAAGGCAAGGGATAGACTTATGCAATGATCAATTATGCCGTTCTGTTTTCTATTCCTTTCTGAATAATTCTTAAAAACACCTTCTTTGTTGAACTGGTAATGGAAACTGAATTGTTATTTTCATTACATTACCTATTACTACACTAAGTTGTTACGCCAGAGCAGTAATGGTCTATTTAGACCTATAACTTCGTATGTAAAGCTATTTTTTTCTCCATATGCTTTTTTTTTAATGCTAATTCACAGTGAATTTCATCTGCCATTTTGAGTCCAGTCACTCGGTTTGTTAAAGTTTTTATACATTTATAAGTCCAACTTTCGCGTTTAATACTGTAAATAATTTAATACAATTAACAGACTTTCTCACCACACTGTTCACCCTCTTTTCCAGCTTGTTTCTAAGTACGTTGGATGCCACATTCCCAGCAGAGATCCTTGCACTTTTCTGCTATCTTTAGCCTTTGAAAAAACTAATAATCTATTTGTAATCTGTTTCTTGTATCTTAACCAATTACTGATCCACCATTTTCATGTTCCATATTTCACATTCCAAGAAACAATTAGTTTCTTTAGAAATTTCTAGTGGAAGACCTTGGCAAAAGTCTTTCCCAACCCAGGCAGGCTCTACTGGCTGCATCATGTTTGTTGATCCCTTCAGAGAGATTCAAAAGATTTACAAGGCAAGGCACTGCTATAGAAAAAACATATTATTTTTTCCCCAGGTAAATCATACACATTGAGGTGTCCCATAATTCAATAATTACTTTGTTGTAATTTCCTAATTTTGACCGTGTGCCTCTAGGGCGTTATGGCATGTTAAACCCTTTTAAGAAAAATGGTATCCCATTGGCTACTCTCTAATCATCAGTTAACAAGACCCATCTCCAACGGGTTCCACAAAGGAAAGCTCTGGTATGGGAACTACCCCAGTTCTTTCTATCACTAAATTCATCCGTAGTGAAGCAAAAGGAGAAGTTAATGGACAGTTTGGGGCTCCCGGTGTTTTATTTACATGGATTTTTTTTTTTGTTTCTACTTTCAAGAAACATTGCAACTTGTTTACTCATAATTTTTAAAACCTATGAACTGGGTAATTTGGAAACAAATCACTTACCAATTCAGTTACTTTGACAAAATTATTTATTGCAGTCAGCAACGCCATAATAGTTATTAGCCAAGTTGACAAGAAGCCAACAGGTTTCTTGGAACAGTGGTACTTATTCAGAAGTAGCTTAGCTCCAGAAATGCAATGTTTATTACCAAGATTAACTTGTCATTGAAATTGCCTAAACAACACACCAACAGAGCTATAGTTCTACAACCTATTGATCCAGAAACTAAGGCTAACATGTAATAACATTTTTGTTCCCTGAAAAAAAGTATCAGAAAAGCAAAGGTATTACATCCTCATTTAGAAATAACCAGTCTGTTTTTATGAGTTCATGACAACACTGAAGAGTTTTTCACATGCTGGGCCTTGACTACAAGTCTCTATTTAATCCATTTCATCGACAAACAAGGAAGTCTCAGGCAGTTTTAATTGACTCAGAGGCACTACACTTCTATTTCCCATATGTGCCACTCACCTCTTGACTGTCTCTTTCCTTAAATGTCAATCTTCTGGGAGAATGGGATGTCTCTGTGCTGTTTGCAGTGCTACTGCCTGCTAAAAGGGCGCGTGGGAGGTCACAGTTTGGGAACGAAGGACAAGGACTCTTACCTGCTGCTTTGGCAACATCTGCAGTTGAAATGTTTTGGAGGTTTGAGTGCACTCTGAAGGTCACAGCTGGTCCCAGCACGCTGGAAGAGATTATTAAAAAACATAAGATTCATAATCAGGAGACATGGCGTAATATTGCTTATCAAAATAGGTTTTTAAGGAGATACTATTAAGACACCATTTAGCTCTCTTCCTTTTGCTTCATTAGCTACATTTGCATACATTTTTATACCTCTTGTGGTTTCTTCTGTGTATCTTGTGCCTGTCTGAAAGAATTTCAATGACATTAACTAAACTTCAGAACACTCCTGTAAATACTATTCCTATTAGGAAAATGGCAAAATGGAGGCACTGAAATTGTTATTCTCCCAAGTACAGAATAAACCGTCACTGGAAATCAGCACCCAAAGAAGATTACAGGTAGTTTCAAATTTAATATGCCTAACATCAACACAAGGTTTGTCTTCTTGTCACGACTGTAAGTCAGAGGGACAACAAAATAAAAATAGAATATTTATCTTGATCAGGTTCTGCAAGAACATGTGTGGGGAAAAGATTTTGGACAGATCCGATCCAAGAAGTGATTTTGACCAGAAAGGTACCACAAAGTATTTATTTTTTAACAACAGAGGTAATCACCTCTTTGAATAACTTACGAAGGGAAATAATTGACTCTGGTGACCCTTTTGGGTGCAGTCTGATAGTCCTTTACGGCATTAAAATCCATGAGGCATTTACAGAGGAAGGTACTGATTAGCCAGATGAAGAACAAAAAAGTATTCATGATTTCAGAAAAAAAAATCATTTTAAAGGAAAATAAATCCATATATGCCATTCTGCATTCATTCTCCACCCATCCCAATAATAACCAACTTACAGGCACGTCTGATGAAAAGAATAAAGAAATTTCAGTTCGGGTATCCTTAAAAGTATACTGAAGTACATATACATATGGAAAACAAAGACAAAAACTGACACTATTACAGAAGTTTGCTTACATACTATGTATTATGTGAGTTCCTAAGTTTTTATTCTTCATATAATCAGGGAAAAGAATTACACTTATACTATGAATAACAACCCTGCTTAAATGGTGAAGTATGATGGCTGGAACAATACGTGTTTTGACCTCCTATAGCTGTGGCTTATGAGAAAATGAAGTCTGAAAAATTGCTGCATAAAAGAAATAACTTGAAAAATATTTTTGTTGCAGGGCTTGAAATGAGGTATTAAATTATTCTTTTACCAACATGTTAATATTTTGCATTCATACAATGGAGAGTACTTAATGAAGTGTGCTTAACTGCATCACATATATCCTAGACAGAAATACCTTTAAACTTTTTCCATTTCAGGAAGAATAAAACCTATTATTAACCACAGGACTGCGTTTCGAGGTCGCAAAGGGAATCGGAGTAAGACTAAGAAGCATCCTTTCTATCTTTTACTAGCAAAGCATGCACTGTGCACATTTAATTCTGGAGTTAATAAGAACTGTCATTAATCAATCATTTTTCTCTAAATACTGTTGCGGGGGGGTGGGGGGGAAGAAAACAGAGAGATTTTATTGCTAAAGGACACTCCAGATGTCAAATCATTAATGAGCGAGAAATGTATTTTAATAATGTTAGGTAATTATAAAGCATTTCTCATCATCATTTAAATAATATTTCAGGTTATAATACTCTGCAATAATATATACTGCAAAGTATATGTTATTTGAGATAACTACTATACAAAAATTCAGACCATTCCCTGATTCTGTCAGTGAGACTGAGACAATCAACCGTAAAAAGCACCTGGGAGGTTCATGATATCATCCATACACTGTATACAACTGCCTTGCACAGTCCTTCCTTCTGCATTGGCAGCCTGAGACACGATGATTCCGCCGTGGCGGCTCAGGCAGTTACAGCGTAATTAGCACTCTGCTTTAAATAAAAGCAGGCACCAACGCAGTACGCAGCTGTTCCGTGACAAGGACAGGGTGAAAAAGCCCAACTGTAGATATTCCTCCCAAATCAACACTGCACACCGTTATAGCTGAGAGCCTGGAACCAATGCAAACTTTCAAACACAGTGTAGTTACGCTTCGGCTTTATCAGCAAAGACATAGAAAGTTTGTTCCCCTCCTTCCCTTGCCTGAGTTTTTTGTTGCTGTCTCTGGCACAGAGCTCTCTGCCTCCCCCGCCTCCCCCAGTCCTGCCCCACTCACTGCAGCTAAGCACTTCGTGGCATCATTAAAATCATATATATTAAAACTGGATCATTTCAGTGATCCAGCCCAGGCAGGGAGAGGCAGGGATTTCAGAGTGAAGCCCGGCAGGGACCATGGCGCTATTCTCTAGTGACTCCACCTGGATAACCCGGGAACACGACAGGATCCCAGTCGTGCCCATGCAGGCATTGCCACAAGCACCGTCATTCCTCCTCGCCGCTGATGAGAAAATGCGGGGAAAAAAAAACAACCCGGAGAAAAAAAAAAGGGTGGGGAAAAAAAAATCCTTATGCAAGTGGGATGGTATCTGGTTAACACCGTTCATTTGCAGGAAAGAAGAAATCTCAGAATTGTTTAAAATAACCATTCATATATTACTACGTGGGATATTGTTTTTCTTTAGCAATTGAATGCTTGAACATAAGGAATCACCTGAGCACCACATAAGCACAGCTTCACTAGGAATATTTACAAAACGAGGAAAATAAAGCAGTTCTTGTCACAACTTTTTGCACATTGGTATTCTGTTGTTTATTTAAAAGCAAACAAAAGACCTTGAGATTACTTGGTCAAAATTACATTTCTGCTCAATGTTTTGGGAACTGACTGCTTCAGGAGCTCATAAAATGAGATTTTTCTCATGGGGGGCTTCTGGCAAAAGCACTCAATAAATAAACATTTCAATAACAATAGATGCCCTTTGGGGAATTCCTCGCTGTTCATTATGTGTTGGACAAAAACATTTAAACAAAACCAGTAATTATTTGGCTACAAAATATTTTTTAAAAGACTTTTTAACAAGAGGGCAACGAGCCCGAGAAAAGGTTCTAAGATGTATGAAACGCACCCCTGATCCTTCCTAACCAGGAACTTGAAATTAGATAGATGAGACTGCTTTTTCGTGTGGCTGTCAAAGCCTCTGAAGCCTAGCTAGTATTAATGGCAATTGTCTTTACCTCACTCTAAATACGGAGGCTCACTGGAGTGCACATGATTGTTTATGACCTGATGAATTGCAAACAAACCCTTCCCACGGATGCGGGAGGATGCTGCCGGTTAGCGGAGGCATCCCTCCTGCCTGGCGGGTCGCATCACGCCAGCGCTCTGGAGGCGAAAGCAATCAGAAACGTAAACCACAATGCCCAGGCTGAAACGTAACCTACATCTAAGACACGCGCCTGCTGCGACCGAGATGAAACACGTATGGTAGTAGCACGTTTAATCTAGAAAGACAGTATTTTATGTCAGATTTTTTGTCTGTTTTTTCCCTCCAATCTTCATCTTACCGCAATTACACCCATGTAAATTTGTAGTTAACTCTTCTGACACAAGTGAACTTACACCCGCCTAAATAAGAGAAGCCTGTGAGTTTTAGAAGGCCTCTGGACTATACTATTATAATTGCACTTATCATTTTTTTCTAATACTTTGTTATGATGTTTTTTTCAATAAAGGTAAGCAGGTCTGGCTTCAAGGCTAATAAACAGTGACCTCTCCCCACGCAAAATGTAATGTCTGTTGCAATGACCTGCTAAATTTATTACTTGAAATTTACTGACTAATTACCCTCTCTGTTGGCTGTCACAACTTCTGCTTTTTTTTTAATTTCAATAATATTGCCTTCAGCCATAATAGTTGGGTTTTTTTTAACAAAGACATTCAAAGCATATTGCAAATTGTCACCCTTATGTGCTGTTGTCTTATATTCTGTTTACTAGAGATGAAATAATTACAGTGTTTATACCAAAATGACTTGAAGGTTGATTGCTGATTTAATAATATCCCCTCCCCTTGGGTTGATATTTGCCATCTGAAGGTGGGAGGGTACACATGTACAGAAACAAACAATATTCTTTGTGTAAAATAGAAGTATTTCCTTTCATTAATTGTTTTACTGACTAACAACATTCTCATATTTTGCCTGTCAACAAATGAATGATCTGAATAAACCGAGCTGGAGCATGATCAATATGGCAAGGTCCATATCACTTTCAAGCCGTAGGTTATAATTATATTTATGAATGACAGGATTTAAATCTCCATAAATTATGCAGCAATCTTTGCATGCCTGTTCTTCTCCCTCATGTGTGTATACTTTAGTATTACAATATCATACAGGAGGTTTACTGTGAAATACAGCCACAGTCTATCATACCCCCTAGTGGAAAAGGATTTGAGAAACAAGTGCCAACATGGTTATGTGTATTCTTGAAGATGAGACTTAGAGCTGATGCTGTATGGAAATGAGTTGAGGTGGCACTGCATTTTTAAAAATTACAGGCAGAGTGCAATTTCTCAAGACTGGAGGAAGATGAGGAGATTAGGATTGGATATTTCCGACATTAAACATTCTCTTAATGACCCTATTTCGTAAAACAGAGCTTGCCTTAATAAAGCTTAGATTTGAAATTAGAGTCACTACTTGTCTATATGTTCATTTCAAAATCCTTTAATCTCTGGAGGTTAAGAAAAGCAATTAGTAATGCTCCAGAGGATTGCGCAAAGCAAATTTTACAGCAGCGAAGGTAATTGTCTCAGGAAATGTTTGGTGGGCTTGAACTAATGACTTGCAATGTGTACACATTTCTTTGCTTACTGTGTTTAGGAATTCGAAGCTTATGTCCATTGTTTACATTGCACTGAAGCCTTCTTTTCACCTTTTCAATTTTGGAAAAATTAAAATGTTCACACTTATGTCAATGTGTTATATATTATATATATTGGTATATAAACACGTCAAATCAAATTGATGGAAAAACGCACATGGCTAAAAGAGGTATTTTTGCAATACAGTACATTTGTACGACACGATTTACAGAGCAAAGCAAAGGCAGAAAATTGCATCTGGTCGTCATCATATAATACATACATGGATTAAGAAGTGGCTATGTATGCTGGCTATTGTGTGCTCCTTCTGTTATCCAAACCAGCTGTAAATCCATTGGATACTTGATTCAGGTTTCACCAACATTTTTGACTAGAAATTTTGACCAAAATTTATTTTGTGGAGCATCGTGTCATACTCTATTTGTATTACATTAGCAGGTACCTGACTAAACTTCAAAGATTCAGGAAATCTGTGAAGGATGTATTGTGTTGACCTACGACAAAATAACTTCCCTGAACTGTTGAGTAGAGAATATTGATCATCACCCAGACTTAATACTAAAAAGGCACACATCTATCACTCTTTAATATCTTTACTGTTCAAAGGTTTGCTTCATTTTGCACCTGGACTGAAAAAATATCAATGTACAGCTGTATGTATTCTCACATTTCTATTGACATGTACGTATTTACAGCCAGTGATCAATTAAAAAATCTTTTTCTGTTTTAGCAAATTGATCTTCTTGAGCCCTTCTCTGGAAACTCTTAACGTGCTCCTTAAACTGCAGAATGACACACAGTGTTGCACAACATGCTGCCATACAGCCAAAAATATATTGTCTATTCTGATTTATATCCTTTATATACACTTAACATGAACCGTTTATTTGCAACATTGTCTACAGAAATGTGGTCCTGTAATAATGATACAGCAAGCATGGAGAGAGAAAGTTAAAGATTTGTTGTATCACACCTTATGTCTGACAATGACCGAGTACTAAAGATGAAAAAGCAAAACCCCTGCTAAGGGAAAGACATTAATTGCGGCGCTCACCAGTTAGTGCTTGATTTTCTATCACCACTTGCATTTCATTAGAGAGGTTTACACTGTGCAGCTGGGTGAGGCGTAGCAGATTAGACCACAAAGATTAGACAGACTGGCTGTTTCAGAGCAATCCCATCTTGCAAATGTAACTACATGGAAACAAAACTTCGGTCTGGATTTGATGGTTGTAGCTCAGACGTACCTCTGCAAGCTGCATCTGCAGCCTCCACAAACCCAGTCATTATTTGGACACTTTGTAGTGCCCCATTCTCTCCCCTCAAAAGGATCAGTGCTGCAGGGTGACTTCATGGAGCATCGTTTCAAGGGGAGGGCAAAGGGCACTACAAGGTGTCCCCATAATGGAATGTATCCTGACTGACACACTACAGTCAGAATCGTTGCAAGAGTAAAGTCACAGAAAAGGGGTGTCGGGTCCAGACCAGGATGCCTTCCAACAACAGCAGCCCGTGTTTGGTGGGGTTCTGATGCCAACCGATGCTAAACAATGGACTTGTAATTATTTTACGTTAGTCATTAATTTTGTATTAATCATTTAATCTATATGCATCAAAACTGTGCTAAGCACACTGATACTAATTTACAGTGCACGAGGCAATGAAAGAGTATTTTAAAGATTTTACAACTCACTTCATCTCAGGTGAAGATTATTTTGCTAAGCCTACAATTTAAATGATTTAAAAAACAGACAACGCTCAATTTAGAGATTGATGCTACACTCTGTTTGTCCTATTTTTATTCTTCACAAAATGCAACTTCTGATGATTACTCAATATCTATGAATAATTTGCAGAGTTTTAAAATAATTTTTCTATTAATCTGTCACAGGCCATGAAACTTGACATTTTCACCATGCTGAGTACATGAAAGTTGCCAGCTTTGCCTGCCATGCAAATAAGGTTCTTAATTACAGTATTTGAAAGAACAAACCATACAAGTGCTGTAATTTTTTACAGCAAAAGTGTTTGGACCCTGAGAGAGTGGGAAAATGGTCTCAAAATGCTGCTTAAATGTACAGCGATTTTTCTTTCACTCCCCAAAGATTAAACTAAAGGATGAAAAAGTTAGGTAATTAAAAAAAAAAAAAAAAGATTATTGTATTCTATTTATATTTCCATTCTTCTTCTTTATAACTTTCAGTAGTCTGCCTGGTACACAAACAGCAGACAATTTTTAGCCAGTAAGCATTCAACGCTTTTTACTGACTTCAGGCTTACTTACCCTCTGCACACCTGTGTTGTTAATGGAGTCTGTTGAAACCACGTGTAAAATTTGTCTACTGGGCTGATAGTCACCTTACGCTCGGCTTGCACAAGTGACTTCTAATAATTAATGAAGAGCATGACTCACGTGTTTGGACTTTTGCAGAGGTAAAGGTTGAGCATGCTCATAGCTTTGGTAGGAGCCAGACAGGACACAATTTCTTTGATCAGGATTAGGCAGCACAACCAAAGACCCAAAAACCCAAACTTTGCTACAGCCTCAACTTATAAAGCTCCAAAACTCTGAATGCTACAATCAGAGCTCTTCCTCTTGCCATCTTAAGAACCTGTTGGCTTCTCCTTTAGCTCTGAGGAGAACAACTAGAAGATTTGTTCTTGAGCTTCCCCTGACAGCTGTGAGGGAGACAAGAGGCATTGCAAGCGGAATTTATTGGGCTCTTTCGGTCACACCTACAGATGTGTATTTGCTCTGGCTGCCTTTATGGCTCCCAATACAAACCCTTGCCCAGGCAACATGTGGTGCAGCTCAGGCTTGGATATGCAATATTTACTGGCTAAGGTGTAAAAAAAAAACGTGAAGAAGAATTATTTATCTTTTGCAGCTGGGTCAGCAGGTCTGCAATATTCATGCAATCCATCCGTCCGTCCGTCCATCCAGGGGACAAAGAAAGAAAAAAAGTGTGAGTTTGTTTAACTAGGAGAATCAGTTAAGCAAGGGCTGGAGGATCAAGAAAGACATAGACATAGGATTAATTTTGTATATTTCTTATAAGGGACTATTCTTTTATACTGATCTCTACATTATAATCTTTTTACATTTCTAATATTTGTTATTCTATTTGTGGACCAAGCTTTAGTTCAAGAGTGAGAATCACAGTTCTCTGTTTCTATTCTCATATCTGTCACCAAGTTCTGTACCATCATAGGGAAAATCAGGCAAACTGTCTGGAGTTTCAATTTACCCATCTGTAGAATGGAAGTGATTACCTGGTAATAATATGTGAAATGTTACATAAATAAAATGCAATGGTGCATGTTCAGTGACTTGCTTGAAACAAAGGGGTGTATCCTGCCTACCCTATAATGTTATGAACTTTAATTTTATTAAAAAATGAATGTGATGGCATTCTCAGAAACACAGAGGCATGAGTAGTAGGGAAGTATGAAGTTAAAAATAGATGAACTTCAGAAGCTCACTTATCTGTAAAACCCTTCTCTTGAGTAGGGACCTATGAGTACACGGAAATGCATCTATAACACTGGATTTCATTCTGCCTTTGACTACAAAGGTGAAAATCCTCTGATTTAATGAGATGAAATGTAGTAATGGAAAGACAAACTTCGTACATTTTTATTTATAAAAGTCTCCCTAGATTTTTACGGTCTTTCTGTTTTGTCACCTAGAATTCATAAAACGCTGCAGGCCAAAATCCTTCTTGTTATTTTAATGTATTTTTATATTTTTCTAGCAGGAAAGTTACAGTGGAGAAGGCAAAATGATCTTGGTTATATGCACATTTATTAAAGAAAAGCACAAAAAATATATTGTACCTCAGGGGAAAAAGCCACAAGACTAATGTAATGCTAAGGTTGAGAAATCACTCATTTTTAAGTAAAGGAATGCATAGTTGAAACTCCCACCTTATTTTTGTTTCCTTATCCTGATTCCTTTAAAAATTGATGTATCTTTATATTATAAATTAGTTGTCAAATAAGACAATATGTACCAGAAAACACAATGTAATTTCTTATAAAAGCCTGCATGCAATGAGTTACAGCAGTGCATTTTTCAAACAATTTGTTTTCCAGATTCATTAAATCTGTGGAAGGAGTCAAGTTTGAATAAAAGTGGTTCCATTATTTCTGAGTTATGCTTTTATAACATTTTAAACAAGATTATGCCAAATAGCTTTAGTCTGTTGGTTTGCTATTTAAAATCAAAGAACAGATGACAAATATTGCTCAACTTTTTTGAAAGTTATGTCTTTTTTATTGGGACCAAGCATGGCACAGTTCAAATTGAAATAAAAATGTTGCTTAATTTCTGGACAATAAACGGAATGGAAATAAAAATTGAAATTATTGATAGTTTATAAGACAGCACCTTAAGGGGAGAAGGATGGACTACATGTTTTTTCATAAGCACAATATTAGAACATTCCTCTCAGTAAACCTAAATAGCATAGATGGCAGAATCCAGAACCTGCCAATCTAGAAAAAAATTTTGGAAGAATATTCATCCACTGGTGTCCAACATAAAACACAAGAGAAGATTAACCACACTGAGTCAAGGAGAAAGGAATCATGGAGAACCTGTACAGTAGAGGGAAGCTTGCAGATACAAACCTAACAAGACACTGTGCTACCTGTCCCACTAGTGCTGTGATTAAATAATCCTCCCTCACACTATCCTGCCTCTCAAGCTACCAATAATTTCCTGAGATGTTCACATTTAGAGCATACATATACCACATGTCATAATCCATCAGCATGATGAAGTGAAAATACCAAGTACTGTTCCAGTGTTTAGGTTCTGGATGACTGAATATGATTAACTGGCTGATTGAGTTTTTCAACTGTTAGAAAAATAACACGACAAACAATGAACAAAACCTATATAGCATGATTAGGACACTACAGCCAATGCACATGTTCATAATAGGTGAGGCTGGGAGCTCCACTCATCGCTCTGCCTGCCCAACACTTCCGATTTGAACACATTTAAAGCTTCTCCAAACTTTCACCACTTGGTTTGATTTTCAGACATCTTCAGTTCAAGCTCTTTTCACTGGGATGGTTGGCTGGCTTTTCAAATTGCATTTATTCCAGCCCAACCATTTCAGCCCTTCCTAAGACTAAGGATAATGATAGGTATTGTTTGGTCGTGTAAGGACTTTTCTTTGAAAAGGATGTGGAAAGTGTCTCTAACCCCACTACTTGAAAACAGAGATTTGAAGTATGGCAAGAATGTGCTTGTAGCTGTCCTCATTATAAAATTCCAAATCCAAGCTTTTGTTAGATCACTGTTTACATAAAAATATGTAAAAAACATAGTTGACACTAAGGACATACTACAGTATAATAGGAAAAGTCAATCTTGATTTACTTCGTATCTAGCTAGACAGTCTTTCTTTGCAAAGTGTTTTTCAATAGGATCCCTGACATCCACAGATGAACAGTGGTCAAGTGGTAGAAAAGACCAATATTTTCAAGGGCCTCGACTTATTTTTGTCAGACTGCAGGAAGTATGTTGCAAATAAGGCATGGAACTATGAAGATGTAAAGGTCCTACCATTACTTTGAGTTCTTCTGGTACCATCCGGTTCTGCCTCAGATTCAGATTCAGACTCAGTTCATTTGAAGCCAAGTCATTTCAGGTAATTTTTCTTACAGACCAAGTGTCACTGTCTAAACTGAAAGCTGACTTCTAGGGCTGCTGAGCACTCAGAATGGCAACTGAAAGCAGTGGGATCGCTGTCTCAATAAGTGAAGATCTTTACAGAAAAGGCTGAATAAGCTATAGTCTGAGACATCAGACTGGACACCTCACATTAGCGAGTGCTTTGATGTTAATCTCTTCATGCATAGCTCCAGCTCTGAGTGGTCCTAATAATACTGCAGTCTCATGTGACTTCAATATATCAATTCATGTTCATCAAGAATTTTGATAGTGTAGTGAAAAGCACCATAGGAAAACAAAACAAAACAAAACAAAAAAACCCAACCCAAAACAAACCAAAACAAGAGGAAATGGGTTTTCTGACCTCAAAGCAGGATTTGAATAATGTGTTATAAATAAATCCTGAAGCCATACATTGAACAATGAGAATAAAATGAAACATTGAAGAGCTGCTCATTAACTGAGCGTTTTATTTCCTGCATATGGAATAAGACAGAAGGCTGTAGAAAAATACATAGATACGATCAAGTATTTCAAGACTATATCATAATTAGTCTTTATAGAATGACTGATACTTTTTGGTCAGCTGAACAACAAAACAAAATAATGAAAATAATGGCTTAAGTTCAGTCCAAAATCAATTTTTTGTTTATTCTTATCACCAAAATAGAAGCATTTTCTTTACAAGCCAGTTATAAGATAGTTAAATTTTGAAACTGGTCATTACTTTGAATTTAAAAATTATAGTACTCTAATTTCAAAATAACAAACCACACTGCTGTGGCTGCCACAAATTTTGACAGGAATTTTCAGTTGAAGCTGCCATACAGTTTCTGTACATACCTTCAGTTAACCTGAATTTTCATTTTTCGTATAATAAACTATTCAAGTAAAACATGGAATTCACCTCTAATCTTAGTGGTCTCTAATAGAGAGTGGTCAGGTGAAAGCTGAACAGCAAACCCAAGGCCTGGCAGTTTGAGTTTTAGACTCTGAAACATCAGTGATTTGGTCTTTTAAGTTAGCTTTGGATGTACAATATAGATGCAATCAACTTTAGATGACAGGGGAATATTGGTTAAGTTTTATGGCTTTGCAATCCAGGACATTATATTCAATAACCAGAATCAGCTTTTTCAACCTGAAAAATCTATTTTTATTAGCATTTGAAATTTAGCATAAGTATCCTGTTCATCCCCAACATTATATGTATATATATTGATTATGTGCTTATATAGGCAATTACACAAGCATCAAAGAGAGGCTAATGTTATTGTATGGAATATAGAGTGCTCTGCTATGGGTTTTCCACTGAAAAACTAGATATGTAAATGGGCATGCTTGTTGGTCAAGTAATCATGTCTCCTGAAAGGACATTTCTTTGAGTACTGAGTTTAGGTATGTTAGACGGCAAAAATGACAAAGATGCCCACTAAGATGAATGGGTGGAGGGAGCCAAAGAGGTAGAAAAAAAACAGGGGAAAAAGAAACACCTAGAGCGAGGGATCTTCAATGGCAATAGGGAAAATCATATAAGACTAAAGAGAGGAATAAGAAGAAAAAGAAATAAAATCAGTGCTACTGCAGCATCCATCAGAGAATATAATGTTCAGTTGAAAATCTCACTCTGAACTGGAGTCCTAGTATGGTAGGATATGCAGTCTGGAATACTATGAAATCAAACTAATTCATTTTCTCTCCATGGAAAGATATTCGGCTAAGCTTAGAGTTGAAAACCTCCCTTACCAATGTTCTCAGTAGATACCCCAGGTATGAGAACATTAAATAAAAATTCAGAAATAATTCATATTCTCATCAGAAACTAAAGAAGTTATGTATGTTCTAATTCAGTCGCTTTGACTATAGGTTCTGAGTGTCCTTTCCACTACCTTCACGGTTGAGCTTACAGATTTTAGTATTCTTATTATATTTGGATGTTTCTTGATAACCTCTCTCATTTATAAGTTTACTCTATAATGTGTGAAGAACTGTAATTACATGAAGAAGGCCAATGTTGTAGATTGTAGAGTGGTAAAGTTATTATTTTTTTAAATAAATACAAACCCTCCTAACACTACTACCCATCTGACTTCAATCCATGATACTAGCCCAACAATCAATCACCAGGGGCATTGGACACCCATAATTAGATTATAAAATCATAACTATAGTCATTTTACGTCTGCTTGCATAATTACATCAGCATGCTAATATCCTTTTAATGGTCTCTAATGATGTAATAAGAAATAATGGAATTTATTTGACAGCTACATAATCATTAACAAAACATATTAAGCATAACTATTACTTCCATAAAGATTCAGGCTGTATCCAAAAGTGACAGCTAACATGTTGGATCGTTTCTTCAATGCTGAAATATTTCTAATTATGAATTCCCCAAATCTATTCCCACTTATCTGCTTCACAGGGCGAGCAAAGTTTATGTCAATGCAAACTTGACAACAAACCAACTGTAGAAGTGGACTGAACGCTCCGGGAGCCAGGCCTGAGGCTATACTGTGAATTGAAGCCATCGGTTAAAGTTGGCAGGATTGTGAACAAGAGAAGAAAAGATAAGCTGATTACTACCATGCATCAACTAATCAAGAACTAGCACAGAAATTGGTAGGAATCTACGGCAAAAGCAACTGTACACTTACCAAAGAACAGGAAAAATCCTAAAAATATAGGGAAGAACGAAAGACATTCGCAGACAAAACCAACTAAAGGTAGTAACGTATTTGTGAAGCAGTCCCTTTAAAAGTGTTTTTTTTTTTTTAGAGAAAAGGACAAGAAACTCTAAATTGAGAATTTAAAGAACTTTAGAAGAACTCATCACTCACCCTGTCTCCTCAGTTCTTCTTACACGATTCCTATTGAATGTGATGGCTTTGTCTATACTCCCAAATTAACCCCGTGATTCTCATTAAGATGTCTTTACCCTGAAATCTTTGCAATAGTCCAAAAAATTCAGGTCTACACTGTTATTTTCTTACCAATCAGAGTTCTTGGGGGGAAAAGAAAGACTTGAGAATTTTACACCAACATAACACTCAGGTCAGACTTCAAAGTAGACTTTTTAAAAAAATGAATCCCTAAGAAAAAGAGTACTTTTAGTTGCCAGTAAACTAAAATAATTTAAACCCCCCATAGTGCCTTAGGCCAAGTAAAAAGCATATTTCCCGAGAGGACTCATTCTCACTCTTTGGTATGGCAAAGGTGGATTGGGAATAGCCATGATATCAAGTCCTTCCTGAAACCCCTCTCCATGATGCCACTCAGAAGATAACCAGAGCCTTCAAATTCATAGTTTTCCAGCGATGGCTATGCAGTGATGACAAAAGAACAAATCCAAAAAGCGTTAATTCTCTGCTTGGAGAGGCCTTGTTCTAAAGCCTCTACTACTGCTACATCTACTGGCCAGCCCGCACTTCTTCAGCATTTCATGGGTTTAATGCGAGTCAAAGCATCTCATTTTCTTGAGTAAAGAGAAATTATTATGGATGAATTCTTCACTAACTTGAGATAATCTTTCCCAGATTTATGGACATTTTAGAAAGGAAAAGACTGTGTGTGTGTTGATAGACAGAATACTTGGTCCTGTTTGGAGTTACCGTCATTCAAACCACACTTTTAATATACTGACCATACAATACAAGTACTTTCAGTACAGTCGTATGACTGCATATTAATGGACACAAAATAACCAGCTTCCCTAATGTCACACATTAAAAAAAAAAAAAAGGTTGTTCATAGCTAGCTATATCACTGGAGGCATAGTTTTCACTAGAGAATGAATCTACAGCCTGCCAATAGCAACGTTGTTGTGATTTATCAAATGATAAAAAATAACCAAAAGGGTTTATGCTAACAATTAGAAAGGTAGGTGAAAGTGCTCTTGTACTGTAAATGCATGAAGTTAATGAAGCAGAACCCGTTGATTCCAGCAGAGAAATTGTTCCATGGGATTACCCCTTTAAATATGCATCAGACTTTATCTGCTAGTATTCAAAGTCAAGGTTGCAAGTTCTCTTTGCAAGGAAGACCACATAATACTGTCATTTTTTGTAATTTCAAAACTAAATTTTCATATGAACTACATTTCATAAAATACAAGTAAAAAGACTTGCAGCAAGGCAAAGAATTGTTCTAGCAAACAAAACAGGGGAATATTCTCCTTATAAACAACTAAAGCCAATATGTCTGGTATTTATCAGATTTCTAAAAAGATTTTCTCACCATTAGTGTATTTCTCCCTACATATACAGCAATAAAAGGGGTACCATTTTTTTTCCAAATAATATAAACACTTCCACTGGAGGTGAAACATCTTCAGACTATGGCTTAAAACACAGTATTAAATGATGAATTACATTCACTGGAATGGAAGGTAAAAGAAAAGCTGACGGCGGTACAAGTGAGGCTGAGAAAGATGCTGCACTTCAGCAACCTGACTCGTGGGCCAAAACAAGCATCCCCAAACCCTCTGAAACATAGGCAGGAACTGGATGCTACCCAGACATCAGTTATTTTCTGCACACCACGATGTGACTTCTTTCCAGCAAGCTGTCAAAACTCTCCCACAGCTGACCCTTCTTTTCCATTACTTTTCTATCAAACTATTTTTATTCTCTGTTTTATGAAATAGTTAAGTTTTGTGAAGGAAATGATCCTGCCAAAGTGACTTCAGAAAATCCTCAATCTAAAAATTTTTACTGGACTTGGCAAATCATAACCACCTAGTTCAGGAGATTAACATGCAGAGCAGTCATCAGTATGAATCATATGAAGAAAACCAGTAGCTCAACATAGCTGAACTCCCTGTGACTTGTTAAATGAGTAGTTGACCAAGCAGCATGACCTAGTGTGCCATGTGCCAGACTCAAAGCCAGGGACCCAAGTTCTTATCCATCTCTGATGTCATTTTCCCCCTCAGCAATGCTGGGTATAATGACCCTTAACAAGACTTTCCTTACCTAGAAACTGTTAAACAAGGTTGATAATATTTTTACAGCACTTTGAACAGGCTACCTTTCCGTACAGAAGCATAGCAAACTTCCAGTCTTTATAATTTTTTTCAAAATAATTTGTTCGTGTGTGGAGGGAACGTTATAAAGATCACCACGATATTCTTTTTTTTTTGCCTCCCGCACGCTCTTATTAATGTTGGCATTAAAGAGTAGATATTTCCTTGTAAGACAAACTATTCAAAAATAATGAGAAATCCAATAAAATAAAAAGGGGCGAATTCCGTGTACGTACTTGACATCGTCGAAGGCACTCATCTGCAGCTTCAGGAGATCTGCCACTTCCTTTATTAACTCCAAGCCCTTTTCCACACTCAGGGGGCTGTTGAAAGGGAGCAAGAAAACAGAGCATTACGAAAATGGAACTCATCAATACTTGAGAGGCTAAAAGTCCCAAAAGAGTTATCACCTTGGCCTCTTAGAGTCTGAAAGCCACCACTAACTGTATTCCTGTCACATAGTGATTGTGATATCAAGGGAATTGGGATCAGGTGCTTCTTCAGGCATGATGAATCACCTGAATTTTCCAGCAATAAGACAAACAATAAGGTGTAAATGGAATTGTTAGGAAGTGTAATGGGCCCATGATGCAGCAACCAGTTCATCTCGGTCCTCAATAAAAAATGTAATAAAGTAAAAGGACAGAAAAAGAGAAAAGGATTGACGAGACAAGGAGGGAAACAAACAATGAAAGTCAAATTGCAGGCTCAGTATCAAATGGACAAGGGAAAAGCATATTTTTAAATTCATTAGTTTTTAAAATGAATCTTCGCCCAGTGAAAGGATACAAAATTATTATGGATTTGAGGATAAACAATGGGGTAAGGCACACAGTCCAGAGGACACTGATTAGATACATAGGATTTAGTTTGGTGTCTGTATGCACTGCTGACAGAACCCGCTTTAAATCTTTTTAACCTTTGTCAATGCCACATTTACATTTTTTAATTTAGAAAACAGGTTGCAGTCAAGCCTAACACAAGAGGACTGCTAACATTTAAAAAAGCACTTATCTAGATGCAAAATTTGTATTTGCAAAAAATTCGGGTTATTAGAGTTGTTATGACTCTAAAGATGCATTAAGAACATTCTGTCCCTAATATACAGATCATACCTCGTTTAGTTGTTGTTCAGTACTGTGGAACCAAATACAAAAGTATTAAGAAAGCAAAAAGATAAGGAAATGATATAGAAATGTCCAGTGAGAACAACAGACACAACATTCTCTGTCTAAATTGCAATTATAGAATTATTCTCAACATTGTTAAAGCCCCAAAGATCATACAACTAAACCTTACGAGCTTGATACTTATCTAACTTATGCCGTGGTAAAAAAGAAACAACTTTGATGAGACTAACCCAGTGGAAAAAGGTTCTGTATTTTTTCCTTCGAGGATTTAGAACAAGTAGGAGAAGGAGGTGTCAAAAAAAGAGCGTACTGTTAGACATGATCTTTTCAACCGGACTAAGGGGGAAAAAGATTTTTTCTAACATCTGTACCTAGGTTATTATTTCTGGTTCACAGTGAAAGTTTTTGAATCTAATTTTATATCATGGTAATCATCGCCACAATTTTATTTATTGTCTACAATGAGCACTGTTTATTTATTTATTTATTGTACTGGGTTCTGCATACACTGCCCTAAGGGCACCTCTATTTAAATAATGGGATGTCTCATGTGGATGTTGGTTAGGATGGAATTGCTCAGCCTCCCTTCATGCTACTAACCCAAAATGCTCAAGAGAACTCCTGTCACACAAGCAGAGGTACCCCCTCAAGGCACCAGATAAATTTAGAGTTTTTCTAGATGTCTAAGACAGAAATGTTCTTGTGTGAAAGTAACAAAAGAATCTGATTGTTTCTGTAAGGAAAAAAAATGTACTATAGATTATTCATAAAACCCCTATATTTCAAGGACTGACAGCGGGTAGAAACGTGATTATTCCCATCACTATGAAAGCAGATTGTCATAGTGACTCAGGGACTTATGTGTTAATTAAATCTTTTCTCCCAAAGATGTTGGCTTAAATTTTATGGAGATGATCGGTGTCAGTAAGTGGGCTTTTACTGTAATAGCAAGTCTATGCAGTGGCGCAGGCAAAGTCTGCTGCATACATTGGTGTCATTTTTTTAACCAAGGGAGTCTCATTTGTAAAAGCTCAACCTCCTACTCCCTGCTTACCCCTCCTCCCCTCAAAAAAGCATTCCCCAACTTCAAAAACAAGGTATGCCGCTACAAGCCAATGTAGTAACTGCAGTGGGTGATGTAATCGGAGCATTTGAATGATGGAGAGAAAATGGGAGAGAAAATGGTCTCTAAGGCCATTCTTTTGCAAGCCTGAACATCCAAGAATAGTCTTAATAACTCTCATCCAATACCAAATTAAAACACATATGTTCCCAAACTCACATGCAGTTTGTTAGGCTAAGAAATCGTCACTCATAACAGCTCAGGAAAGGGGCAGAAGCCCTACTCTTTGGTGCCAGTACTATCATTGATCACACTATCACATTTGAGGATTCACATTAAGAATGATTAATTTATATCGCGGTATTATCCAATATAAATTTCCCAACTTCTTAACATTGATACATACTAGTAGTGTTTATAAGAGTTCTGTGACAGTTGTACTGTAGGAGAGTTGAATATTCAAAACCTTTCTCTAAAAATGCCAGAATGTCATTTTCCACGCTCTACTTCTGCTTTGCTTTTGTTTAGCATTGCTCATTGTTGCATCATTTGCACTTGTACAGTGATTGCCTTTAGCTTTGTTTACACAGAGAGAGCACACCCTTCCCACCAGCACAGTGTTAAACAAACTAGCCTACATCGCAACGGTGCCGCGCACCCACATCACCCATCTAATTTCAGGTTTATACAAGGACTGTTACCAGAAGACAACTTGCAAACATCGCCTATCCTCCTGCCCGTGGTCCTCCCACACGTCCCGGGTACGAGCACACAGTAATCGTGGAACAGCCGCTATCTGTGGTCTTTGATGTACTATGCTGGGTTTTCAGCGTGCTTGATTCAGGCCTACATGGGAAGAAGCTTCTGTATTATGGAGTGATTTTTTTTTTTATGAATATAATTCATCTATTGATTGTGAGGGTTCAACAACTATGGAATTAGTTCAAAGGAAAGTGTTACATAAACCAACAAAGAAGGACAAAAAATAGTTGTTCAGGTAAGGAACAAACAACAGAAATTGCAGTAGTAGAAAGAAGACTCTTTAGACAGCCCTGATGATGAAACTACTTTATCAAGGCCAAAGACTTGGAGGAAAGCTAAGGGTGGGGGTAGGGTTCACACTACTTTGTCTGAACTGTCAAGATGGTCATTTCAGTTCCCTATACTGGGGGTGGAGAGTGGGGCCACCCTTTTTGGTGACAGTTCTTGCCGGCTCCAATTCACTCGGAGCAGCACGGCACAGAGGGAATCTCTGGGCTATGGCCTTTCAGTTTCCAGACATGCTACAACACAGGTCCAACCCATATGAGCTTTCTTTTGGGAGCCTGTGATAAGACATTTCGGTACAATAGTAATGGTTAGCCCTTAAAGAGAAATCGCAACTTAGGCCTCAAAGATACAAAACATGTACTGGGAAAAACAAAAGGCAGCAAAAGGCACCCATGGATGCTATTTATGCTTTGGAGGTTCTCTTGAGGCTGGCCGACCCTTTTTCTGCCAAAGAAAATTAATGGTTCCTGCAGTGTCTTTAACAGTCCTTCTTGATTTTACCACTCCATTTTATGATTGCTATGAAGGTTTCCGATCATCGTTGATCTAGTGTTTGGCTTTAGGAAGAATAAACTGTTGGATGGCACAGCACTTTTTGCAGATGACATAGCTAGCTGTTGCCAGCTATGAGATAGTGCTTGCTTTGGGTTTCCTACTTTTGCTCTCATTTCACTTGTTGTAGATTTCTCTTTTGCATCTTCCTTCAAGTTAACTGTGCTAAGATATGATAATAGTAGCTAAAACAAAATGTGATACATTTCACAGTTTACCATAATTCTCTTGGGGTCTTTTTTAGCTTTCCGGCTCCAGTTCTCTGCAGCTTGGAAGATGAAAAGAGAGTCAGAACGTATAGAAAATTCATGTATAACTAACTTTCTTCCATTGCTTTTTCTTCTAATGCCATCTCTGTCTGTGAGTGCTAGCCTAAATATAATTTTTCAGTTGACAGATTCAGACCCTACTGAACCAGTAGCAGAACTCTGTCTCACTCATAGGCCAATCTCAGTCTCATATTATTTGTAGAATATACTTTGTTTGACAGGTTAATGACAATGAAGAAATAAATGGGGAATGAAATATAAATACTTCCTTTGGGGTTTATGTAGATATATATAGCTTTAAAGTCTGGCAGAGTATCATCTGCAAAATAGTTCACTGTTGCTTTTGTTTAATCTCACTTTTCAGGGCACAGCTCTTGCACTAAACTAGTTATACCTGCTGGAGCATATGGCTTATATCTCTGCTAAAAAAAGCCAATGTTATATGGTAGTACTACATTATCCCTTCAGATGAATTGACTCCCCAGTTCAGTGTAAGTCTCTGATGTCATGATTTAACATCATGACATAAACATGAAAACTTCCCTATCCATTTTAACCATGTGAAAAATAAACCGTTTAATCCATACCTACTTGTGAGCTAAAATAATCGCGTGCCAATCAGCTCCCTGTAACTTCATCAGGAGTTTTGTCTAACAAAAAAAGAAAGCAGATCTAGGCTATAAAGCTATTTTATTTAGAGACAAATTTGAAATGAAAGTACAGGAATAAATATCTCTTAATTTTAATGTAAACTGCTAAGCACTTCTGAAAATTAGTGTAATCCGTTTAAATGCTCAGGAGGGGATTTGGGAACCCAACTTTATGTAATTCTTAAAACTTTTCCACAAAGTGTACTGGATATTGGTGAAAATAATATTTGGTGTCTTCCAATATCTAAATCCCTCCAAGCGAGGGAGCTGAAAACAGAAATATTTTAAGGAATAATCCATTTACAGAGGCCATCTAAATAATAGAACATTGCATTAATATCTTTCTCTGCTATTGCCTATTGAAGATTTCACTTTTCATTTGCTCAATTTACAAGAAAAATACAGCGATGAGGAATCATTTCTAAAATCTAGTTCCAGAAAGTTGGCACAACTTAGAACAATCCCATTAAGTCATTTTCTTCTCAGTCCCTGCTACAAAATATATAGAATTTGCTACCCATTTTTTCAATCTGTCTATACAATCCCACTGTTATCAGTGGGTTTATACCTAAATCAGGGAATATCTGTTGCTGAATGAATTATGAATGAGGAACAGAATATGCCTTCATCTGGAAGAGGCCTATCATGACCCTCAATTTCACCATCTGTAAAATGAATACAAAGATACCAACTTTCTCTGTCAGATGCCTACTATTGTTATATAAAAGACGATTATTATTTGACTTGCATCCCTTTTGGATCCAAGAATAGAAAGAGCGGCACTATTGGCTGTCTCTAAAGGCTATGTATATTTCTCACTCCCGAGTACAGAGAATATGTTGTAGTAGTAAAGACCATGTACACGAAAATTAACTTTTAGGTATAATAATAAATTCCCTCACTCCCCTATGAAAAATTTTCCTCCAAACTTTTCCAGCAGAGGGGATCTGACTGGTTTTAGAGAACATCTGACTGATTTTAGAGCATATTTAGAGCCCCTGGATCCAGGTGAAGTTAACTTCTCCCTCACTGATGAGTCAGTAGCATTGCTAAACACTTGCTGGGGGCAAATGGAGCCTTATGAACAAGACATGCCTCACGAATGGCCAATTAGATCCTTCCAACTAAAGAGTAGTGCTGAATATTGGATGCTGATCTCAAGACCAGTTCAGCTTCATGCTGCAATTATCTGAACAATGCTACAAATGGATGCCATGTTTCCAAGAAATTCCCAAGATGAACTACAAATCTGATGACTGAGAACAACCACTTTGATTAATGGATTATCTACTTTTGACCTGGACCTAATGATTATGCATTCAAGGCTCAAAGCTTCCCCTTCTGGTTAAAGAGCAAGAAGGAAACATGTAAATGAAGGAACAGGAGGAGTTCTGCGGGGAGCGACACCGGCAGCACGGCCAGTTCCGCGTGCTGAACTAAATGGAGCTCAAACTCTAATAAAAGCCAGTGGGCAATGTCAAAGGGAACAAGAGGAAAAACAGAAGTAAACAATGATGAAAACTGTATGTTCTCTGTTTCCCAACATGCCTGTCAAAACAATCCCTCAAATTGATCCATTTTGGTAGGAAAAATCTGATCCAGTTATACAGATGGCTTGATTGCTAGCATTTGCCAAGCCTGCTCCCAGCCCAAGGAGAGCAACATGTAGCTCAATGTTACACTGAGGTTATGTCAGTCTCACAAGCAGTTGCTCTCATTTGCTTTTCCTCCTCCCAATTGCCAAGTGTCTTCGGAAACCCACTTACCGAACTCTGAAATGCTCCCTTAGTGCCATCATTCAAATTATGTATTGCCTTTACCAGACTGTACCTAGTGCCCTTCCAATACTCTGTTTAGCAATTGTAATGCTGCACTATAATGGACATCCAGTCAGCCCTGTCAGATTAGTTCAATTGAATCATTTTCTGCAAAAATGAAGAATAATCTACAGTACAGAAATAGGTCTGACATTGGGAATTGCAATCCTTAAACCTAAATGTCAGTCTAATCCCCAGTGAAATCTTAAGTAAGGTAGGGTTCAATCCACCTAAAATTTGCTTAAATGGGGACACAGGCAATGAAGGCCACTTCGACCATTTTTAAGAGCGCTGAGCACTGCACTAAAATTGCAAGGCGTTTCTCTACAGCCTGAAAGTTGCCTGAGTGCTTAACTACAGTCCTCCCGGCAATATCAGAAAGCACATTTTCTGAGCAGATAAGTGTCACATTCACATCAAGCCTCTCTTTTGCTATTCAAAGCCAAGCACAATGGCATCCCCACTCCACCTATTTCCCCTGGAGAGGGTTCAAAATTTTGGCTATACCTGTGTTCAGCTGGGATAGTATTGAACACACATCTCAGCCAGAGGAAAGTAGAACCTGAATCCAGCATCAAGGACTTTTGGGGGGGAGACATTTTTTCTTTAGACTAAGGTTTACTTTAAAAACACTTTCAATGTTTACTAATGTAAAATGCATACATGCTTGAAAACTAAGTTTGGACCATCAGTCTTCCTTCCTCCTGAGTGCTGCAAGTTAAGAGTCATGTTCTCTCTTGCGTGTTGTCTGTCTTCCTCTGTTGCTTTTATGTCTGAACATGAATCACTGGGCCATCAAGAGGACAGTTCTTCTGCTCAGGGCTGGTACATAAAGCACTCTCCTATGATGTGGGAATTAAAACTGCTCAATCCAACTTCAGTAAATTCTCTTCCATCTCCTGCTTCACTTTCTAACCCCCACACTAATATGCAGAAGACAGGCAGAAGACACTACACAAAGTGCCTTTCAGCAGAGGAGCACTAGACACACTGGATCCCAGAATATCCTACTTGTTCGGCATGTTTCAGTGGAACAGGGACTGGGCTGACTTCTGCAGTCTCCCGAAGTCCCTTATAATCTGTGGAAGAAAGGAGGTGCCTGAATCTCTGTGTGTGGGTATGTCTCCACTTGTCTCTCAGGGAGCTCAACGATGTCAAGTGAAGTGGATGACATCCCCATCCTTGGGGAAGATGTGCAGCATTCAGCAGCTCGAAGTTTGGCACCTAAATGAGGCAGTTGGGTTTTCACCCTAAATTCTGAAATAACTGCTTTTCAGATTAAAACCTAGAAATGTGCCTTAAAGGGAAAAAGTATTAACCACATGGATAACAAGATAGATATCCAACACACTAGAAAACAGAAGCTGAATGGACCAAATTTGCCAGAAAAATTAATTTTAGTAATCATCTTTTATTAAACAATGAGAGGTACATGCAGATTATGCCCTGCAGGTGGAAGTATTTGTTTAGACCTGTAAGATTCTTTCTCAGTTGGGTCTTTACCTTACAGATTCACGTTAGCAAAAATAATCTACCAGAAGACCTAGTCTGACAACTGCCTGGATGGATTCACCAAAGATCAGTGTCTTCTAGTAGTGGTACTTTACTCTAGAAGCTAATCTGACACTTCAGCTGACAAACATAATGTTTTTGGTCCTACTTACTTCATTATTTATTTTGAGTGTTTATATCTAAGATTTTTTAACAGTTGTTCACTTATTAGCCACGCACAAGAGCATCTTTAAGGTTGAAGATTTTCTTTTTTTCATACTGAACTTAGATATATTTTTTCTCTAGTCTTTTTAAATATTGAATTTTAAGAAAGATGCATTCCTTAGTTTAAAATAACCTGACCATGTTTCAATAATGTCTCTGTGCACTGACATCAAACTGGCTTCCCTCATTGACAGAGCAATCATATCACTTTCTTAATATGCAGCACAGTCTCCTTAGTACTGCAGATAGAAAGCTATACCTAAAAAAAAAAAAAAAATCAAAGTCCAGAAATACTGGTCTGGAATACCATATGGAATGCTTCAGAGAGTCAAACAAAGAGGCCACCTTTAGGATGAATAAAGTGAAGGACTAGTTTTCTCTTGTTCCTAAAACCATTTGGCAGCAGCGTGGGCATTGACCAGGCTGCAGGCAAAAATCCCCCTTGACGGGAAGCTGGGAGAAGCAACCCAGCCAGCTCCAGCACAAGATGCCGTCCGCCCTCCAGGCCTGGAAAAGGGCAGGTATATTGGTCACAAGGCTGAGGCGTACAGTGTTTCAGAGCTTCTTTAAAATGACTTACAGATACGCTAGGAACTGTCCGTTTGCTTATTATGTGCTCTAACGAATAAAAATTATTAAATCCAGTCAAAGGGGTCTATTTGAACAGGTGACAGTAGCTTCAGCACTTTTAATCACCCACCTTCACGAGCTTGATTCCTTTCACACCGTATGCCCGCTCTCAGTGCGTTGCTTGGCAAGGAGGAGCCAGAATGCCAGGACTTGAGCGCTGCCCCTCCATGGGCAAGGGGCTGGTGCACACCAGCTACGACTGCTTTGCCTGCTAAAAGCAGTCAGGAGAAAAGGGTAAAGAGGGGGAAAGCAATTTCCAGTTCCTGCTGCTGGGATCAAGAAGGACTGCGAAGAGCAATTGCTGAAGGGAGCACGTCCCCAGCAGTCCGTACAAACCCCAGACCTTGAGTCAGTTCTCAGCATCAGCTGCCAGCACAAGACTGGAGATTATTTTAAACCACCTTGGACATGTTACTGCCTGATTTTCTTAGGCCAGCAGTAAATACAGGAGAGTCCAAAAATAAGACCTAAAAATTAAAATAAAGCCCAAGATAATTCTGGAAAAGTTCTGAAGGAGGGTGAGAGAAGTGGTCAGCTGATATAGATCTCTGTAAGGACTACCTAAGGAGCAGTCTACCCTGGGAAAAACAACGCTGTGACAGACAGAAACCATTAATTCTTTAATTATTTTTTTTCTCTTGGGCCCTGTTTTGTTCACACTGATAAAAAACAAGAAAGACAGGTGTTAAAAAAGTTGTCCAGTAACAATATTCAACATTGACCTCAATTCCCTGAGGAAAAACTTAAAAGGTGTGAGGATTGCTGTGAAATTGCCAGTTTTCAGGCAGTTGTCCAAAACCCGGTCGAAAAGTAGCAGAACACCGAAATTCTATGCCAGGAATACTAGGGACACTTGACCAAATAAATGAGAATATTATACACGAAAAGACCAGATTCCATCTGACTCAGTATCTGATGCCAGTGGTCAGATACAAGAATGGTGCCATTTTATCTTTACATGAACCTCATGAAATTTATGAACCTCATGTTTCTAGGTTGGGATGATAATCTCAGCCGTGCGCTCTGATGCCATGCACACTCGCTGCACTACAGCATAGGCAAAGGACAGACAGAGATCAGAAAGCAGTCCCTCATGCCTTACACACCGCAGCAAGAGTATTCCTTCTAAAAATAAATATATGAGAATATGGTATAATTCTACAAACAATTAGTTAATGTGATTATGTATATGCCTATTACTTATAAAAATATCTCTCTTTATAAAAAATATCCTGCTGAACTCTTGACTTCGGTGATATGTATTAGACTAGTTTGTATTTTAGAAATACATGGCAGGAAAACAGGCCACCTACTTCAAGGCTTCCATGCCTTCTTTTAGATTTTCAAGTCTGAAAATACATGCCACTATAACAAGGGTAGGATTCATGTATCTAAATACAGCAAATCTTTTCTTCAAAATTTTCCACAGCCTCAGAGCTCAGACTATGAGGAGTTTTAAGAATACCTTTTCTTTTTTTTTTTTCTAAAAAGGACTATTTTTGTTAATGTCTATTATTCTGTCACACTTATTGCAGCTGAATTTCATCTACCATTGTGCTCGTTAATCCCTCAATGTATTTAAATCCATCTGGAATTTTTCTAAATCCTCCATAGTTCTTCCTAACAGAGACAATTTGCCCATGGGGTACCACTAATCTCTCTACACGCTGAGAAGCAGCAGTTCATGACGAATCTTTCTCTCCTATCTCATACCCAGGTCTTAATCCACAGTGACGCCCTGGCCCTTGCTCTGTGACTCACTCTCCTTAAAGTCGGCATGAAGAGCATCCCATTTATCTCCTGTTGATCTGAAGGGTAGGTAACAACTCGCGGTTTTGCTGCAACAGCAGCTTTTCTCCCGAGCGAGTCAGATGTATGTCATCAGAAGGTGCTTCACTCCTGAGGGTCTTCCAGGCACAGTGCTGCCACGAAGAAGGGAGGGTCCCTGGCACTGCCTTCTGGAGGCCAAGGCTCAGTGGCCTTCACATATAAATAGCCAAGTTTTAAAATGTGAATAGTAGCTTATCATTGACATGGTCTCAGAGTCAGTGATCACAGCATTTCTTCAGCTCAGAGAAGCTGAAAACTATACTAGGAAAGCTTTTATTTTAAGGACACAGTTAAATTTGTTTCCTTTTCTCTTTTTTTTTCTTTTTTTTCTGCTAAGATTAGTAAATATTTTAACAAGCAACATGATGGGAAATTCAGTTACTGAAGTATGAAATAGAAGGAATTTGAACCTCTTTGTGTGCAAATTTCAGTAGTAACTGGACTATGGAAGTGCTGCTGATGCCATCATTAAACACATGTAGCTTTACCAAGGTTCTTCAAGAGATTTTCACTCCCTTCTTCCCACTGACTCCTACCTCCTGGGAATTTACAGGCTTGAGAGGTGGGTCCATGCAAACCTCATGAAGTTCAACTAGGCCAAGTGCAAGGTCCTGCACCTGGGTCACAGCAATCCCAAGCACAAATACAGGCTGGGTGGAGAATGGCTTGAGACCAGCCCTGAGGAGAAGGTCTTGGAGGTGTTGGTGGATGAGAAGCTCAACACGAGCAGGCAATGTGCACTTCCAGCCTAGAAAGCCAAACTGCATCCTGGGCTGCATCAAAAGAAGTGTGGCCAGCAGGTCGAGGGAGGTGATTCTGCCCCTCTACTCTGCTCTGGTGAGACCCCACCTGGAGTACTGTACCCAGCTCTGGAGTCCTCAGCACAAGAAGGAACATGGACCTTTTGGAGCTTGTCCAGAGGAGGGCCACAAAGACGATCAGAGGGCTAGAGCACCTCTCCTAGGAGGACAGGCTGAGAGAGTTGGGGCTGTGCAGCCTGGAGAAGAGAAGGCTCCAGGGAGACTTTATAGCAGCCTTCCAGTACCTAAAGGGGGCCTACAGGAAGGATGGGGAGGGACTCTTCATCAGGGAGTGGAGCAATAGGATGAGGGGTAATGGTTTTAAACTGAAAGAGGGGAGATTTAGATTGGATATTGGGAAGAAATTCTTTACTGTGAGGGTGGTGAGACACTGGAACAGGTTGCCCAGGGAAGTTGTGGATGCCCCATCCCTGGAAGTGTTCAAGGCCAGGCTGGATGGGGCTTTGAGCAGCCTGGTCTAGTGGGAGGTGTCCCTGCCCATGGCAGGGGGGTTGGAACTAGATGATCTTTAAGGTCCCTTCCAACCCAAACCATTGTATGATTCAATGAACTGGATTCACGGCACTTATCTACTACACCACCACCGCTCTTCTCTGACCTGAAAGGTCATTTACCCAACCTGGCTGAATTAGCTCCTAGCTACCAGCATCTGAGCCACGCGCACTGCAATCCAGAGGAAAGATGTTGCATTTGCCTGAGGAGGGAGTAAATAGTGCATGGTGTCCACTATACACACCCCATGGAAGAAGTCAGTGCTCCTGCCACCTTAGGTAGCACAGGGCATGTCAGAGAATACATGGCAACATGACTCCCATTCTCAACAGGTTGGCAACCGCTAGCATAAAGCTATGGAAGCCAGCCTTCTTCAACTCCTACTTCTTTTTCTAGATACAAAGGAAATTTCACTCATCACAAGAAACATGCATATTATCCATACAATGGAGAAGAGACTGAGACATTAGAGTGGTTTGCTCCAGGTCACAAAGGAGGTAAGTGGGAGGCAAGGACTACTGGGAACACTTTAACATCAAAATAATTTATAGGATTACCATTAAATACTTTCTGAGCCTAACAAACCTAAAAAACCCAACATTTAGACAGCAAAACAGTAGTTATTTCGCATGTCTGGAAGCGCCCCTGAGATCAACTCATCTGATAACCTATTATGAAAGTCCTGGGCACTGATTCTTCAAGTCCATGGCGTTACAACAGCCCGCCTTGTCTGTCTGAGTTTCAGTCTTTTGTCTGTGTTTCAGTGCAGTTTCATATATCTTGGAGCACATATCCCCACTAAAGACTTAGAGGAGGAATGCATTTCAGCACTAAACGGATTTAATTTTGTTGGAACATGGCATGTGCCTTAAATGTAGTTAAATAATGATTAATTTTGTAAATGGTTCACATTTATTCAGGATTCGTGAAAGCAACCAAATAACTTCTCAGCACAGAGCTACTCACGGGATTGTTTGAGAGCTGCCTGACTTCACAGC
Organism: Larus michahellis; assembly: GCF_964199755.1. Classification (NCBI taxonomy): domain Eukaryota; kingdom Metazoa; phylum Chordata; class Aves; order Charadriiformes; family Laridae; genus Larus; species Larus michahellis. Next base: position 11,267,201 of record NC_133897.1, read on the forward strand.
ACTGTCATCCTAATCATTTTAAGGACGCTGCAATTTTATTGCAGTTTTGTCTTTCTATGTTTGTTTCCTCAAAGGCTTTATTAGCCATAAAACCTTTTTAAGCTTACTTCTGTTTTGACAGCTCAGCAAATTCCCACTTTCCGTAATTTTTTCCCCTCTTTTCCCACCACCAGTAAGTGTGAATTTAAACCTCTTAATACAGACAGATTCAAGTCCAGACCAATTTGTAACACAGATGACACTTCGTAAAAATCAATGGCAGTGGTCAGGCTATGAAGGTCAGAGGAGATAACGGCATCATGGAAACACAAGAGTGACAGAGAAGTCGAGAAGGAGCAGCTCTCCAGAGTTATAATGGAAGTGTGACACCATGCCAGCCTGTACTTGCATTACTTCAAACACGCACTACCTCCAGCTGTGTTAATAGCAACAAATTCGTACAGATGCTTTGTCGCTAGCAGAAGCATGGAAATAATGGCAATAATCTGTGCCATAATTGTGATGTCTTCCTTTCCGAGACTGAAAAGGACCCCACCAAAGTACTCCCTAATGCATTTTAAGCTCAATGTTAGAAACAGCTCTGGAGTCCACCTGCCATGAACCCTGAATCTCTGATGCAAAAAAACCTTGAAAATGCAAAATCTTTCTTTCGTATCAATTTACTCTTTCATACAAGTAATTAATAAATGAGATTGAGGACAATAAGCATTTTAATGCACTTCAAACTTTTCATCCTTTCCTTTCTTTCATATCTTCCTTCTTCCTTCAAGGCAGCTAAAAGCCCGGACCAGTTTATAATGCAAATGGTTTAAATTAAAAATGACAAAGAATATCCAACAATCTACTATTAAAAGAAAGAAGTTAAAGAAACAAAAACATTTCTTTAAGAGATCCAAAGTTTAAAGATTTTAAAACTGATGTTTTATAAAAATCATTCTCCACACTATTAAGAAATTTACTCTAAATTTATTTCTATAGCAGATATACCTAATCTTTAGATTGTGACATACCTTCTTCAAACAAGTGCCAGTGGAAAGCCAGAATATATACTTCAAAGAAAAATTAAAATATCTTCTCTGTTCTGATTTATTCTCTGTGTTCTGAATGAGTCCTCGCTGATTTTCTACTTATGACATTTCATTTGCGTGAAATACAAATGATTTAGAGTGAGATTAAAATTGCTTCATTCTAATTGTTAGTGGTCAGGCATTTACATTCTGTAGATGCTGAGTTAAGAAATTCCAAAAAATTTTCAGGTGTGAAAATTAAATGATGGCATTTTTATATCTGAACTTCCCAGGACTGGGCAGAACAGCACTGATGAAAAAGTACTGGCAGATAATATACTGCATTATGATTCAGTTTTCTGCATTCCCAGGAATCCTGATCTTTGGTTTTCCCCTTCTCACTCATTTCAAAAGCTTAAATTTCATCACTCTTTGTAATGAACTACATGTTAATTACCCGAAAAAAACTGTGATACACTAAAAGTATTGACCATATGGTATGGTGAGATATTGCAGCATCTGAGGGTTTTAATGACTACCACTGTTTATAAAAACAAAGCACAGCTCCCAGCCACATCCCTAATTTGGGAATATATAATGTGCAGCCTCGGTGACTAAAGGCCTATAGCCTTGGGACAGCGGAATAACCTGAACCTGCCCACAGAGAGGTTGTGGAGCACCTGCACCGGCTGCTCTCCTGAAAGAGCTGGCATCTGATACTCAAACAAGGGACGCTAACATGGCACAGAAGGCACGGAAAGACAGAAATGGGAACGTCTGGGAATGTCTGTTCTCAGAAATGAGGCCAACAGCCATCTCTGTTCAGCTACACGGAGAGTTACAAATGTGAGCTAATCCTTGTGGCACTACTGGGGACTTCAGACATGGTCCTACAATCACCTGTTGCCTTTCATTGTTCAAGGGACTCAAGTGATTCCTTGCCATTACTGTTGCTGGTGTGACAGATCGCCTGGTCACCAGCTAAACCAATTCAAAATTTTGCTCTGGATGTTCCTCTAGATGTAAAAATGAAGAGCTGGTCATGACAGAAAGTAGAGGAAAACATCTGGGGAAGTGAAGCCCTAAGGGGAGGGAAAGATGGACCCCTGGAAGGACTCTTCTCTTGCAAAGTGATCTACATCAGCAGGTGAGAATCTTATTGCAGGATAATATATTTCATCAGATTTTGGAAGCACAAAAGCTGAGGACAACAGAAGTAGAACAGACTATCATCTCATCTCTGCACATACAATGGATAACAAGTTCAAAATATTCAAAGCTGAACTCTTGTATTGAAAAAAATACAGTAAATATCGCTCTCTGGCAAAGCTACAGTAACTACTGTTTTTCTCTTATTTTCTTGTGCAAGAATAAGAGGCATGAAACATCATTTTCCTATGGGAATATATAATATCAGAATTAAGGCACTGAAGTAATAATGTGGGGGATATGATCTCTGTCACTTTCTTGGTATCACAAAGAATCTGGCGGATTAAGAGGGGAAAATGGTTTTATGCCTAGAAAACTCTAGGGAGGGTGAATAATTACATGGGAAGAGTTACCCAAAGAAGATTCTGGATTTGGGTCTCTCCACCAGTTATGGTGCTGAGACGCAATGACAGGATTTTCTCTACTGGATAAATTCATAGGCAAGTATTTTCCTATGTATTATTTAGGTAGGGGCTCAAGCCGTGTTATCAGAAGTAAAACTTTTGGCTTTAAAATTAATGATGGATATTTATGGAACTTATTTATACAAGGGCAGAGACTGCTAGGGAAAGTGACAAAGTGAGGGATAAAAATTTTACATTTAACCTCCTATTTAATGTGAGCAATGCTGTCCCTTGCTGATTTTAACGGACTTTAGTAACAAGAGCTTTTCTGTTTTATGTATGTTTATAATTTCTTTTAGTTTTTTAAGCTAGTTGTTGAAGTTAAGCGAAGAATATGCACAAATCTTTTTCACTTGATAAATTTCACTTGCAGGTAGAATAACAATTTCAACACTGAGATATGCAGAGAAGGTCAAATCAGTGTTTCTGTTTATATATATGTATTAAGGGACAAGAACATTTTGTTATTTTCTGTAAAAGAGCTGAAAAGCCTCATGGAATGCAAACTCTCAGCTTCTAAGAAAATCAAGACCTTCCAGTACCAAAGAACAATAAAACCTATCAGCCCTGTTTCCTTGCTGTAAACATTGTAATTCATTTTCTCTTATTTATTTTAAATTTCATTTTTAAATGCAATTAAAATGCACTAAATATTTTAACCTGGTAGGGGAAACAAATAACGAAAAATCATAAAAATACAATGCTTTAATGACTTGCCTAGGAAAACAGAAAACTTGGGGAATAAACCAAGAGTTCTGTACAACCCAGCTTCAGGGTCCTAACCTGTACGCCATCCTGTGGAAATTAATCATTATATACAAAGCAGTATCATTTATCACCTTTGCAAAGGTGGAGAAATAATATCAAGCAATTGGAATTAACCTAACCTTTCAGCATGTTAAATGGGCCAGACTAATCACATTCCGTAGCAATTTTATACTATGAACACAAGATCCATTTTCAGCTTTTTCACAGCATCTAAGCAGAATACCAGCTACCTCAAATTAAATGCATAGAATGGCATGTATGCTCCAATTAAGTTAACAAGTTGTGAACAGATTTACAGCCTATATAATCTTACATAGACTGTCTGGAATTGAGAGTTAACATATGACAAAACACGAAAAATCCAGGAATTGACTAATACAAGAATGCCAGAAGTTGGCTCACAAGGGCTGCCATGAGCTGTCTGTGACCTTGTGTTGATATGAAAAGACTCAAGCACACGCATCATGATAAATCACAAAACAGGACAGGTTCCTCTGCATTGGGTGTCCAAGCAGGACTTCAGAAAATCATGATGACTTTAAAGCTTGAAAGACTATGATAAGCAGTGAAAAGAGATGAAATTTCTACCCTCAAACTAGGATTTTTGTTAGTGCATTTAAGTCTAACTACCCAATCTCATGTTTAAGAAATTGCACACCAGCTTGACTGTTTAAGCTGCTGAGCATGCAGCAGCTTGCATTTAGTTTTATTGGAGGTGGCAAGAACTACATGTTCTGGAAAGTCAGGCTTTGGGTTTCCTCATGAGGGACTCAGGAGGCTAAACATTCTTTAAATGTTTTGGCTGTGGGATCTTGGCCCACAGTTTAGAGCATATTCTGCCAGACAAATGGGACTGCTGGCATTATTTCCAACTACAAAATAGTTTTCCATACTTGAAGAAGAAGAAGTTCAGAGAATATGAAGAGTTCTTTGGTCCTAGGTGAAGACTCCTCTGATTTGAGAGCTCACTTTGATGTATCCCCACTACAATGGAGATGTGTTTTATAACAACTGCCAAAGTAGCATACAAACGAAAACAACATCCTGTACATAACTTCGTTCTGTAAGATTGCTTTAGAATTTCAGAGCTAAAATTAGTAGAAACAGTTCAAAGCAGTTATACTGAGAAAGAAACAAGCCTCTTTCACACAAATCCTACAGTGGTAGGATACCAATTTTTTGAAGGAGAAAAGAGTAAACAAAGTAAATCACCCAATTTGATTGGTTTCTCAGCATAATAAAGTGCTGAAGCAGCACAGTGGAGGATTTGCTGGACAATTTTCTACACTGAAACTGTCAATTCATTCCAAAGCTTAGCGCTGATGGATATTATGGATTGGTATGGATTGCACTGCTCCAACCATCTGAAAGGTCACTTGACAAACACAGCAGGAGTGACCTATTGTTCTTGCCATTGACAATCAGCCTGCCATTTTGACAAGTCTTTAAACTATCACAAATCTTTTCTTCAAGTATTACATGGAAATGTTTATCTTTGCTTTGTGGCACAATTAAAAGCTGGCATCTTAGGAGTTCACTGAAGCAGTCTTAATATCTCCTTGGGTCAGACTTGCAAAGCCATAGAAGCCTGAGAATCTAATAGTGAATGGATCACCCCTGACATCTGTCAACTATACCACCGAGCATAATCTTTTCAGTTCCATTTTCAGATCAGAAGGTGAAAAGAACTCAAGCTATTATCCCCAGTGTACAAATATGTTGCACTACTTCCTTTCTCACCAAAAGACCACTGTTTCAGATGTAAAAATGAAGCTTCGTTGCTCCAAAAAATCATGGCAAATAAAAATTGATGGATTGAAACCATGTCCTGTTGCTTTATGGAGGAAGAAGTAAAACATACAAAGACAGTAGTATTGGAAAATAAATACCTTTCATATTGGCTTGATAAATAAGCACTGTTCACATTTTGGCATTTCATTTTGTGTGCACAAGTTAAGAGCGGATTAAAAAAACCCACCTAAATCGTATTTTTAAGTTTATAATCTTAAATGTGCTAATTGCTGCAAGAAAGATACTTCACATATGAATTTGTCTAACACCCAGGCTGTTAGAAAGATATATTTTATGACTACCTTGAGCTCCATCTTCTTCTCTATTCAAAGTAGAGAACTTTAAAGAAGCGTAAAGATCTAAACACAAAATATCAAAGATCAGTTGTGAAACCAATTTCCTGAGTACTGACAGACTACAATCACCTCCCAACCAGGAGTGATTTTAGACTGACTTAGATTAAAGATCTGACTAGGGATAGATCTGCCCCTTTACTTCACTGTATGAATGTAACACGCATGTAAAGTTATATATAAATGTGTAGCATACACCTAAGCCATTTATTAATATTATTTATTTACTGCAAACAGTCAGTTTTTCAGTACAAAAACTTAGTGATGCAGGAAGCTTACTAAAGAAATGTTCCTTAAATGGACAGTAAAATTTCTCTTCTGTGCAGTGATAGTTAAAAAACATCCCTTTATCCTCTCTCTCCCAAGTAAAAACACAATTACAGCAACATTCATAAAACCAAGTCCTTACTGGAACTCTCGGCTACACTGATCCAATTGCTCTCTAAGGCCACTTTATGTACTAAAGAAATGGTTGTGGGAAACACTAGTACATAACAGATCCTTCAACTGCTGTAGAAAGTATTTCACTGTTCCTATAAAGTGGACAAGTCCATTTTTAGCATGTGGAATTTCCTGAGCAAGTTTTGTTATTCTTATAAAATTCCAGAATATATACGTTGGGGTTTTTTTGCAAAATATGGGATTTTCATTTTACTCTTACATTTCAGATAGACCTATTCAAACCAAACAAGTTTAACAACAACAACAACAAATAAACCGGTATATTTTGGAGTACGAAATTCTGAGGAGGGTCAAATCTCTGAAGAGTTATAAGTCACTGGCTAAGAACCCTGAACCAAAATCTGTTTGCTGCAGATCAAATACAACATAATCCTGGTACAAAAGGAATTTTTCTTTAGTTCAACTGAATCAGCTAATTCTCATTAAAAATTAACTCATTCCAGATTAGGAATGGAAAACAGGCATGAAAGCTTACTCTTGTCTCTACAGTGACTTTGGAGAAGATGCTAGTTGTACTCAAAGTGTTAAAAATGTAGTGAGGACTTATCATCATAGTACGTGCTTTGCGTAATGAGCATCACACAAAGCCAAACACCATTAAAAACTAAAACTGTTTTGATAAACATATTTTTGAATTGAAACCATTTGAAGTCATTTCATCTAACTCATTGCAAAGGTTTTCTCATCATTTCTGAGCATTTTTAACAACAACCCAATGTTTATTTAAAAGCATATTGCCCAAAAGTTACTAAAATTGTGATAATCTAATATATAAGAAAAGTACTTTTTTGTCTCTCTGGTAGTGAAAATAATAAAGAAGCTGAACAAAACTATGCTAAATTGTATTTGTGTATACGGAGTCATCTAGGATCAAGAACCTTTGGACAAATTACCCTCATCAGCAAGTTTCATTGAATAATAATAGACACAATTTGGGGAAAACCCATCAGCAAGGAACTAGCTAGAGAGAAACCCAGGTAAGATGACACAGTGAAGAATCTACATGCTGTGAAGACGGAAAGTCAGAGCATCTCCCATTCCATAGAGCTGTGAAAGCTCTAAGCTTTTAGAGAATTTATGAGCCAAATAAGTCTGGATGATCAAGGGAGATGGTGTCGTTAAGACACTGTTGAATATAAAGCTGCCTGCCAGACTGATGTGAGTTAAAAGGCCCTGGGGAAGCAGCACTGAGCTGGGTTAAAACTGGCTTCTACTGCTTCACAACAGCATTCATAGGCAGGAACCAGGAGGTGTGGTTAAACCAGGGAATACCATCAATTTCTGGTAGACTGTTTTCAAAAACACAGAATGAGGCTCCTGCATGTCCGCTTGACAAAAAGCAAACAGAAATGTAACCTACCTGAAGGACGAAGGTATGACCTAGACAAAAAAATGGTAGAATACTCTGTAATAACTAGCTCTCTCCTGGAGCGGGTTCTTGAGAATAGTGAGCCTGCCACAGGAACCAGTCAACAAAAATAAATGTTACAGGAAAACAACTGAAAAGTGTAATCACAGAAGCGGTTTAAAACTGGTTAATTAAATCCAAAGCACTTGGTCATTAAATAATGATTAACAGTGGTTATTGACACACAGACATGTTAACAGAAGCATAAGGACCTCAAATCATTTGTGACTTTCCTTAAAGCAAGTACTCCAAAACTCCCAAAAGGTCTTTTCTAAACACTAGAGATGGGTTTCTTTAGAAAGTGAAATAAATTTAATACTATGATGGTAAAAATAAAACTCAGAATGAGACATGATAGCAATGCAAGGATATGTTAACATAACTCTCATCCCCACTATGTCCTCACGAGGTGAGCCCTTTCCTTCAACATCTTTGATTCCGGTAACTAACTTCTATTTTCTGCAGGGTAACCTCTGAGTCCTTACGAAATATATTCCTTCCATTATCTCTGAGGAGCAAGTGTTTGCTCCCTACTTTTTGAGAGGCCTCTGTCTGTCTGTCTCTGATGTTTGCAGGCTTCCGAGCCTCAGCTTCCACTCTCCTCTCTTCTGTCTGTCCCTCCATGCACTGTATAAATCTCTTCCCCCCAAAATGGCATCCTTTCTTCGTGATCCCATCTTTCTCAAGTGGGATCGCCCCTGGGAGAAGGTGAACAAGAAGCTGGCATCTGATACCCAGCCACATGCATTTCAAAGCAACACAGTAAAACCAAGAATCCACCACAATCCTATTGCTTTCAATCCCATTAATAAGTTTGAGAGGGTCAAAAGAATCACTCCATGCTACAGAAGTGTCTGTCTCAGTTTCTCTATAATGCTGGGCAGAGATTTGTAAACTCATCCCCAAAATTCCTAATTTCTCACAGAAAATGAGTCAGGATTACTAACCAAATATAACATTGTTCTCACAGAGTACGGGGGGAGGATGTAAAAGTGCCCAGATTGTTCTAAACTCTGAAATGTTCCTATAATAAACTGTGTATCACTAGGGGAAGAAAAGCTGTCTTTTGCAAGTATAGTATTAAATGTCAAATTCATTAGTGACATGACCTGAAATCATTAGGTCTTCCTTTCTAAACTAGCTGCATATGTGATGTTTGGATTCCTATACATGTTATTTTCAGATCAAAATGAAACCACAGAGAAAACATTTTGCTTTATTATTGTGTGTCATTTTTTGAAAGAATGACTCGGGCATTGATATTTAGGCTACTTTCAAGTCAAATATTTAAAGCCCACATCCTAACCATAAGCACACTTACTGACATATTGGAAGGTCACTGGAACATGAGAAGATAGAGAGAGGTCTAAGCAAAAGACCTGCAAACTAAATATCTTCCGCATTGGAGGAAAGGCAACTGTAAGAAAATGGAACTGTTTTCTTATATTTTCATCAAAGTACTGAACAGGTTCCAAACAGTTTCAGATCTATTAAAAATCATGCCTGTGGCATTTTCCTCTTGTACATTCATATTTCATTAGGTGCAATGACTTTATCTTTTCTCCAGTTAAAAATGCCATTCAAATTGGCTGCCGTACTTACTCTTTCACTGTGACAATATAGCCGTATCCTTTCTCCTCAGAAGATTTCACTTCAAGCTGTAAGCCTTGTCCCATATTTTTCTGAGGCAGTTCATAGGAGTTTCCATCCTGCATTAAAGCATTCTTAATCCCGTAGCGGGTCTCACTCTGGTCTTTGGAGTGGGATTCACTGTTCTTTGCAGCTGTCAGTTCCCTTGAGAAAGTCTCGCTCTTTACATTTTCCACACCAGCATTTATTTCTTCTGAGGAAGAGTCAGTGTCTTCAGATTTCTTCATTTCTGTCTTAGTAGATTCTGCAGGTATAAGGTCTTTAGGCATACTTTCAGGTAATGCATTTTCATTCAAGAAGTTGAGTAGTTTTGCAGTGTTCTCCTGTATTAAAAGAATATTATTATTTTTAAAACTAAACTAAAACCAGGGATGTTATACTGAACCAAACCTGGATATAATCTTTCAAACTCTTATTGATATGGCAGGGTCTATTCATACAAATATCGCGTGGTCATTTTCTTGATTTCTGTATGCTGCCAGACTATGTAAGAACATAACGTTTATTCAGTAATAATAAAAAGAGCATTAAATTATGCCACTGTATTTCTCAATAGTTTTAATAAGGGCAAAGAAATTCTATAGTTAACAGTTCTTCAAATATTACGGAATCTAGATAGCCTTTCCTCTGACTTGAACAGCTAGAAGAAAATGCTGATGGTATTTTCATAGTGTTCATTTTCATGTGTCTGTGTGTTTAAGTATCGATGAGAATAAAATATTTTATCAAATAAGTTAATGAAAAGGAGAAATAATAGAAGTATTCATCAGTATGCCTAAGTGTTGGGACTGGAACCGTGTTCAGCCTGGGTCTCACAAGTCGTACTGCAGGAGAGGGAACAGATATTATATGACAAATTATGTTTCGCTTATTCATCTCTAGAAATTGTGACAAACTGTTTGCAAGTGATCCACTAAGCTAAACATTCGATCACAGAAAAAAAATCTGCCTAATAAATCGAAACAATAAACAAATGAGCAAAAGTCAAAACACACACCTGGAACAATTTGTTAGCTAGTTTCATTATATAAGTTTATTGCAGCCAAGCATTTGGGAGGAAATGATGGCTAATGGGCACTTTGTGCTCTGTGTCACAATATATTCTTTTGTATCACATCCCCTATTCAAGCTGTCACTAAGAAATCTGTACATGGGATCCTCTGTAAGTCTATTGTCAACGCAGCGCTTCATTCCTTGAAGTATTTCATGTGGATGGTTAAAGCTCCTGCCAAATTGTCCGCTTGTGTGTTTTCCTTGCTTGGTAGAAGTGCAGCTACTAAAGAGATTTTACTGGGAACATGAAAGGGTTTGCCCGTTTATGAGTCTTGCAGTGTTAGCTTCTGACAGAGTATATAGTAGGAGAAGTTTCACAGCAGTTTTTAAAAAAAATTTCTTTGAGATTTTGCTGTTCCATGCAACCCGGAAAAAGAACGATGAATACACCTCAAAAATGGCTGAATATTGGATAGAACTCTAGAGGATATGATTCAAAGCTCATGAGGGTACGAGATGTAATGCCTACAGCTTTTGAAATACCTCTGGTATTCAACGATTTGGAAGAATATAAGGTAAAGTGAAAAAGAGAACGACAGATCTCATGAAAGGAGAGGGAATTTTGAACCCTCCCACAAACACATGCCCTCAGAGGGAATATGTTTATTCATCTGCTTGTGAAAACCAGAAAGATTATCTGAGCAAGGATGCTTACACTCCCCAGAAGGAAGAGCCATAGGACACACCTCAATCGTCAAAATTTACTGAACCGAGGAAAACCCTGAATTTGAACTTTGGGATCTGTTATGAATTCTGTCTATTTACAGAGAAAGGAAAGGTGAAATAGGACTTGATTTTGGTTCTTTGAACTGCAAAACTCATTTTGGTTAAGCTTTAAATAAATGTTGATTTAATATTTCAATGCATCAACATCAATACGCCTATGCTGTGATATTGAATTGTATCTACACAAGACACAAACCAAGTCTTATATTTCATAAGTGTGTTTTTGCACATAAACCTGATATTCTGAGATGGAATGCTTATTTTGTTAAAATACTGGTACTCTACCTCTTTATCAGTTCTCGCACTGGTTTCATGCGCTCCGTCGTCTGTAAAATATGAAAAGCACAAATACATAGTTATAAAGGAAAAAAATCATATATGAAACAAGCACCACTTATAGTGGTGGCCTTTTCATGCAATTTAAACATTAAGACATCAAAGCTGAAAGGGCAGGGTAAAGAGCACTGTATAATACAGTATTGTTATTCTAACCCCACTTCGATAGCAAATTAATGCAAGATCAATAGACAGAGTACCTCAAGAGCCAATGTAATAGTGTTATTTTGCTAATTAAGTGTCCAATCTTCATATCAGTTTATCAATATCTACAAAAAAACCCAATAAAATAGTTCTAACTGGCTGAATGGACATTCACATTAAAAAGAAAGGAAATATATACATCCCTCATACACATTGTGGTGGAAGAAAAAGACATTTCTATAGATATCATCTAGCAAAACCATGTTACAGTTTAACTACAGTGATGATACGCAGTCACACCATTAACCTCAGTCAAATAACATTGGCTTTTTGGTTTATGAACTGAGTCTTATTCATCTCTCCCAGCATGATTCAAGACAAACTCTCAAGTCTGCTCATTTTAATCTACACGAAGAATTGGCAATTAAAATAGCCAGAATATCCCTAATGAGTAAGGATTTCAATATATCACCATGAAAAACAAAAAAAGACAGTAAGTTAAAATCACTGTTCGTCACTTATACCATATATCATTTTTTTGGTGTCTTAGATATCATAACATTCCTAAAATAAAGAATAGGTAAGTGGCAACTTATGTCCCACTGTAGTATTGACTCATTAATGGCAATTACTGTAGATCCTGAATCTACATCACCAGGAAAATATGTGTCCAGACAGAAGCAAATAACCATAACAACTCTTTTATTTCCCTAAGCAGGAAAGGGAATGAGTAGTTTTCTACCTGTGCCCATCTAAGACTTTCTTCTGCATGTAATTGTGGTACATTAAAGAATGATAATCTGTAAAACAAAATTTTTTCACCACGTATTTCAAAATACATTACTGAAATATAATACTTTTTCATTATAATTTTGCTTACATATCTTATTTTCAAGAAAGGGAAGTTAGACCACACAGTATAAAGCAATTTGTATTTCAATATAATTGGGTGCGTAGGTTTATCTTGTTTGTGAAGCTGTAAAAAGAAAACAGCAAAACTAAAATTCTGCGGCCTTTAGGGAAAAATACAGAAACTTTCCCTCCTGTCCTCTTTAAAACTGATTTTAAAAAGTCTAGCACTATTATAACACAGTAAAGGGAAATTAGGGTAGCTATCTTTTGCTGTATTTAACTCTTAGAATTAATACCTGGTTTGTTAACACTGTTTTCCATTAATCCAGTCTGAATCTCTGCCCTTCCTTGAGCACCTCCTTTCTTCATTTGCCCTTCTGTTTGGTCTTTAATTTTTCCAGCACCCTCCTCCATTTCTTCCTGAATGCCAACGGTTTGAATTGCATTGGCGATAGTGTCAGCGATCTCATCCAGTTCTGTTGAGCTGAGATTCTCCACATTCACCTGGTGTTTCTCTAGGTCCTTCAATACATCTTTAATAAGTGTCTCTGGATCACAAAACAACATAAACACAAGATTTAGCTGCATACATGAAGCTCATCTGCTTGGATCAGTATGTATCTTTCACGTTTCCTAAAAGACAACTTTTCCTTCATGGAGAGCATCTTCTTTTCCAAAAGAGCACATACACATTCTTGCTGCCATCTTTACAAAACACAGTCTTATAAAGGGATGTTAGAGTTTATGACAAGATGAACCCGTGCCAGGCACTGGGGAATGTATGTCACTACAACCCAGCAAGCTGTCCTAGAGAGAGAGGTATAAAATTGTCACTTTTTCTTTACAAGAAAAGCATTGTTCCCTAGCCTAAACCGATCCAAAATACTCAAGACAAGTGTTAAGGTAGCTTAACTTTTTTTTAGCTGCGTTAAGATAGTGCAAACAACACTACTTCTTATTAGAGATCAGTTTCTTTGGTGATTTGCTTTTGCAAGGTAAGTAGCTATATAGAGTTCTGGAAAAAAACCCAAACAGATATTTTGCCTCTCAATCAAAAAGCTCCTCTTCAATTAGAAGCGGATATGGATATATCTCCATTATATACATGGATACATACTGGACAAACCTTGTAAATTGTATCTATTTCTCTTGGAATATATATATTTTGTCAAAATAACTTGACAGAAAAACCTAAATTATTGAAGCAGATCTAATAAAGTCAGCAAAGAAAAGACAGAATATATGTCAGCTTCAAATCAAAACTAAATCTTTTCAACTAAATATATAAAGACACATTGCAAGGCACAACTCAGTAGGAAAAAGTGTGCTTGCAAAACTGTTTGATTACCTGACACCAGTGCATCTACAAAAGAATGAAAACTGTGATGACTTCAGTGATTTTCTTTTTCAAGAGTTTTTACCATTTATCCATTGATAAGGAGAACCCATGACATGCAGTAGCTAACAATCTATGAATGAGGTGTTAAAGGTTTTTGCAATCATCTGGAATAATATTCACAAATGTTCATAATAATTTTTAGAACAGATCAAGAATCCACCTCGCATTTTTAAGCCCCTTGGAAATGTGGAATGGCCTTAGAAAACATCTATGTCAAGAATTAAAGGTTTCTAAGTCAGACAAACATCATTCATTAACACTTAGTTTTAGGCAAAAGAAGAGAGAACATGAGCAAAACAGCCAGCTGATTAGAGCCTTGAACGTGAGATTCTCACAATCCAGATGACTTTCCTAACTATTAAATGATACTGACTGCTTTAGGATCACTTGTTCACTTTCCTACAATATTTTTGAAACATTTTTGAATTATTCAACTTAGGAACAGAAACTACATTTCTTTTTCCCCAGCTTTCTAGCCATAACAAGTCAAGAAGAATGTCATTCAGTTACTGTGATTTTCAAGGTGATAAAAAACATCTTACCAAGAAATTGGATTCATGAAAAAAATTCAAACACACTTACATGCCTAGCAGCACTATTTTTTCAAAATTTGAACTCTCAGATTCTTAAGTTGACTCTGTGCTAATGTTACGTAGAACCCTGAAAGTTTATCTATTTTCTGAAAATAGGAACAAGATTCTTAAAATAATTCAAAAGAATGGTTAGAAATATTATGAAGTTTTTAACAAAATGCATAGAGAGGAGTTTCAAGCAAATTCCAGCAAATGGAACAGCATAAAAGCAATTTTGTCGTTGAGTAAAAGTTGTTCAACAATGATCATTCATTTATGACAAAAAAGCTAGGTCAATTTCATGAATTCAGCAGCAGATTCAAAACAAACTACCCCAAAATTCTGATTTGAAAAATCAGCAACCTTAGGCTTACAATCTGAAGGCAGGTTTTGAGCCCCAGAAAAATAATTTGCATCTGCATTTGCCCGTTAAATTTTATTTAAGTTAGTTACTGGCCATTACAACAATATTTGAAGAAAAATGTTCAAAGATAATTGTATTTCAGGACATATATAATTAAAAGGGCTCTATTAATGTAGCACTATTTGATTTTTGTTTTTTTCAGTTGTTTCACAGCCAGCTGTCAAGACCAACTACTGACCTACTCAACAACACGCAGTCAATATACCCTTGTCATTTCCATTCCATTTCATTTTTTCCAAACTAACTTTTCTCTGTACCTATTATCTTAGCCAAGTCTTATCTCCCCAGTCCACTTCCACATGTTCATAGCAATAACAAAGCACTCTCAATCTCAAACAAAATGGAAATTGGGCGGTGGCGTAGGAAATTACACAAGAAAATGAATGGCCACAGGCCCTACTCCAGGTAATGCTAACAGCCTCACTGCAGGTCCTCCTGGTTCATTAAACAAGGCTGTTCTAGACGAGCCTCCTGCTCCTCTGATGCTGCTATTCCTGCCCTTGATAATGCCACCTGGGCACCATTGAGCAAACAAACTCCTAAATACTTGCGTCAACGTGAGTAAAACTTAGGTATTATATACTACCCTTAGTAAAGAACTACAAGTGTGACTTAGAATGTCAAGGAACAAAGGCGATAATCAAAGGCAGTAAGTTTGAGGAACATCATGTTTTCAGTATACTAGGAAGAATAGTCACCAGAATGCCTGTAACAGCCTGGTGAAATGGAGGTCTACATAAGGAGTCTTGCTAACTTCATGAGGTTCCTGATATGATGTTAACACACGTCCATGTGAAATATGGATGTTTCCACTTCTCGTCATGGCACTTGTCTGTGTTTGTATATCATTTCATATTATTGGATGAGGCTGATACAGAAATAAATATCAGTGCATCTGTTTACAAACACCTTTGGGTAATTTAAGGAAATTATGATGAATTTATTAAAACCAGAAAGTACGGCTGGAGAATAACCAAAAAGAAGATGGATACTGCAATGGCACACCGCTTAAGCAGCACATGTACTCAAAACATGCATGTACCTGAGCACAGCTCATACTCTCCCACTGACCCCTTCTAAATAGAATCGGCAACACTCAGCCATGTTTCACAGGGCTTGAATGGCACAAAAGCTTTCTCCATTAGCTCCAGCTTCCAAACTGAAGAAGACAAGTTGCCTTTCATAGTTGCCTTAGAACCAGGGTGAGAGTAAAGACACATATATCTTAGATAATGTGATTTTTAACATCAGCTTCACCAGCAGAATTTCCTTAGTAGGTAACAAGAGCAGCTTAGCAAGGGAAAACAGCTTTTCATTGTACCGCGCACAAATGAAGCTCCATACTCTGTTGACACAACTGCCAAAGCCAACTTGCCTGACAACTGAATGGTATGGCAGCAGTAACTTTGCCAGCAGTCCCACAAGGGGGTCTGTTCTCTTCTACCCCATCACCCAGTTGACCATGTATTAGCTGTCCTCAGCAGCTGAGTGCCGCACAGACTGGTGACCACAGCCTTGCAAGGCAGTGGACGTACAAAAATATCTTTGCTCTATAAGCACGGAAGTTTGTTATTTTTTGAAAAAAATTACATCTGAATTACTAATTCTGTGACCTTTACCAAGCAATGGAGAAATGTATTCTGTAATATTTAACACACCAAAAATGCGTAGACTAGAACAAATCACTTAAAACTGAGCCAAATTCTAAATACAGCTAGTGCAGAAGACAGATTAATGATTCCACTATTGCACAGTGACTACAAAGGCAGTACCCACGCACATCATGCTACTCCTAGAGGTAACAGTTTCCAAATCTGATAGCAAAAGGCCTCCACATTTCCTTCTCTTGTATTTCTCCCTCAGGGTGCCTTGTTAGATAATTTACCTGCCACTGTTTTGCAGCAATTCTTAGCGCTAATCTGGTCAGTACCTTCTGGATTGTTCTCTCAGTCAAGTTCCTTTGTCTAATCCTGTGCCAGATGCAGCAGAGAACCGAGCCCATCCGACTGCCCCACGCGCTTTCCAGTTTTTGAACAGTTCTGTGGTTTAGAGAGTGCAAGAGAGAAACCCCCCACAAGTGTACAAAAGTCCTGAAGCATCAGAGAGATTGGAGAAAGGTTAAAAGCAGAAAGAGATGGGGCGGTCAGCTGGCAAATCTGAATCCGAACCATCATCATGGCAATGGAGAGCACTTTAAACAACAAATACACTGGGGTCTGTCCTCGCTACTTCCTTATGCGACTACTAACTGGCTCACAAATACAAAGGAAACCATGTTATTTCCTACTCAAATGTTTAATAATTTTATGTTTATGCAACATTTAAAAGCTAATGCAATGGTAGAAGTTCCTACTGGGCACATTATGTATGTGAAGTCAAAGCAGTACAACGCAATGAATTGTGAAACATGTTATTCCCTCTAAGTGTTAAGCATTTTTTTCCCGGTTGGCTCCTACCAGGAAAGGTGAAGTGGAACAGCTGGAGGATAATGAAACCAGCATGTGCCTAGTTTGTTTTGAGTCTAGCAACAAAATTGTCTAACCTGTGCAAGAGACTTACAGTGCCACCTGGACTTGATTTTACATTATAGTTCGTTCCTTGAAACCTATTATCTCTGGGCACCATACCAAGAATGCTTTCACTTCTGAGCATCTTTTAGATTGCAAGCATTATCTTTCCTCTGCTGCAACTTTGACATTTCTGTGTGTTCTATTTTGTTCTATCCAACAAAACAAATCAAAGAACGTTAAACTTTATGGATGACAATAACTACAGAAGGGATTCAAAGGAACCCTCTTACATATTACCAAAACCCATTGGGGTAGTGGTGACTACAGCGTAACAGATGTAACTGCCTGGCAATGGCTGAGGATCAATTATTTCATTTTTCAGGCATTCTAAACCACTGGAATAACATCAATAGCTAGGTTAGTTTAGAGAAAAAACAAAGTGAATGAGAATTATTTTCTAAACTCTACCTGATCCCCGGCCGTGACGAGAAGACCCATCTTGTCTTACAAAGCAGCACTTAAAATACATCACAGTATCCCATGAGATGTTACACTCCAAATTCATTTAAATATTTGTCAAATTACCACACACAAAAGAAATCAGGATCTGGTCATAGTTAAGCGGCATCAGCAATAAATATGAAAAAACAGCAAATGGGTTGTTTCATATAGAATGCCTATCTGCAACCTCACCTTCTTGTATTACTCTGTGTCCATCTGTCCCCATAACTGACAGACTCCTCCCCTCTCTGTGTTCTGTGCCAGAATTTGTTTCAGTGTTAATTTTTGTGTTTAACTTTGATTTTACTTGAAACTGTAGTTGGTCTTTGAATTTCTAGTTAAATACAGAGAAATGGAATAAAACCAGGCATTTCTGTATTACCTATACATGGTGTGGGATGCATGCATAAAAGCAGATTTGACAGCAAAGATATGCCCATAATTACGTGTTGTTTGTAAAGTGCTTTGCAAATATAACAAGTTACATAAATGCTACTTCTTACTGAGTGCCATATATTTCTACATGCATATGGAAGGTGGGTTGAAGAATGTGGGTAGATATTTGCAGGGAAAGAGTAGTTAGAACAGTGAACATTGTTATTGTGAGTATTATGGTAGATATAAATATGCCAATAGAAGGAGATTTATCAGAATGTCTATTTTTTTCTTTTTTTTCTCAAAAATGCTCAGTGAACATGAGGGAAACTTCAGATAAGTTAAAATAAGTAATTATTGACTTTACCATCCACTACACTCAGTGGGTCCTTGGGATCATCCTGGGAAGCAGATTTATGATTCAGATTCAGCATTTCAGGGGTTGGGCCCAGCACGGCAGATGCAGGTTTTGCCTGGAACAGCTTCTTCATTTTAAAATCTTCTCCTTTTCCTTTGGTAAAAGTTCCATCAAAAGGACTGACTTGCGAAGAGTAGAATCTATCGGCGTAAATGTGAGACCCTTTAGTCCTGCTGTGAGAGCTTTTATCATTGCTTTGTGCTGACAAGTTCGGGGTGATGTACGTATGCAGAGCAGCCATCAGAGTTTGTTGGTCAAGCCCCATTTCTGACTCTGGCGAGAATTTGTCTGGCTGAGGCTGGGTGAAGGTCCTCCCACGGAGATTTTCAGCATGCTGTTGGTGGGATGTTGACGCATGGGCCAAAGGAGGTGCTTTTTCTTTGGGTTTTTGCATCACATAGTACCTGATGGGATCATTGTAGATGTAGCTCTAGAGAGAACAGAGGGTGGAAAAATGACTGGGTCATTATTGCTTTGTAATGATAATTGTTATGCAGGAACCACAGGCATAACCCTTAGCATTTTACCAACCAGGAAAACAGTATTTAGAATCCATAATGCGCATGAAGATTACGAACCTCAAACTGGTATGTTTGCTTTAGAGGCACTATCGCTTTGGTACAAATTTTGTAAAACAGCTTATTAAATTATTAAAAAGCAAGATAAAGAGATTAGAGAATGATAAAACTAAAACTTGATGTTAACTCTGCATGCACTACTTGTATTCACCTAGACAAAGAAAATTCAGTAAAGCCTCTTTCCCTTTGGTTTTTACTGGACTTGTGACAATAACTTATTTTTCAGATTACTTACCAAAAACTAACAGGTCAAATAAAAAATGTCATTTTTTAAAGAATATAAAAAAGTGAAACAATTTGTTTGTATATATAAAATAGTTTGTTCTACTTTAAATTAAAATGTTTTTTTCACTAAATTAAATCGCTAAACAATATGTCCTCTGACAGTATAAAGAAATATAAAACCCGCCTTTAAATTGGTTTTTAATTCGTTTATTTCAGCTAAAAGAACTCAGCAAATTAAACAAGAATGTAAAACATGTTTCAGTCAAGCTAAAACCATGATTTCGTTGAAAAAGTGCAGGGAAGAAAGTGGAAAGGTGGGCTGGCACTAGAGTTCTCTATTTTCAGTTTCAGATTTTTAAGGATGCACCCGATAGGAACCTAGCATTGCAAGACAACATCTATTGTTTACATTGCCCTTTTTTGTTGTTGAAAGTGATGATGAAATTTAGTTTTCAGGACAAATTCTAAATTCCCTTTAAGCATTTTAAGCCTCTATCCAGCACATGAAACAATAAACTCATTAATTAGTATTACATAGAATCATAGAATCATAGAATTGCTGAGGTTGGAAGGGACCTTTAAGATCATCAAGTCCAACCTTTAACCTACCCTGACAAAAGCCACTTCTAAACCATGTCCCTAAGTGCCCCATCTACCCTTTTTTTAAACACCTCCAGGGATGGTGAATCCACCACCTCCCTGGGCAGCCTATTCCAATGTTTAATAACCCTTTCAGTGAAAAAGCGTTTCCTAATAGCCAATCTAAACCTCCCCTGACGTAACTTGAACCCGTTTCCCCTCGTCCTATCACTTGTCACCAGGGAGAAGAGGTCAGCCCCCATCTCCCTACAACCTCCTTTCAGGTAGTTGTAGAGGATGATAAGGTCTCCCCTCAGCCTCCTCTTCTCCAGGCTAAACAACCCCCAGCTCCCTCAGCCATTCTTCATAAGGTTTGTCCTGCAGACCCCTCACCAGCTTTGTAGCCCTTCTCTGGACACGCTCCAACACCTCAATGTCCCTCTTGTAGCGAGGGGCCCAAAACTGAACGCAGTACTCGAGGTGGGGCCTCACCAGTGCCGAGTACAGGGGGATGATCACTTCCCTAGTCCGGCTCACCACACTATTCCTGATACAGGCCAGGATGCTGTTGGCCTTCTTGGCCACCTGGGCACACTGCTGGCTCATATTCAGCCGGCTGTCAACCAACACCCCCAGGTCCTTTTCTGCCGGGCTGCTTTCGAGCCACTCTGCCCCAATCCTGTAGCGCTGCATGGGGTTGTTGTGACCCAAGTGCAGGACCCGGCACTTGACCTTGTTGAACCTCAGTACATGTACTATAGTTTCATCCTAGAGATGTTTTTGTTACGATCACAACCTGAAGGCAGGAATTTTTGTTTTTAATAAAGCCCTTCTGCCCTCCTAAATAATTTTCCTTCACTCCTTGCAAAATATAAATATGAACTGGGAGAATTGTTTATATTCAGAATTATTCCAATTAGATTCTTTGTTTATAATTCCTTCAGGACACTTTGCTGAAGTTGCATCCCATCCTGTATGCATGTTGAAGAATGGCTCCTGCTTCTCAGCTGTGGTTTCTTGGTTAAATTGGCATAGGAACTACATTACAACATGGGAAACTTAGGACGGGGATTATTTCAGCTCTCACTGTTGTGTCTTGCAGTGTATCACTGGTGTCCCTGTGCACTGATAGTATAATAGCTTAGGACAGAAAGAGCTGCAAAATATAGAGCTCAGAGACTCTACAACCCAGAGGAGAGCAATTAGTAGAATTTGGCCAGAAAAACAATTATTTATATATTTCCTAATGGACTTTGTAAAGGCAAAATAAGTAAAGTTGATAAACCATTCCAGAGATGAATAAAAACTTTTAGATTTTATCTAGTTCTTTATTTATGGACAATAATTTTGCTCTCCGTCTGAACAATTTTATTTGTTCTGATAGCAGTCAGTTGACTTTATAATATATATTCATAACCCTTGTTTTCCAAGAGGGTTATCCTCCCCCTGAGGAAAGACTGAAGGGTTTCATTCCGTGATTTCATATCATGATTTGTAGATTTATGGCTTATGCAACTTTATTACAGAAAAAAGGCACTTTGGGGTCTTTGGCTTGTGATCCACCAACGCAAGGCTTTTCACTTCTGCAGGTGGTCTTTAACATAGAAACGTGTTTTGTTAATGTCAAGAAATTGGGCTAGAGTAAGACAGTGTCAAAGAATATAGAGCTAGAGATCAAGCAGCTTTGTGTATGAAATATTTTAATGTCCCCTGGGAACTGTATCAAACAACAGCCACGTAGCTCCCGTTCAGTGCACCAGCTGCAGGGTATGCATTGCTCTGATCAACACCAAGAGGGAAGCCAGTTGTCAAAATGCAAGTTGAATGCTGTTTACATACTTAATAGCAAATCCTAGATGTGAAAAACTACTACTTGTACGTATTTATCTCTCAATTTCAACCGGTCTTTGCATGGGGTAATTAACCCTTTGATGACGCTCATTCCCTAGAAGGAACTGCAGAGGATGACACAAAGCAGACCCAGACACACTAAGTAGTTTGCAGAGAATTCACGTACACTGCCAGCTCCCTTTCCCACCCACATACCTTGCTACCTTTCCTACCTGCTCCCTACCTTACCACCTTTTGGAGGACTTCCTGGGGACAAGGGAAGGAAGAACAGGGAGCTGGGAAAGGGAGAAACATGACGGGAGGGAAGAGGACATTCCCTGTTCAGCCATGGAAAGATACTAAATTAGCTCAATCCAGTTTGTGCAACGATACCCTAATTTGGGTCTTTGTCCTATATCCAGCTGCCTCTTTTGCCTCTAAAGCTTTACTAATAAATCAAATCTTAGGGGGAGCAAAACTGCTAGACGCTCTCAAACCACTTGTGAAAGAATAGGGTCAGGAGATGTGGGCTGGCTTTTGATGAGCTATTTAACAAGTCCAAATATCCTTTAACATTAACAGATGTGTCATTTCCTGCTCTTGCGGACAACAAGTACACAAAGAAAGAAAACACAACAAAATTACCAAGTGATTGTACACAAATGGGACATAAGCAAGTGTCAGTCCCGGGCTCAGAGCTGCACCTCTATCAAGAAGGGGCAGCCTCTCAGCAGCTTGACAGGTCACACTTCGGGTACTAAAGGATGAAATATTAAAAGTTCTAATTAAAGTACGGCGCCGACAGCTCAGCTGTCTTCACAGTGCACTCAGATACCAGCCCATCTGATGTAGCTTAGTCCAACTTAATTAAAGGGCTCTCGCAGCTGTACGGCATGGCAATCCTCGACTTGCAAGAGAAAAATCCCCTTCCTCAGCTCTCCTGCCTCATCTCAAACAAAACACAGCACCAAAAATGTATGCGCCAACCGAAATATGCAAGGTGAAATCCAAGTAAAATTGCAGCACGGATAAATACAGCCCTAGACTATGGGTTTGTGCTAAGCGGCATGAGAAAAAAAAAACCCAGATATTTTTTACAGAAAAAGATGGGAGAAAAATATCTGTTATACGTAGTGTAGAATCCAGTGACAATTTACATCTTAAGTTATGAATAACAATTGCAGAGCACTGCGATAATCTTATTTGAAGTGTTTTTGCAATCTAACCTCCTGAACATCGTTAGTTTGACTTCCTTCCAAGTTAAATGGCAGAATCCATGGTCAGTGAAAAAGAATCTGTAAATTCCCTTGTTAACGCCTTTGGGAGAAGCTGTTAACATCATGAAGAAGCAGAGGGAAACAGGGAGCAGTAAAATTTTAGAAAGAAAATTAATTTCTAGATTGATTAAGCTGGATTTATACAAAGTCCTACCAGTAACTGCAAAGAAACTCAAAATGAAATGTGCGGAAATAAGAAAGGATACTCTAGTTACTATATAACTGGGTTATACTGGTTTGGGTTAGAATACAGGTCCCTATTACTATCAGGAATAATTTTATTTTGAATAGATAAGATACTGTTCAATTACCTCATGTCACTGATACAGCATCTTTAAAAAGTATTCAAATTGCTAAAGAACTGAGTTTAAAAAAAATCTTATTTCTCCATGTGCACAAGATTTTCCTCTTCTTCACCACCTTTCAAATAAGCCATCTCAATAATTCACACATTATCAAAAAAAACCCCACACTAACCTTTCTGAAGATGGAATCGTTAGGGCAATGTCTCGTATGGTTTATGTATGTAAGTAACTGACATTTTCTGTGTGGAAGTTCACAGAAGAGCACATCAAATTACACCCTACAGATGCTCTGTGCAATAGTCTATGGACTACACATTTTCTTCAAAGAATTAAAAAAGGGGGCAGGATTAGATACATACAACCGAAGCCGCAGATAAATGCTGTTCACTTTACCCACTAAGGGGTAGACGGATTTGAATATTTCGCCCAAGTGCAGAAAGAATGGAATTAAATTTATGACAAAATACTTCCTTTCTTGAGGACACATTTGCTAAATCTTGAAGGCAATAAACATAAAGAGCTAATAAAAATCCCTTAGGAATGCATAAAGAAGAAATCTTCCTCCATCAATTTAATTTAGCTTTTTTCTGTTTGATGCATTTTCAGATATTAATTCATGTTTGCTACCACCTAAATCTGGTTGGACCATGATTCCACCTACAATACTTAATTTACTGTGCCTGTTTGAGACGGTGGCAGCATGCTCTCTAAAATTAGAAAAGAAAAACACAACAAACACTGGAACCAGGCCCTCCCTTACCAATGGTGAGATAAAATAAAAGTTTCTAAATGCTAGCAAAAATTAAATGATCTCATACTTTATCTCACTGTGTGGAGTGAAATAAGTTTAGTTTTTTCTGCCAGAAGCAGTCTAGATACTTTGTGAGCCACACACGCTTGCCTCGTGTAAACTCGCTGCATGGGAAATACACATACCCGTGCGCTGCCCTCACCAAACAGGAGCACAGGTGGCACTGCCTGGTTGCTAGATCGGAGTGCGGGCTGTGAATCTGTACACCTCGATTTACCTTTACCTCGAGAGGAATCCAGCCAACAATGTGAACCTGAGGGCCAAACAGGTGTCGTGGAGTGGATTACAGTGCAAAATCCCCAGGATGGAGCTGAGTAAGCAGTAGAGCTGGGGCCTTAGAGCATCACAGCTAAAGCAGCCAGACCTATGCTAACAAAGCTTTAATTCTTTCGGCTGGTGATCTGCTGTTCCCGCACAGTGCTGCGCTGTCAGGAGGATAGCCTCGCAGGCTTCCAGCTAGCTTCAAGCTAGCCAAAGGGGGCAATCCTGCTTTACAAGCCTCCGTGTGCCGTTGACATGATGTTACACACTCTGCACCAAATTCAGTGTTAGGTTTGTCTGAAAATAATAGGTAAAGTCAATGAAAAAATACACAATTGTCTGAGCAACAGTGGAGCAGAAGAGTTTTCTACCAACTGATAATAACCTTTTCACTTACTATGGACAAGGATATTATACCATGAAAGAAATCACTGCATTAAAAACAAGAACTTGGAAGATTAATTCAGAATCCAGAAACTGGTAAAGAGGCCAAACCAGTGACTCCTGCAGCGATGGGATAGCATCAGGACACAGTCTTTTGACAGATTCACAGGCCTAAGGCAACAGGCACCATGACAGTCATCTCATCTGACCTACTATTTCACTAATAATTTTCTGTAACTATCTCCTATTTTCTTTCTGAGAATTACACCATCTTTGAAAACATTTAAGAACTACACCAGAGAAGTAAAGATGGCAAAGATTGTTAATGAACACCCTGTAGCGTGCAGTGTCAAAAGCTTGATCAAGCAAAAGGGATCCTCAGAGTCTCCTTCGATCAAAACCAGTCATGACTTTGCTGCCTAATTCCAGTTGTGAATCTGCAGTGTAACAGGACTGTCTGGGATCTGACTGTATACCATTCAATAATCTACAGTGCTGGAATTTCAGTTGACAGAGATTTGATTGTGAGCAGTAAACAAAACAACCCTCCAAAACAAAAGAAAAAAGAGAGAGGATAAATACATAGGTTTCTTTCATGTATAAGTTACTATTTAAGAAATTAACTGTGAAATTTCAAATGTTCCCATCGATTCTTAGTTTCCTTTGGGATGCTGTTAGCTGCATGCCTACCCTTCAACCTTCTCCAACAGACTGTCCTGCATGAATAATTTTTATCCTTAGCTGCCATTTCTTGTACTGCTGAGGAGCTCAATAGCTTTGGTCTTCATAGCTGACTGCTGGGTGTTCTCTCTGTTTCTGACAAATCTCCATCCTATGGGCTAAAACAAAGTTTCTAAAGCATTTCCTTTGGCGTAAAGGGAGTGCCGGATTGCCTTTCCTCAGCATTCATCATTAGCTCATCACAAACAAATGGTAGTTTTACATATTGGGTTACACGATAACCTGGCTTGTCTCCACACATAAAGGAGCAGAGAAAAATGACAGGTGGATCAACCCCAATAACCTCATGAATGCCAAGGGACCCCTGCCCCAAGTCCTCTCTGGGCTGTCACAGCGAGCCCTCAGCCAGGAGTGCCATGCACCAGATGGGTCAGTGGGAGAAGCTCTCTGGATCACCCTGCAGATTGAAGGGGTTACTGCCTACAAGAGTGCCGCACTCATTATGGGATGCCAAGAAGAGCAACTTATCATTGTGCAAGGCATATTATGGGATTTTTAGAGAGAGGACCAGAGAGGGAGTGATCAAGGTGGATTGGGGAGCAACTGTGGTAAAACAGGGGGGAAAGGAAGTAAAAGAGACCAGTAAAGGCCAGTATGCTTGTCTGACCATGCCTTGTGTCTCATCACCACAGTCTATCCCGACTTCTCAATAAACTCCATTTCTAACTATTATTTTGGGTGAGGAGGTCTCTATTCTGCATGCACGTGTGTGTGTGGTGGTCTGAGTGCCAACCACCAGAGTCCAACCATGGGTCCCATGGTGCCTCTTGGCACCACCTGCTCCACCTGGCTACTGGCTACACACGAGGACGTGGAGCTGGACCAGCTTCACTTCTGTCAGGGTTCAGCAGCTCCCTAACATTACTAATAGGAACCAAGAAGTGACAGCCAGCCCCCAGTGGATGGTAGGAATCATGCAGCATGGTGATCAGTGCTGATAAATATACCAGGGTTTACCAGCTTCCCATGCCTGAGAACAGTTTGCTCATATGTCAATAAGTCTGTTACTTAAGGTTTCAGTGAATGATGTTTAAACACATTTTCTGTAGGCATATGCTGGTATATTGAGCTAACTCATTATCTAAAGATGATTTACATAGAAACACGAAGATCTTCATCTGCCAAAAGTTGAGCACATTATCACCAATTCAATATATTTATAACTCTAACATACGAATCTAGAGACTAGTTTTACCCAAAGAAAAGCAAGTGAACAGAAATCTGCAGGATCCATGTCTATAACTTTGCTTTACAACCCCATTGAAAGCATCTAACCATTCCCTGGACAACGGCGAGAGGTAAGGCGAGGATTTTTCCCCTCATGAAAAACACCGGTTGTTTTACTGTCCTGAAATGTATACACCAGCACGCTCACAAAAAGGTTAGGTAAAATAAGTTTAATTTTTTGTGAACTCTACCCTCTCATCTGATAAGTATGATCTAAAAATAAATATGTAATATTCTTTAAAATTTGTACCAGCTCCACCATCTTCTATTTACTGAGCCCAGTGTAGTGAAGTACAGTGTGTAAATATTTGCAAGACAAATAGCAAACTTGCAGGAGAAATGGCAGAAACAAAAGCTCCCAATACATGGTATTCGGCAAAGAAAGAGTTGATTTCGAAAGGGCGGGGAGGGATGTGAAAAAGAAGCAAATCTTATTGTCCAGTCAGTATTTGAGATTTGAAAACTGTCAACCTATGTTTGGAATTTACCAGAAATTAATGAATTGGTCTTTTAAATAAGCCTCCAGGCCTACGCACATCATTTATAATATCATTTCTACAGCAATTATGTCTTCAAATCATTGTACAAATAATTAATATTTACAAGATTACAAATCTTTACAAGCTGTGTGATAAGGGAAATCATGGTTTCTCTGTTAAGATATGAAAATTCTGTCACTACATCGTACATAAACTGATAGGTTGTAGGTAAAGGCAGGTGTTAGGTCTAAGACTTGAAGAGCACAATACTGGCACTAGAACCTTCACTTGCCAAAATATTAAGCTCAAAAATAAAATCATGGATCACATTAGACTGCCAAACTGTGTGTTTATGCCACAAACAACCTCACTGTAATTGTACTAGGATTTGTAGCCATGATTGTGTTAGATCTTCAAATGTATGAGTACCAGTCCTCCCAGAAAAATATTGCTGTCCAGACCAGATTCACGCAGGATGGCAAACAGGACAGAATTTACCACGTCTAATTTTATATATTTAAGTTAGCATGGGTGGATATCAACTTGGAAATTCCTTTTTTCTCTCCACTGATCATAAAAGGAGTTTATGCTGACTTGCACCAATGTAAACATCTGGTTTTGGTCAAAAGTGAATTCTGCTCCGTGCAAATGGGGTTTTGCTTTTTCTTTGTTTTTTGGGTTGGAGTTATTTTGTTGTTGTTGTGTTTTCATTTTTTGTAAGAGGACTTTAATGTTTCTATTTTACTGAAGAGAGCCATGGAGGGGAGAACGATCCCAAATACTAAATACTTGTCTGGGATTTGAGGCTTAACTTCTAGTCTACCGAAAAATTCTTGTACGACCTCGGGAAAGCTGTCTGTGAAACTGGGGTCCTAGTTCTTCCTTACTTTGTAATAGCTTTAGCTAAATAAATACATCAACGTTTGTAAGATGTCCAGATTTACTCTAATCATTGTTGTATAGATATGTCAATAGATGGGCAACTCTAGCTTCAAGGAGACACTCCTTTATCAGTTATTCCTAATATTTTTATGAAAGTACTTATACACAGGGCAAATTACATTTTTCTTACTTATACATAATCCCACATATATGACATATTAAATTTTACATTTATATAAGCAGACTTTAAATGTATACATTGCAGAAAGGTTTTTTGCTTTTTAGCAGTCAGCCATCAAATCAATTTTGGATGATCTTCGTTCAGTACTGTATTTTAATCAGTTTTAGATAAATAAGGGTACCGCTTTTTTGAATTAAAGCTCCAGATTAAAATAAGCAATGTCTGCATAATTTCTTACTAGTTAATCACAGTAACAATTATTTGCAGATAAGTTCAGAGTACATCTTCGAGCCCTTGTGCACTCAGATTTTCTAAAATAAATAATAATCCTTTGAATAATTATCACCCATCCTAGTTCCTTCAGGAGATCAATTACAAAGCATCAAACAATTGATTTTCAACCCAGCAAAACTGAGTGCTCTTCCCGGAATGTGAAAAGGGAAAATAGGTGGAAGGTTCCCTCTTGTACTGAGGACTGAAATATAGGCTTTACCAAGTGCTTTGTCTAACCTTCGCACCCTTCTAGATTCCAGCAAACTGACTCTGCCGCAACAGTTTTTACTTGCACTTTCTCCCCTTTCGGCTCCATTGTACTGCTGATCTAACAACCAGCCATACCCCTCTGCCACTAACCACTCACTTTGTCTGTTTCTTTTTCCCTTCATGATTCTGGAAAGACCTTTAACTTCATTAGTGACTTCTTTCATGTAAAGATTCTGCTTTTTTTTTTCCAAAGTCTGCTTTAAAACTTGTAAGAATACCTGAGACCCGGAGATTTCTGCAATCACAATATTTATACATAAAGTTTACCTAGAAAAGCAATGTAAGTAATGAAAACCCAAAGAAACTGAAACAGCAGAAAATGGATGAAACTCCCGGCTGACTCTGAGATAATTTTCTCTTCCTCCCTACAGTGCGTACAAGGGCCAGAATGGCACACCAGCCTGCAGAAGACCTTAGCAGCAAGCAGGCCCCATGTCTGAACACCTGAGAGGTCACATCAGGAGGAAGGAATAAAAGCAATCCCATGATTCTTCTAGACATAAAAACCTAAACCATAAACCAGAGACCCCTGCAACAAGAAATGCAGCAGTAGCACAAGTGCAGCAGGCAACTCCCATACTCCTACAGCCCTAGAAGGTTTCCAAGAGGAGCCCATGGAGTGTCCGGTCCCAGAGTAGAGCAGCACACTTTTGCCAGCCTCAGGTATTAAAAACATTAATCACTCGGGCTACTAGAAGGCATGAGAATGTGTGAAAATGATAGCTAGTTCAAGAAATAAACACATAGTTTCAGCTGAGTTATTTTCATTTTCTTTATGATTTTGGGACTTTTAAGTATATTTGGATCAAATTTCGAATCTTTTATCTTTCTGTGATTATCAAAAAATTATTCTCGGTGAGATGAAAGCAGTATAATTGAAATCTCCTGTAACTATTCAAATGCAGGCATTTGGACTTTTAAAAAAACCTATAATGTAAGATCATTCCTCACTGCCTTGGTGAAAAGTAGACAACAGGAGTATTTGTTTCCACACTGATCATTTTTGCTGCCTCTCTTTTTTGCTCTGTTGTAAAGGCCGCTGTGGACATAGCTATTTTTTTCTTTTTCCATCTACTTTATTTAAAGATTTCCCACATGCCCTGCTATGCAAACGCTTACACAGAGCCCACCGGCAGGGCTGCCATCAGCAGCAAAGCAAGCAAGCTCTCCTTCTACAGCTGACTGGCTTTACTAATATCAGCTCTCTGCTGGCCCTTCGAAGCCAACAAAACTCTGCCGTTCTGTTTCTGTAGGAACGTCAACGGTGTACTGTTTTTTTCAGGGTTTTGGTCGGTTGTTTCTTTTTTCTGTAAGAGAGGGGTTTGCTCTAACTGGAGGGGAGAAGAGTGGGGGGATTCATACATGATTTGAAGCCTCAGTATGTAAGATAAACCGAGCTTTCTCGTTATGTGTATGCGCCTGGCTATATGTTATTATCCATACTAAGTCCAGGTTTGGTAGAAAGGAATAAAAAATACTGATAATGCATTTTGTGAATGGTAAAACCTTCGTTAAGGCCAAGTGGGGGAAAAAAAACCCAAACCAAAACCCCACTAGCTAATGCTTAAGTAACAAATGCCACCAAGTGCCCATTTTCTGAACAACTCTTTTCAACTGAACTAAAGCGAAACGTTCTTTACAACTGTAATCCTCAGGAAACAGCCCCACCAAATCTTCTGATTTACTGCTATTTATCCACTGTCAAAGTCATTATCAACTGGTTAGATTATAGCCTGCAGTAGATACTCTCTAAATACTGAGAAAAAATTCTAAGTTAGCGATGAAGTTCAAGCACTTCAAAAATCACTCAGAGAGGCTCTTGTAATAAATGGTAGACATTAGAGAAATTTTGGTCCATTGCATGATTTAAGTTTAATACTGTTATTTCTGTCACTATTCTATCAAGCCTCAAGCTGACTGTTGTTTGAACAAGGGAAAAAGGAAAAGAGTTACCTGTCTTAGGTTTTGCTGTGTCTTATTTTACAACTTCATGCATAACTGTATGTCTGCTCTCTCCCCAACAATGCTGAAGCTCTGAATTTTTATTTTGACAATACACACGGAAGGTAGTACCAAAACTGAAGACCAAAAGTTTGTAAACCAGTTTGATTAAAAATATGTAAGTTTACATAGTAAATAACACTTTTGGAATGTAACAAATATTTTAAATCCCCTTTGTCTTTTTTCTTCCTCCCTTTTATTCTTGGCCAGAGTCCTCTGATGACAGTTTTGGAACAAACCAGACTTCATTCAGGAAGTCTGCCTAGAAGCACTAAATTTCTGCAAGATTCAGCTATACTTCATAGCAGGTAAGGTATCAAAGCAACCAGAGTAGTGTTACATCTCCTGCTCCCCGACAGCAAGAAAGAAGTGACAGAGGTAAATATATACTTGAAAGAAGATTATTTTTACGAAGGGCAAAGGCCCAAAAGCTGCAATTCTAAGTCTAAGTAGGGTAAAGTATCTCTTTCTTATGGTTATTTTTAATCAGAAAATTACAAGAAAGTTAAAAAGATAAAATTGTTGCTACAATTATTTAATGTACATTATAATTTATCCATATATGAACACAAGGTAACACGATTTTGTTGAAGCATGCAATTAAACTGCGTAAGATAGCCATTTTCAATTCCAAGTGGTATGACAATATCAAAGGCAGCTCCTGCAGTTACTTTCCTTCCTATTCTTTTCAAAACACTAAATTCTACGTTTTTCCTGCTTCCTGGATTAGCAAAAATCCTGCTTTCTCTTTTGCTAAAATGTTATTCCATTAATGACCCGATGAATCAAGATACAAACACAGTGTCCCTCTTCTTTCTTTTTAAATAATAGCAGGTGCATTTGATTTGCAGAGAACCGGGAAACGTCTCCAGGATCATTTAAAATTTACGATTGATTCTTAATTGTTAAGATAATTTTCCTTTTTTATTTTCTAACATTAAATTATAGGTAACCTGTCTGTCTCGCTGTCTGTTGTTTTAAAATGCTCCTTAGTAAATAGAAGTGTACAGTTTGCTCCTATACGTGCTTCATTTCCAGATTTTCTCCTCTTTATCCCACTCCCCCAGGCTTCAGAGTACCCATCTCCATGGCAACACTCGATAAGGTTGGTGGGTGGTGTTATCACAGCAGGCTTCCCCACAGAAGGTCTCAGCCATATGGATTATTTATGAACTTGCATGACAGGACCAGACCCACTGCAATACTTTGCGAGCAAGTTTTCTTGTCTCTGAAAGGCAGTGATTCAAAGCAGGGCATCCTCACTGCAGTCAGTGCCCGTGTTAGAGAGTGGAGGAAAAGTACCACGGAGGTGGTCACTCATCCATCCCCAAAGCTGCCTGGCTGCTGCCTGCAAGTTTCTCTTGCCTCAGACAAACACCTAATGACATATGCCACAAATCGTAAGTGTTATATACGCCAATCAGTGAAACTGGAAATTTGCGGCTCCTGACAAGAATAATAACATTTCAGTTATACCATGACTAAATAGTAGATACCGCTGATACTGTTGTTGGGAGTTGCTGTTGCAGATACACTGCAGTAGTGCCGTGTCTCTGAGTTAATTCCTGGGAAAAAACATCAGTTTGGCTTTGACACTATATTTTCTTTGCCTGATTTTTTCCTAAAACGTCAGTATATTTTTTAGGTAAGGTTGTTGCATTTTCACTGTATTCATGCAAATAGCACATACGAGTTTTTTGAGATGATCACTGTAATAGCAGCCTGTTTCTTTAAAATAATAGATTTCTTTGGATAAACATTTTTTTTGAGGAAAAGATGCAGGGCTATGAGATATGTAACCCCATCATCAAATCATTTTTATAAATTTATCAAGCTCCATCTTAGAGCGAGACAGATTTTCTCTGGGAAAGAAAAAAGAGTTTTAGTTCTCAGATAGGCATTTGTGTGTTTTTTTAACAGAGATGATACTCAAGATTTAATGGGTGTGATTTATCTTCCTAGCCATATGTATACTTATAATGCATACATATGAACCTTAATTGGTCATGATAGGCTTACTTTATGATCAGTAAGAATTAGGAAAAGTTGAGGCACAATTCATCAGATCTGTTATCAAAATCTGCTGAAAGATTACATTAATTGTACTGTAAGCACCATAAACATCAGCAAGAATTCCCTGGGTAGTTCAGCCAGCTTTTTGGAGAGAAGCCATTCAGACGCTGTAAGAAGTGTTTCAGATCAGCCAGTGAAGATGTTGCAACCATTATCCCACTCTTCCTCCTTGCACATATATAATCTGTCTCATGTTAAGGTAAAACACTCTGGGTTAGAAGAGCTATATCGTTTACAATGCTGAAGCTGACCCAACCCTTTTGGAGAGGACTTGGGTAGTGCAGTTATGATAATCAGCTGGAGGAGGCAGTAAGAAACAATGTCTGGTCTTGGGACAGAAGAGAAAATTGAAAAATTAGGAGAATTCAAAGAAGAAGGAAGCCAAAATCACAGAATGCAGGAACCACTTTAAAAATACTACCTTGACAGAAGCTTTGTCGTTTGTCTTCCTTGGATACAAATTTGTAGCTGCAGACTGGGAGAGAACACCGAGATATTTAAGATATTGCTGAAGAGACTTGGCCAAGTTCACGGCATTTTCCAGATCGTATTTTCTTTCATTATCTGCATCCTGTTCCAAAATCCTGCACAGCAAAAGCAAGGAAAAGAAAGTCACCGGTCTGTACAATGTACAAAGTGCCCAACTAAAAAGCCACTGGTTTATACTGCAAACCACTGAAGTTCGTTCCATACATAACAAAAAAGTTACCCAGAAGCTTAAAAGCCACAAAAGTATAGAAAATTCAATGTTTCAGCAAAAGCAGACAAAAAGTCTTGAACTATTAACAATTTATTGCATGAATCAAAGTTAATGATCCAACAGTAAATCAAATAAAATGCCTACATCAAGGCAAAGCCATATTCTGAAGAAAAGAAAATGCTTATAAAAAGAAAATATGCCTGATTAAATTGCATCCCAAAGAAATATGAGTTGGTTGTAAGATTTTTAAAAATTGCTGGATGATGATGAGATTCAACATCAATTTGGCCCTGCACCAATTTACAGAATACAGTGAGACTACTGCATGTGCAGAAATAACTGAGCAAGCCAGCTCCAGCAAAAGGCTTAAAAAAGGAATAATTAGATGGGAAATGTATCTCTTCTAGTCTTCTTTTGTGCCTGGGATTCACAGAATAGCCGTGTTTCCTGACTGATTTAGACAGATCTTGGTGACGTTTGCAAAGAAAAGCTAAAAATGTGATTAAACAACAGCAGCGTAGAGGTGTTTATATGGGATTCAAAGCGCTGTGTGCAATGAATTTGAATTATTACCAGCTCTCCTCATCTATCTCAACAACATGTCAATGATGATGATAATTTAAATGTCAGCACCAGTAACTATTTCATTCCTTGTGTAAAAGAGCAAAGAGAGGGTTCCCAGTCTGCTTCCTTGCCTGCGAGAGACACATTTTTTTGAGGGAAATCACCTTTTTGGTGTCACCATTTCCTACCCAAATGCCCACGCACTTCTTCAGTGAAGAACAATTCCAGGTGGGAAAGCTTTTGAGCCCAAGGAGATCAGGCATCATTTGATTTTCAACGTCTCCACGCTACTGTAAGCAAAATTTTATTCTACCAGCCCACGTCATGGTGCTTATGTGGGGGCACAGCTTGAGGGAGTACCATTATCTCATTTTCCAAATCTTGGGTTTAATTACATTACTTTATGCACAAAATAACAGTCTTCCTTCCATGCTCACAGTTGTACCAAATGCATGTCCTCACTAATTTAATGCCAATAAATGTAATTAATAATCTAATTTGCTGTGGTGGCATTGCAACCAATAGTGCTCATAGGGTTGCTCACTTTGAAGTTCCAGAACCACCCCTCCCCCCTCTCCCCAGTGTAAAACAACCAGCACAAACAACCAGGCACACAAACGCCAGGAAAATGAAGGTTTACTGCACAGAGCACTGTAGCGATCTTGATATAATTTACCATAAGTCTTTCTTCCTTCTCATGCTGTTCATATTTTCCTCTGATTCCAGAGCTCTAAATTCTGCCTTGCGATGGGGGTTGGACATGTAGTTAACATTATCCACCTCCTTTTCAACTTCAAGCCCGACTAAAACTGTTCTGCAGTTTTAGAAAGAGCTAGGCAATAGGCTTTCCGCTTCAATAGAGATGAATTAATCAGAGGAATCATAGAATACCAGGTTGGAAGGGACCTCAAGGATCATCTGGTCCAACCTTTCTTGGCAGAAGCATGGTCTAGACAAGATGGCCCAGCACCCTGTCCAGCTGAATCTTAAAAGTCTTCAATGTCGGCGAATCAACCACTTCCCTGCAGAGATTATTACAATGGCCAATGATTATTATCCAAAGAGGCTCTCATCATAGAAGGTATCCCACTTCCAAACACTCATCTTTCATTCGTCAATTAATTCCAACACCTATCCTCTCCTTTCTTCGCTAACTTTGAAAAGAAAGGGAAAACGGAAACACCAGACCAAATTCTGCCCTGAGGATTTCCACTGGAGCTAATGGGAACTGAGTGCACAGACAAAAGACAGTATTTAGGATAGGCTTTCAAGCCATTATTTACAGTATATAATCACTCACACTGGTGATAGAAGCAAAATCTGAGGTGTAAGATTTCTCATTTTTCTTATAGAGACAGTAATTATGCTCAAATTGTGTTTAAATTCCACATTAGATGTAATATTTTATGGTATAAACTTTTAAACACTTAAAATGTAAAAGTCTAACAAAGCATTACATTTCATTTGATGACAACTTTAATAAAATCCTATGAACACGTCTGAAAGATTTTTAAGAATTTCTGCAGTTCACCAGTATACCACTGTTGTTCACCTTGTTAAGACAGAAAGAAAAATGCATTAAACGAGCTATTATTGCAACTGAATTAAAATATTTCTTTTAAATTTGACAAAGTGATATTGAAAAATGGATGAAAGACGAATATATAAAAGCACCTGGTGAGTAGGAGACATGACTGTCAGCTGAGCTCTTGTGCACTTATTTGGAAGTATTTTCAGTTTTAATTTCTTCTGAAAAAGGACTTTGCATACAGTGAACTTCAGGGTATAAAGACAATAACATAGATAATTATTTATCCATGGAAATAATTCTATATTTCCTACAAGAACCAGTGCTTTAGAAACTTTTTTGTGCAAATATCTAAATCACTGTACTTCAGATATTACACTTTTCTAGAATGTTCTCAATTAATAGACAACATACGTGTAAGAATAAAGTTTCTCCCTTTTAAATGCTGTGAGAATCTTATTACTGAGTTAATGATGGTTTTATTATAGAAATAATGCTATACCCCATTTCATACATTGAAGTTGGCTGGAAACGTTTGCGGTTTTGCCTAATTGCACCGATGAACACAACTGACATTTATTCCCTGTGTGCAGAATGGACTTTTTTCCTTCATCTTGGATCCTCTTTCAAGAGTAGGGATTTTTGAAATTTAATAAGGGCCCCAGAAATACCACATACACTCCAGTTAGCCACCAAAGAAAGAACTTTCATCTTGAAATCAAGCTCCCAGTTTCACCATTTTTTTTAAGATGAAATCCATGTCTTCTGTTCCGTCACATTTCATACGCACTAATTTAGCCTAAGTCAATTTACCTTTCAAGTGCCTGAGTCTATTTTCCTGCTCTCACTAGCTCTGTGGGGATTAATGACTCATTAGTATGACTTCATATTGTCTTATTACACGTTATCCTTAATAAAAGCTCTTCCTGCCATAATGTTTCTTTGATAATTAAATACCTACACTAAGTTGCGCTTTTAATTATTTACTATTATCTGATAAGATTTTAGCAAGCGCGCACTGAGCACATAGCAAACTTTATCAGAATCTACAAGACGCCAGAGAAAAAGTTCCTACTGTTCTCTGACCTACAGAATATATTGCAAATGGACAACCAGAGAAATCAATTAATGCTTTAAACTGTTGGCACATAAGATAATGCTTTCAGAAGCACAGCTTGGTAACTTCAGAAAATCTATCCACAATAGGAACTGCTATAAGTGGAACACATTTGAAATTCTGATGTTCCTAAAGTGTCAATATACTTTTTGTTTTTTTAACATGTAGTTCTAGTTAAAAATGCAAAACAGCTCACACCTGATCACAACGGGAACTCCTAAAAGTGATCATCTGTTCTCAGTCTATAAACTAAATTATTTTTTATATCTTCTACATTTTATTTTTATATAACTATGAATCTGGAACACTGCAGAATAGAGTTTTGATCTCGCGGAAATCTGGCCTATTTTATCTTACTCTCATGAATAAAAGTTTTAGATGCGCTCATTCTATAAAAAAAAAAAAAATCCCCCAGAAGATATTCAAAATGATTTCTGATACCACGTATAGAGGTTAATCTGTACAGTAATGGCTTTTTGCGTACCTAAGCAGTGAAAACATGTTTATCGATTCAACCATGTAGCACCTTTATGATAATCTATAGATCAAAATCTTCTTTAGAAGTTAAGCTTCTACCTTACTGCACTCCTGTAATGTATGGTGCTGTGATCTTAAGGAATCAGCAAATATCTGAAATACAGGGTCAAATTCTATGAATTAAATCAAAACAAACTGAGGCAAACACAGCTGAAGCCACTGGGCAGTATCAATTACACGGCATTTTTATTTCCATAAAAGAGCAACCTAAATAATAAATGATATTGCAGTATAGGTAAAACACACACTGTGGTATATGAAGATCTGAAGTCCAACTTTCAATATGTTGCCCGTCAAGGCTAGAAGCTCAAGCTTTGTCCCACTATGAAGAAAGTTTTCTAACAAAAAGCACTTTCTTTCAATTTCACTAATTTGGAGATTGCATTTCTTAAAACCACGTAGGGGAAAGCAAAATTTACCATTTTTAACATTCCTATAATTTCATGCATTTTAAAATTTCCTTCTGGGTGTTTTTGTGGTTGGGTTGCACTTAATAGCCTGTAGGACAGGATAGACCAAGTAAAAGTGTATATTTATATGTGTATCTGTATACGAAGATGATATAATTGCAGGTCCTACATGCATATAACTTTACAGAATTATAGATACTGTATCTTTTGTCACCAATAACCACTAAGTCAGTCCTCAGTATCTTTCAAGCCACGAGGAAAATGGCTTCTGTAATGCAAAGAAGAGATAGAAATGTGCCCACATTGTTTTCTGTCATTGTAACTTGCATGAATCTCTCCTACCTGGACAAATTTTGCAACTAAAGCTGAGAATCTATGGAATTAAAGTCAATTACAGCTATGCTTTAGAAGAATATGAGTTTGAAAATACAATTAGTTGCTCAGCATATCATTCAATACTTCTTTTTGTTTCTTTTTGTTCACTTATTCCAGAATAAAATGTCTTCTGTGGATGAGCCCCTGTGTAATTCTCCTTTTTTAAGCCACTCATAAGTAAAGCGGGTTGAACTGAGACTAGGCACTGCATAACTGGCTAAAAGACCTGATCTTTTGAGTTCTGACACCTAAATTAACAATAGAAGGCATATTTTTTTAACTTGATGATACTCAGAAGAAAAGGGTGGAGAATTTTATTTCATTATGTCTGCTGTTTTCCTACTGGAGTTTTCAGTGCTGTTCTACGACTGGTTTCCCTTTAACGTATAGATAGTGGTTTTGGTGATGTGTTTAATTCAACTTCAGTGCCAGTCTATTTCTCATCATTTGCAAACCCTCCCCAAAACCTACCAGGCTAAAACACCATTGAAGACTTACCTTCCCGGGTCAGATCCATCAGGTGCAAATATATCAGGGCGCCTGTTGTGGATTTTGCGAATGGTTGAGAGTTCCTGACCAATAACATGCTGCGTATAATCATCTCGCCAGGTAAAACCTGATAAATAATGAAACAAACAAACAAAAAAAACCAAACCAACAAACAAAAAAAAAAAAGAAAAATCACTATTTAGTAACCTGAAAGTTTGGCCAAAATGTGTCCTATATAAGCAACATTTTAAAAAAGAAAAAAGAAGCTTTGCTCTATTGGAACCAGGAATGAACTACAGATTCTTCTCTTCTGTATGGAATTTTGTTAATCAAACTTTCCTTGCAATGGAAGGAAGACAATAGATGATGTGAGGAGATTTTGAAAGACTACTCTTAGTGGAATTTTAGCTAGCTACAAACTAGCTTTAATAGATAAAAAAAAAAGTTTACTTCGGACAGCTATGGAAAGTTATCTCACTAGCTGGTATCTATTGAAAAGTTGCTTCACTTCTTCCCCATTTGCAGAACCATCCCTTCTCTTTTTTCTCCATGGAACTGTGCTTTTAGAACATTAAGGAACTAGTACTGCAGTGGAAATAAGCATTTTGAGTTTTAGTATAATACACGCGGAAGTCAATTTACGTTATCTATATACTTAAATGTTGTGACAAAGAAAAGGGGGAAGTGCAACTATGAAGGCAAATTCCAGTGATTACCCATTAATTACATGCACAGCCAATCTCATGGTAATTATACTTGAAATAATGATATAACTCCAAACATAATTGTTACCCGATTTGTAGATTTTAGATGTTACAGTTACACTTTAGTTCATAGAACTTGCCCATGCAATTATCTGTAATTATCTAATAACTAAACATTACATAATTGAAGAGAATTTCTGCTTTTACACCATGCACAGTGAAACACCACAAAACCCTCAAATGAGTACTGATGAAAGTTACAGATATGGTTATCCTGCTCATATCTTCCTGTAAGAAACCACCTAAAGAAAAATCCTCTCCAGTGCCAGATGGAAGGGGATGTGTCTGGTTGTCAGAATCAGGCTGGGAAGGGGGATTTCTGGTTCAGTCCCTATTTCATACACACGTTATAAACTTCATCACAATTTGCAGTCAACATCAGATTGTTTTGCTATAGACTGTCTCTTAGGATGCAGCTAAAGCATCGTCAGACTCAGCAGATGCTTTGGCAGAATGGACAAATGTCCTATTTAGACTTCTTTTTTAATTCTGGCCTTAAGTAAACAGACAACACCAAGACAGTGGAAAAATTTGAAGAATACCACCCTTTTTTTAATAGCCCACTGGATAAAGTACTCATCCAAAGAGTGAGGTGGCCAAGTCCTGGGTTCTACTGAGTCTGATAATGCTTTAGCTGCATCCTAAGAGACAGTCTATAGCAAAACAATCTGATGTTGACTGAGCTCTGAGCATGAGGAAGTAAAAATTACTTTAATATTTACCAAATTTTCAGCCTAAGGAGATAATTAAAGAAGTCAGGTATAAGATTAGACAGAACTAGGAAGTACTCAGACTGTGCTGTTGTCTGAGATTTCGACAAGTTTTAGGAAATAAAGTCCCTGTTTAGTCCAGATTTAGCTGGACTGCATCCCAAACTTCTTTTTTTTTCATTAATGAAAATAATAATAAACAATCTATAACCACTGTAGGTACGCACGAAGGCTTTAACAAACAAAAAAGCTCTTTGACACCTCATGGTTCCATTCTGCTTTTGCTCCCTCTTTCTCCTTTTCTTAAATAAAAGTGTTATTTAAGTTTATTTAGGAAATAAATGTTAGATGTTAGTGTCTACAGTAAATTACTCTAGACCCTTGTGAGGTGGAAGAATCTCCAATATATTTTTAGTTCTAACTCATCCTTTTCAAATACAAATTTTAACTTTTTCAAATGTGCCGTAGAAGTAGATGAATTCAAACCATTCCACAAATCTCGATGTAAGGCTGTTCTTATGTGAATACAATGTGAATGAACACGTTTTTATGTCAATACACAAAAATGAGTCACCATGCACCTATGATTATTTTGGTGTAGTGTTATTAAAATGATTTTTACATGAAAGCATATATATATGTTCAAGTTTACTTCTCTGTTGTCTAGCACTACACATTTGTATTTAATTTATAAATTCATGCAGGAGAAAAACCTACGATACCATTCCAGTTTAGAAGAATGTGCAACAAAATAGTCCAGCTAAAATATATATATTAATTATATATATTATATATATAAAATATATATATTAAAATCATTAGCATAGATATAAACCGACTAATTTATGAACTGAGTATCCAAAATCACAACAGTTTCACTTTGTAACTCTAAGACAATACTAGCCCTGCTAAAGGCTAAGATTACACTTTGAAGAAAAATACACAGAATTACACTCAAGATGCCTGTTCAAATTAAAGCAAGAAGAGTTCATCTGTGGTATCTGCATACAGACAGGAAATTCATCTCCCTTAATCCTGAGGACTACATATGGGGGTCAATAGTTAGGTATGGTT
Source organism: Larus michahellis (assembly GCF_964199755.1). Classification (NCBI taxonomy): domain Eukaryota; kingdom Metazoa; phylum Chordata; class Aves; order Charadriiformes; family Laridae; genus Larus; species Larus michahellis. Next base: position 11,308,208 of record NC_133897.1, read on the forward strand.
TTATGCCTCCACAAAACTTTTTCCGTAAAGAGAGCATAAGAAACCATGGCAATCTCAGTCCTCACTGGGCATAATAATGGTGCAACTTTGGTATATTTTCTTTCTCCTGCAGCACTATTTTAACATTTTCTCATAATGTATTTCAAACCACTACAAGTATATAATCCTAAATACTGTAAAAGAACACAACTGTGGCATTAAAGGAGAGCAAACAGATGAAAGGAAACTAGAATACTTGTTATAGACCTTAAGAAACTGGAGTTAAGCGTATATGCCCTCTCCAATGCATCTCAGGAACTCTAACTCAGATAAGAGTTAGAACAAGACATGGATGAGAACTGTAAATTTTAACTAATTCAAAAATCCCCTGGTCAATGAGTTAATATTGCTGTTTCTCGTGCAACTATCTTGGGAACTGCAACATGTCCAAAGCTAACCTTATGCCAATCATTTTCCAACATTGTTTCACTTTCCAAAAAATCTCTTCCCCCACACTGAGCTCAATGAAACAGCACATTCAAGGACCACAATGCGACGCTGACAGCTGCAATCAGAATTAAGGTTGAGAAGGAGCATATGACGCCGTATGGTGATTTCCTGTTCCCTTTGTCTCTGCCGTCACACCTAGCGCCAGCTCCTGCCTCACCACCCAATTACTGCAATTTATCTCCACTGGCTGAGCAGGATCACAGCCGTGCTCTTGTACACACATTATTTCCATGTCACTAACGGGGAGCGGTACGGGCAGACGCCCAACCCCTGATTAACCATCCCCCCTGCTGCAGGTCTGCCCAGGATGTGCGTCTCCCAACCGCGAATTCCCACAGACGGACAATGCCAAGAGAGAAGGAGTCCGGCAGGCACTGAAGTGACGCAAATATGATGACAACAACAACAGCAGCAGCAGCAGCAGATATAACATTGCTCTCAGCTGAAGAGCACTGATGATACTGAGTCCCCATGAAAAAAAAACATTGGTACAAACTTTCCCCACAAAAAGTAGCAGTTTTCATTCGTGAGGGAGCCCAAGGTTTAATTCTTTCTTTTTTTTTTTTTAATTGAAGCTCTATAACCTAAACGTCTGAAAAAAAGAATGCTAGAGACAGTAAAGACAAGACATTATACCTTTAGTAAACCCAATCTCCACATCAAAACCAACAGAGGTGCTCCAGATACAACCTGGTCTTTCCTTATTATCATCAGGTATCTCCCTAGGCCTTTCCTTTCTAGAGAACGATTAATTATTATTATTATTACCCACAACCACAAAAATAATAATGACATTATCATTGTCTAGGTCTCCATTATGTTCAACACTTAGCAATAACTATGTCAACAGAGAGTATACGCCTAAGAATTATTTTATTAATTGAAATAAAATCAAAAGCAAGCAGTGCAAATAGTGAAAAAAATAGTTTTCACAGATTCACACTGGTGAAGAAAATATTAACTTCTGTCTCCAAAAGTAAAGTCAAAGTTGTTTTCAAATTTATCATATAATTTCACTTTACACCAGCTTAATTGGCTTTACAGCTATACCAATATTACACAGAATTATTGAAAAATAATAAAAAATCAAATATGTATTTTCTTCTCTCCCCTGTTCAATTTTTCTAAATAATGGCATTCTTTCCTGTGGGTTTGACTCTGTTTTTCATCTTAGGGAAACTTGATGCCTCTCCAAATATGCCTGACCACAACTTTAATTATATTAGTAATTATATTAGCAACCGTTGAAAACATTCATCTGCTACTTCTCTGCCTCAACTTATTCTAGTCCAGAATTATTCACACAAATAATCTTTACCCCCTCTGAAGGCCTAGGCAAGAAAAGCAACATCTTTTTAACTCGTGTTCTGATGTAAATCAGCAAAGTCCCATTTAAGTTCTTCAAAGCACCGAGAGTTCTCGCTACCTGAAGGTCTGGCTGTGCAAATCTTCCTGCTCCTATTCCTGACCAGCCCAGCAAAGGTTGCGTGGGGCTTTGCAGGCAAGTCCAGCAAAACCCGTGTCTGGCAGAGACTCTTCCAGCTCTTGTGCTAATCAAAATCCAAAATGATTAGTTCTGCCTCAATATATTGGCAACAAGATTATTTTTATGTACCAAGTCCACTCAAAATGAGATTATTATATATTGGCAGAAACCTATATACTGAAGCCCGATCCTTCTTTGTCAGGAAAATCCCTGCGTGAAGGCCAAAAAACCTCGGAAGTATTCAGACTTGAAGCCAGAACGCGTTACTATTTTTGAGTTGTGACATTATTTTTTCCCCAGTTTTTCGTAACGTTTTCCATTTTGTCCCTACACGGTGTATGATAAAATAGGTTTCTCTCTGAGCTACCTTCAACTGCTACTTTGTTTCAGCCAGCAAACTCTCAGTTGTAGAGCTCAGAGACTTTCATCCCCCATGCCATGTGTTGCAAATTGTTAATGCCTACTTTAGCTGTCAGAACGTCTGCAGAATTGGGAATGATTGGCTTTCTTCCCTATTTTCACAACAGATAGGTCAACGTATAGACGTGCCTTTCTGCAGGCTGCCTTTCCACATTCTCTAGAGGAGCTGCACTTGTTCTCTTCCCAGACCTCCATTTTCTGAGCTCAAGGACATATTCAATCACGCTCACATCTTTCAGTACTGGCTAAGTCAAAATTACAGCTTTAATGCTGAGGTTGCTGTGTGTATAAAAAAAAATCATTCTTCCAATTGCTATATATTCTACCTAAGAATGCAGCCAAAAGATAAAATCCTGGTGTTTCCTGTTACAATAAAAGAAAATCAGAAGTTCTTCTGAAAGCAATTTTGCAATACAACTCGTAATGGCAGGTTAACGGCAAAATTAGTATTAGAGAAGTTAAACCCACCTCTGCACAGTTAAGCTCACTACCAGCTTTTCCTATAAATTGGTGCACCACAACATTTTAATTCCTCTGTATCTTTGGCTTGGAATATTCATTTGCTGTGAAAACTGTGACTAAAGATGGTTTCTACAAAATTGTAACAAAATCTGAAGCGGCAGTTTTGAGCTACATTTCGATGAAAACGTACTCTAATTATTTCTTTTTTTCTCTGGTCAAACATTGTATTGTCTTCTAGATGGAAAAAAAATCTGGTACAGACTGTATTTGAAGAAATGACTGGGAGTTATAAGCTCCCAGTGGTTATCACCACTCTTGTTCAACCCATTTCAGCAGGAATGGTGGTCATCCTCTCCTGGAAGTCCTCAGGAGCTTTTGTTGTTTCCTTCCCTTTTCCACTGCATTCCCGGGCAGCAGTGCGGAGTACCGGATCTGCATGGGTGAGTTTGCTGCCCTCTTTTGGAGATTCTAGTAGGATCTTCTCTATAATACGCAACAATTTCAGTCGCTGCATTCAGCAGCAATTCACTCTCACTCGCAGGCAAAGACCTTCCATTCAAATGAGCAGATGAAAGGGCTGCCTAAGGATTATGGTTTCAAATTTTCATATATTGTTTTATTATACATAAAAGTGATAATCTCCATAGAATTAAATTACCAGCATGATCTTCTTACAGCCCTGATTTTAATTTACCCTAAGTAACTATCCCAGAAGGTGGAGGGAAGGCTTTTCTTTTCGTATTTTTGGAATTTCTATTATTTCAAAAAGCCAAATGAGCGCGTCATTTGCCAAGGAGATTATAAAATACTCTCACAGGACTCAGTATGCAATGTTTCCTTACCTTTATTTCAGCTCTTGTAGCCAGCTACAAATAATTGGTTTATGCAAGAGAAAGTTCTAAGCGTTACATAAGATTTTTCTGCCACTGGAGCTGATAGTAGTAAAAGAATAATAAGATAATGCAAAATATATCATCTAACTTCCAATTAAAATAGGCTACTTTCCAAAGGCTAGAACGGAATGGATACATGAAAAAGACTTCCCAAATCCTTGAGATAAATCCTCTGCTATTCACCATATAATACTTTTCACAAATTGATGACCCTCAACCTTGAAAGCAGATGGTTCTGCTCACAGAAATGCTTTTTAGGAAGGAAGATATGCAAAAGGGGGCTTATATTAATGTCCAATTGCAAATTAACTCATGGACAGTTACATCTTTAACTTGAATGGCTCTCTGTGGTGTTGAGGCTGTGACGTGAGAGAAACGTCTAGGCTGTGGGGAGTAAAGGTGCACCTTCCATTCCTCCATTTCCTTCCGCCCCTGCACTGCGCACAGACATGTCCTCAGCGCTGTCAGCCCAAGGAGTTTTCATGAATATGAGGAAATATTCCCATGCACCCAAAATAGGGATACTAAAATAAAGATGAGACTCCTTTTCTTGTTTCACTGAGCTTTGAACCCACCTGTGTTAGCTGACAATCACATCAAAGTGCATGTGACTATTCCAGATTTAACCCCAAAAGCCTGACATTAGTTCTACACTGCAAACCATCTCTCTTTACTACATTAATCCTCTGCAATCTCCTTTTAGAGTAAGTGGTGATCTTTCATTTTCTGTCAAAATATCTTTCATTTTTCTGTTCCCTTCTCCTTCCTTTTCTATCTTATTACTCTTTTCCAAGATGTCTTACACCACTCTAAACTTTCATTCATTCATCTCATAATGCAGGATCTCTTTAGTATGCAGAAACTGGTTGTAATGCTAGACTGTACAATGCTAAGAACAGAGATATTGTCCAAATAGTAGTTAACAATGCACATAAATTCAGCAGGTCTTCCTTCTCATTTTATTTTATCCATTTCATTTCATGCTAACAGTAGGATGACAGCCTTATTGTCACAAAAAATATAGTTCCTGGGAAAGGACTTTTGAAGCGCCTTCAGTCTGGGAATTAAAACATCACCTGTAACAAGGCAGAATTGGTCAGAAATGTCCTGGCACTTGAATAAGTATAGAAAATTAAGTGGATATACAGCTTACAGAGATTCTAGCAAATTCATCTCAGATCCACAGTTCTTCATGTATTTTTAAATGCCTACGAGCAGAACTGTTCTTTCAGCTCCGCACAGTGGCTCTCACCCTCATTTTATGTAACTGCTGAACTCTCATTGATGTTTGTGAAAAATCAATTTTCGGCTGTCAGAGGAGTGCTTCCAATTGCACATGCAAAGTCAATATACAGGAGTGCCGACCCGGGCAGTACAGCAAAGGCTGAAGATGCAAATGTGTCTCCTCATTTGGTTCCCAACATAAGTCTTTAAGACTGAGGTACAGACCACTGTGCCGCGGTATGGAAGGAATGTTGGAATGAGTCAGAGCAAAGGCGTCTGCAGGATATTCACAGTGAGCACACAGGGAAATCCGACATACTTGAAACGTTTTCTCTAGCAAGGACCTTTGGTCTCCTGCTCACCATGCTCTGTCCTGCGTCGAGACCAATGCAAATTAAAGCAGGAAAAAAAAAGCTAATTTTTTCATTTTAAATGACAGGCAAAAAGTGCATATATAGTTTGTGTGCAACCATATCCTCCATTTTCCACTTTTAAGACGTTTTTCTTGGACTGTATATTTCTCCAGGAAGAGGCCATGGAACGCATGCATTTGTAAAGCCTCTTTCTACAGCAATAACAACAATAATTGTTATTGTTGTTATTATTATTAATAAAAGCACAGCAGTTGCAGAAGGTAGCACTCCCTTAGGAACCTTATAAAGATCTTGGTGGCCGAAACCTATGAGTTTTCCAGGGAAGTGTGTTAGCCAAGTCAGCTTGCCTGAAGCAAAGATGAACAACCTGCAGGTCACACTGCTCCCCCAAAAACCTGATTAGTTTCATTTGAATTCACCCCGTGTGCAGAAAATACACACGGTGAATTTGGACAACCCTGAAAGGCAACGCGACATTTTCAGCCAGAGGAGTATTTGAATTATCTTTTTTTTTCTATTTTCTTGTTCACCTAAACTTTTTTGGTTTTGACCTTCTAACAATTGCAACGGCGGATGCAATGCACTTCACTGTACATTGCACGACAGATAACTTTTTCATTTAAGCATTTTTAGTCTTTGCATCTCAGGGCTCTGATTTACAAGTCAATTTCAATCAAAAAATGAGTAAAAATGGGTAACAATGAGATTATTTCACTTATTTTAGCCAACAATTAAAAGGATTTAGTGAGAGAAGCTCTGACTGACATGATTGCCCACCTAGTGTCCATTTTCCCTCCCTCGTTTCATGGGGTTAATACCTCAGTGAGCTTTAATAACATTTTTGGACAATTCATGTAATGCTGATTCACAGATTCACATTGATGCTTTGTCAGCTGTACGCACTCTGATTTTTAGTCCTTTCTAGCTTCTTTACTGCCTTCTGGGGTTGTTCTTTCTGAATACTTAAAATATGCCACGCTATGAGCTGTGATTCAATTTTACTACAATTTATCGCAATGCTACTAAAAAGCAGATTTATTTTTTTTTAATCTCTGAATTACTTTTTGAGCAAGATTGTCAATGAACTAAAATATTTACACTGAAAGAGCTGGAACAATTAGATATGAGCTGCAAGCCCCTAAAATTTGAGTCTTTGTGAGCACAGTTTGAGCTGATGTCTATTCATAATACACCACTTTATAAAAAAGCTCCTTTATTTCTCGCTCATAACCACCAAGAGATGCTAGGTTTAAATGTCATTTACTGAAAACTCTGACATTAACGAAATACCTCAAAACGTTTCATGATGACATAACAGTGAAATAAAACATACAGAGGGAATATAAAATGCATATCATTCTTGGGAGCAATTTTTACCTTTGCATGATCTGTGCTCAGCTAAGGTCTGAATATGCTGAAATAGCTCCAATAACTTCATGCCACCAAGGTGTAAGATTAGCTGCGCAGACCTGCTATACCCACTGTGCTCAAAATGAAGCAGAGAGATCATCCTCTGGGCAAAGATCATGGTTTGAGATGTAGCCTGGACCTGCAGGCTGAGCCACAGAGGGGCAAGCACTGGCAGAGGGGACCAAAAGCACATTTGCCTTCTTTTGAACCTGCCCTTCAACTTGTAATGCAACACAAATTCATTAATTCACTTCTCTATCTGCAAGACGGATATAATAAAACACAATTTCAGGGGTTAAAGTTCCACTGCATTTTGTGAGGTGTTGAAATATTGCAGAACTGGGCTGGCACAACCAAGAAACAGCGACAAAAACAGAGTCCACCAGGAGCTACTGCAACGTGTCCTTATCTAAGTGGCAGGTAGTTGCTTTTTTTTTTTTTTCCTTAACTTCAATGTATTTCTATTATTTAAGGAGTAGCAACTAGTATCAAGGAAGTGAACGTATTTTCAAAAATACCATTCATTCCAGAAATTTGTCCATCAGCAGTTTTGAATGGCGTACAAAAAGCAAACCTGCTTTAGAGAGAGCACTGAAGTGAACCAGCAATAATGTTAAAGCACTTCAAAAACATTGGTGGTGTAGCTCATATTTCTCTCTTTCACTTAGTATTGTTACAGAAGATAAGTCTTCTGATCAGTGGCTGCCAGCTTTAAGAAATAGTGATATATTTCTAGATAATCGACTGCTACCTATTACCATACTTTTGATGTGGTGGAACATTCATGTGCCTTATTTTCCGCTTCCTCGGGGTATTCTGGTTAAATGTCACATGCATTTTTCTCCTATGTTAAGAAAACAAAACCTGCATATTAATTCTTTCTGAGAGAGGCATAAATGTAATAAGGAGGGAACATTGATTATTCTATTCATCTATAAACTGCTCCAATAGAGATATAAATAACACTGGAAAAAGTAAAGCAGCCTTAATTATCAGCAGTGTTACCCCCCTGTTTATAACAGTCATGATAGATGAAACCTGCAGCAATCAATCTGATTGCTCTGATAGCAGTTTAAGCTAATTCACACCAAGAGACACAATAGTAGAAAGCCAGATTATCGCATGTATTTTACAAGTATATTGGTATTTAATGTAAGATCGCTATTTCATTGACCAGATTTCTGCTCCTTAGTAAAGAAACTATGAGAAAATGTCCTTGTAAATGTATCCGAGAGCTAAGGTGCTCAAGCGCTTCATACATTCCTTCTTATGTGTTCCTAATATATGAATAAAAACACAGAATTGCCCTTTTCTTGCTCCAAAATGCTCATGGTTCAGTTCCCCAAATCTGTAGCCCAGCAAGGCAATCTATCAAGAAAATGTTTGCTATTAGGGCCCCAAAAGACACAAATTTTGGAAAGGAAAGAGCAGAGTGAATAAACTACTGAAAATGTTCTGCTTCACCCATTTACATGCTACAAATCTGGCCTTCATTTTGTATTCCTTATTCACAGTACCTCACACAGTGTTAGCACCTTCAAACAGAAAAAAATATTCTCCTTTTTCTAGGCAAACAATCATTTTATTTTTATACTTTAGGACTATTTTTTGCAAAGAGTAAACTAGAACTTGGGATTAACTTGTTTTATTTCCTACAACAAATAAAAAGGAAACATGGCGCATTCCAAAGTCAACGATTTATTGTTAATTTGCTATTCCTACTCACTATTGACTTCTATGTCTATATACAAGGTAAACTATATTTATATAGATTTCAATTTACTTACATTGTATGATATATGAAAGAAAATACTTCCCTTTATTAATTACTTCTTAACTAAATGCCAAAGGTTCAAATGTAAAAAGTGAAGAAGTCTGTCCCGACAGCCACATAAGACTGTGCTTTTGTGCATTACATTATATTTAGCAGCTGGTCATGTTTGATTCATTTCGCTATGCAGAGGACCAAGGTATGCCCTTGAATATTTTCTGTTTTTAAAAGCTAAATGTATTCAATACTTCTCAGAAAGATAACTTTTGATCATCCTATTTGCTTGAAAGTACATTAAAATGGGTCAAGATTTCCAAGGTTATAGCAAAGATATTCCCATGCCACATTGATCTGTCATCAATAAAGCTTTCTCTCCATCAGTACTGGTGGAGTTTAGCCAGCCAGTTGCCCAGCACAGGTTTTGCCCCAATTCTTTGTGTAGCTTTTGGTGGCGTGGGAATTTGCAGGACATGGTTGGATGAACGGGTGCAAGAAAACACACCTGTATGGGAACTCACGTAACTATTGTATTGAAAAAGCCAAAATAGACCCTTTCCCACTCTTCCCACGCTACCTGGCCTTGCATTGCGGACAGGAATAGGAAGCAGTATGTAATTTCTTTATTACTGCCGCTATCGTTCACGTTACTGCCTTGTCACACAAATCTGGTATTCCAAATGAGCACCCTAATGGCTGTAAATGCTATTTACTTTTAGTATGAGTTCTTCAAATGCCACCTGAGCAAAGCAAAGCACTTTTGCTAAAAGAGAAGTTGGGCCCACGAAAGAATAGCTTCTAGTCAGGGATTATGATTCAGTTACCCCTAGCAATTATAGCAAACACCTTCAGGTATACAGCCGAGATATAGCCCTTCTCCTATTAGTCTTTGCATTATTTTCCTTAGCCAGGGAAAGTTTCCCTGACATAGTTTTGACAATTCCACAATTAATTTGTCTTCATTTCATTGTGTCCTTAATAACACTATGTAGGCAACAGATGTCAAGTCTTTCCAAGTGGAATGAAGCAGAAGTGAACTCACATCCCTAATAAATTGTTTATTGAATATTTATTTTTACTTGGATGACAAAGTGCTAGTGAATCCACTGGTGGTAAAACCCATGCTTACATGCTGCAGCACAACATTTATTGAAGCAGCTATTCTTGCCAAATCTATATTGCATTTATAAATCTTCAAAACAAGCCCTGGTAAATGTCACTTCTTCTTAAATGCTCGGCAGAATCAATGACAAGTGATGCTGCCTTTGCCCTTGAAGAATTCACGTGCTTGGATCCGAGTCCAAATTCTAAAAACCTGTTCAGAAACACAGGCAGTGTAAATACACATGCAATGTACCAGAAACACTGATGAAAGAAAGGAAAAGTTACTCTAAATACAAAAGTTAAATACAAACAGAAAAGCTTGCCTATTGTTTTCCCAGGCTTTCATGGTAAGCTGTGTGAAAAGCGCTACTACAAAGCCCATTAGCTTACTTCCACTCGGCATTGGAATGTTTTGCAGTGGTCTTCCATATGCTACCTAAAAGCAATCAGTTGCTTTTGATGTGTTTTTAGTGTCACATTAAGCATCTTTTGAAATAATTATCAATATAAAATTGAGTAAAAATATAGAGTTACGATACCATATTCTATCTAACGAAATTTTGAAACTATTCTGGCATAACATCAGGCAATATCATGTGCTATATATTTATTCGTGTTTCTTAGGTACGTATCCTTCATTTACCGGACAATAACTCTGAATTTTTATTATACCTTCAAGTGGAAAGGGAAATGAAATACAAAAACTGAGCAGCACAGGGAACAATTTCCTATCTCCTCTAATGTCTTGAACGCCGTCAGTGGATTCTACGCTGTGGAAGAGTCTGCTCAGTGTCAGTGGGGTGCCCGTGTCCAAAGAGCAGAGCTGCTCTGCTGAGCAGCACAGCCCAGATTTGCTGCCACGCCTGACACGGTGCAACTCAAATGCTTTTCCAAGGAAAGCATTGCAACATCCTCATTTTCCAGCTGGTTTTGTAACATCTGGGGTTTAAAAGAGTGTGGGGTAGTCTATTCAGGGCTCTGAATTACACAGCAAATAGTATTTTTCAAGAGCATGTCGATGGCTTAGTATAATGACACGTTTCTATGGCAGAGCTGCAGCTATATCATCTTTTTGCCCATGGTGGATTTCTCAGAGTTAGGGGAATTTCCTCAAGGGGAAATGCTGTCAGCACAGTGCAAAGAAAGAGACCAGATAAAGAGAATCCATGGAGATCCAGCAACGGAGAGTCCCTCTCCTTCGGAGTTATAATCCCCACAGCACCTTGTACCCTCCCAGTCACAAACGCAGCAGCCCTGGCTCACTGCTCTTATAAAGATCTTTTCTTCAAGGAAGAAACTGGAAGCGTGGTTCTCCTGACTTGACCCACGCCTATCTTCTGTGCACCTCCCTCACTAACCAGAACCAGCGTTTCTTTTCTTTTTAGCAAAACCTACACTTGTTTTACTCCCAAATGGCGATGAACATGTTAATTAAACAGAAAATAGTTGGCAGAGCTTGTCACAGAAATGACTTTTTAGTGGGAGATGAAATCTTGGGGCGATATTCATTGATAAAATATAAAGTGAAATGGAAAAAAACATTGATTCAAATCAAGGCCTTCCGTTTATTGCTTGAAGAAGTCATCACAGTGAAAAACACCAACAAACCAGTCTCCATCTATTGACGGCTGCCAGGCTGCTAATTGCCTCAGAATAGAAAACTGGCTTTGAAATGGGAATAGTTCAAAAGCAAAAAAAAACCCCACAGCCCGGATGGTGATGATGAACAAAAAATGACTTCTCAAGCACACATCCAGGAAAACAGAGGACAAAAAGATTATGAGATACTTTGTTACTTTTTATTTCTGAGCAAAACAAAACACTTCACAAAAAAATAAAAAAAAAAAAAGAAAAAGAAATGTGGTACTAATCCCGTCCCACTCTTTATAGTACTGTTTGATAGACACAGAGGTAGGATGAATAACCTAAGTCAGCAATTTTTCTCTATTTAGTAAAATCCCTTGGGACAGTATTTTGTAGTTGGTATGAAGAGGTTTATTGTGCTCTATGAGACTTTAGAAAATGTGATTATTACATTACTGCATTGTTTTATTCTAAATAAAACATAAACCCCCTGCTCTTACAATTTAGATTTGGGTTTGATGTCTACATGCAGTGATTTGTAAAGCTTATAAAAATGCTTAATTAAGCACATGCTACTTCTTTTTCTCTAATTCCTGTATTCTTTGCTAAATAGTTATTTTAATGCAACAATAGCTGGATATTTTACATCTTTGCAGAAGAGGTGGATTACGTGGCAGCCACTAAATATTGGCACAAGCATCACAGATCATACGAAGTTTCCGAATGTGTAATGCAAAGAGTCTTTCATTTCATCCACCAACCCTGAAGATATCTCAATTGATAAAAGGAAAGATTCCAGCCCCACTGTTCGAACCCCCCCGAAAGGCAGGTGTCAGGCTGGAAAGCTGCCCTTTCGCTAACTCATGCTGGCTACATGATGATGAAATGAAACCTGTTGGAGGCAACAAATGATTCTCCGTATCTTCTCAGTCTTTGTGGCTCTAATCCCATACAACTATAACTGAGAGCCTTGATTTTGAATAATTTGGGGGAATTTTTCATGTTCCCTAAATGCAATGAAGTAAGGGGTTAGAATAAGGCTTGAGGGAAGAAACACAACCTGTTTGTGGTATGGATTGCAATGAAATCTAAATAAGATACAATTTCCTATTACATAAGAACGTGTTTAGTCATCTCACGTTCTTCACTCTCCTCCCCGTATCTCCCTACAAAATGTTTAGGGTTGTATGACAGAGATGAAGTGTGACAGGTTCCTAATCTGCAAAACAATTGAAAAACGTTATTTTTTGCAGAGGCAATCCCACATTCATCTGCTGCCTGATTTAGAGTTTCCATCTGGACAGTTGGCAGTCACTCACTACAGTTCAGACTACCTCGAAATGTAGCACAGAGGCTTTGGCAAACTCTGATTTAGATACCTGGTAAGAGAAGAACAGGTTCTCACTAAAATCACTTCCATTTTCAGATATGTCAATCAAATGAACAGTAGTTTCATTTCCATTCCTCCAAAAACAGAAAGGTAGAAAACCACTTGAAAGCTGAAATTATCATCATGGGAAGTTTGTTGTGCCCTGAATCTCTAGATATAGCTTGAAATAGACCTGACAGGTTTAGTTCATTCATTTGTCTTCTATCCCTTCTCCTTCTAGAAACACATCTAATTTTTTAAAAATATAAAAAATTCATGTAATGAAGAGAAATAGCCAGTATTTCCAGAAACATCATTATTTCATTAGGGACATTCCCTAAACATCACTGTGCCCTGCTTTACACACAAAAGAAATGGAAGTGCAGTCGCCTTCTCCTCTTTCTGTTACCATGTTGTTAATTCCAACTGCGAAGCCACTGACCCTTGAAATTATTTTCGCATGCCTGGAAAACACATGTGGCTTTTCCTTACCTTTATCTTTCTAGAATTGTTCTTTCAAAATTCTTTGTGCCCCTTGGACAATATTAATTCACACAGGATTCTGTTAACAAATATCAAAACTTAGCCTTAGTTTTAGCCTTAGAGACTCAAAGCCCTAATGAGGGAATTCAGAGTTCAGCTCACATTATTCCTCACTAGTAACATAAAAACAGGTTCAGCATATGTAACGCTGCTGCAGCTTAAGCACAGCAAGACATACCCTGAACTTTCAAATCCCTGCCTCTTATTTGTACAAGCCAGGCTATGAAAACAGACACTTCTAATGAATTCACTGAGAAATCCTCAGTAGAAGTAGCAACAGCAGACTTAGAGCTATAATATTTAAAGCAACTGCAAAATTGTGCTTTCATCAGGAAAGGAACAAAAGCTTTGTTAGTTTTGAAGCTTACATTTATATTCAGCATAACAATTCAAAGTATCATTGCCTGCCACTATTAGGAGACAGAGGTCAAACATGGCAAGTAAAAAAAAAAAAATTATATTCACAAGCTGTACAAAAGAGAAAATAGGCTCAAATTGTATGAAGTGCAGTGACATTATTTAAATGTCTTTGTTAATCAGGGTCCTGACATAAGAGATGGTGCTGAGAAGAATTTGCTCTTCAGACTCTTCTCAGCATGGGTCAAATCTGCTTAATATTCCAAACGCTGAGTCTAGCTGAACCGCGTTACCCCTTTATGATCTCTCATCTATTTTTTTTCTCCTTTGAATTCAAGATGCACTGGTATTTTCAGTTTTCATCACTGCTAAAGGGCAGGGAAGCTATAGTATAAACAGTGAAGTTCCTTTCAAGCCTTGTTTATAATGATTTATACATTATACAGCTGTTAGACCTGCAGAAATTTTTGCAGAAAGTCAGAGCACAAAAAAGAAGTTTGCAAATATCTGCTTTCAGCCTTATTTATTTTTTTGCAGTTGTTCAATGAGAGACAAAAAATAGGACTATCTGCTGATTCATACATGAGAAAATAATAGCAGTCTAATTTCCACCCCGCAAAGCCACAATGGTGTGAAGCTCGTGCAAAGCAAAGAACGGTAGGGACCACAGAGTATTTAATCTACAGATACTGCTGCTTACTTATCGGCACCAACATCCCATCTGAAGCACGCCCATGAGGACTATGCAGGATGCTTTCAGATGGTCAATTGTCACTCTTTCAGGGATAAACAAAAGATAAATAAAAACGAAAAGATGAAAGCCAGGTCAAAATCTTATCCTGTACATTGGTCTCCCCATTCTCCAGTGATGATTGTGGAGAGCAAAAAGTGTTCCTTAAAACAAAAGGTAGCTCTGGCCCTCCTGTTGGCACCACGCTGTAGAGGATGCGCTGTGCAATCACAAGATCAAGAACTCATGTTCCTCTATGCTTCTTTCTTCCCCCAGCACTCATGTAGCTGCCCCAGCCATCCACAAGTTTAATCCCTGCCAGCTGCTTTCCCGTCACCTAGACTTGCTACCTGAGGGGTCTGGAGGCTATTTTTGTTTCCCTGCCAAAATACTCAGTCCATAAAAGACCTTCTCCCATTTCAAAGAAGATATACAGCGCAATGAGAGGACACGACGAAGCAGCTGGCCAGTTTATTTTGATTTATTGGAAACATTATGGGATTGCCCAAAGGCCTTGATCAGAGTCCAGTTGCGCTCAGAGCTGTTCCACCGTGTCGGCAGCAGTGCAAAGCAGTAAGATAGATGAGGTTGCTCCAGACAAGATGGGATCCAGCCCGCCCGAGGACAACTGTTTTTGCAGTGGGGATTTAGGAAGGGCATACTACTGTAAAGACCAACTGCATAGTTTTTGAAGATTTTGGTAGCCTGATGTAACTGTAAGATTTGAGAAACTGCAACGGCACAAATCAGACTGTCTGATGTGACTCCCTTTCCGGCATTCAGATAAACGTAATACATTTTCACGCTACTGACCAGCATTGGTTAAAAGCTAGTTTTCAAAATGTTCCTGTTCAGAATCAAAACCAATCCAGTCCTAACTACTCATTTCACAGAGTGTCGTATCCTGTATTTATACTTAATGGATATTTTTTTTAATTGCAGGCCGAGCGGGGAATGCCCCACTTAATTCAGAAGGGACAAAGCTATTGAATTAAGTTTTGAGACGTACACTAAGCCAGTGTATGTCACAAGGATTTTCATCCATCATGTTGAAATAGGTGGCATACTGATCAGGTAGCTAGGGTTATACTACAGAATATTTTCTATATTTTCGATCAGTTTAATATACATTTCATTATTTCTTGTCCGTTCACCCTCCTGTAGGCCCCCAACCCCAGCGAGAGCTTAAGGGCTATAATTAGAGCCTTGCAAGTTAGGAGGAGACGGCAAAAGTGTTGGAAAGGCTGGAAATGTTTTCGTACCTTCTTCTGCGATCAGCACAGGCAGCAACAACCAGGTGCTACGTCTGAGCCACTTCTGGGAAGGGAGGAGCACTACACACTGTATATACAACATAGGATAAATGCCCTGTGTTTTATTGCAGATGGGATACTTGCACTTCATCATTAAAAAAAAACCCTCAGAAGAACAAAGTGATATAACAAAGAATAAATCACAAGGACAAGTACAAGACAACAGGACGAAGGATTTGGGGGGGGGGGGGGAAAGGCAGAAAGAAGGTTTAAATGTATTTGTTCCTCTCCTTCTTACCATTTTCTTTACAGTATTTTTCTCTTTTTCAGGACCGGCTTCAGAAGGGGCGTATTTAAGCAATAAAAGAGAACTCTTCCCTTCAGAGAACCAGTTTCACCAAATGTAATGTTGACAGGCACTGTACAGCTACGGTGTGTATTTGGGAAGACATAATAAATACGAGCTGAAAAGGTCACATCTCACACAGGCACCTTTGACGACTCATGCAGACTCTCTCTCAAAATACAGCTCAGAAGTAGATACAGTAACACGTTCCTTCCCTCCAGCATTCACAGCAACTGGTGTTTCAAAACCACTTAAATTTCCTATTAAAAATCTCAATACAGGAATATACCCTGTTTTGATTTAACACGTTCCCAGAAAGGCAGCTGTGCTCCTGTATTCCATGTGGCAGTCCAAGTTCGACATGGAATTCTTTCTTTTTGATAACAATAAATAAAAACTAGAGTTTTCAAAGGAAAGAAAATAGACAGCAATCCATTTATGACGACACCTCACTCATTCCTGCTCACACCCTTCTGCCAATGAATATCTAATAGAGTAATGAGACTCCGAATTGCAGAAAAGCAGTAAATACCTGCAATGCTTTTAAAAATTACGTGTGACTTGATTTCTCTTCTTTTTCATGGTTAGCTCTTGGGATTGAACGGGTTAATCTATTTCCTGAGAAAGAAGGCCTTAGATAAGCTTGGTGGTTATGTAGGCATGTCTGGGTTGCTAGGAGTTTAAACTATCAGCTTGCAAATGGAGCTATTTCAGATCCCAGGTGATCCAAAGAATAGGTTCTCCTCGTGCACTAAACGATGCAGGCATTATGTGGCAAAAAATAGTATGCGATCTTATCATCAGACACTGCACTGTAACACACAGGCACAAAGATGTTGAATTAAGGCAGTGCAGGGAATGCCAGAATTACATTTGTCTACCTTCTGAACATTTGATTTGCAGTCCTCAGAAGGGTTTTTTTTTTTATTTATTATTATTTTTATTAATCATAACTATTGTGTATAACACACTCAGAGAATATGATACAGTACTGGGTAATAATGAAACCTCTTGTGTGCAGCTCCTGCTCATTAACTGTCCTGGTATTTTTCTTACTTGGACATGGATATTCCAGTGGTAAATGATATTATATCTTCTGCCTATCAGCTCGCTCATGCATATGACCACTCGATTGCCTCACATACCCACTGTTTAACCTAATTAACATAAACACTGATGTCTCAAGAATTTTCTGTGGCTCCCAGATCTGTGCTATTGAAAATAGGCATAACTCTCTAAGCAATTTCTGAGCTTGGTTACAACACAATAAACCTGCGCCGCTTCGCTAAGTCTGATGCATCATTGATAAACACTCCTGAACCCGTTTCAACAGTACCCTCTACCTTATGCTATTGCTTGTGTTAAAGCAAAGGCTAAAACACCTATAGAATAAGGACAGGAGCACTGGGGGAAAGGGAATTGCTTTTGTGTTTTTTTCCTAATAGTTTATGTAAACATAAGAAACACCCCAAAGTACTCAGTAAGGGGGGGAAAAAAAAAAAAGCAGGCTTCAGTTTATCCGACAATGAAAGTAATCGGAACCTGTCACACCGTATATAAAATACATTCAAACACATACTTGACTTTAATTTATTGGTGCCAAAGCTCCCACTGAATTAAACCGGAGTTCAGGGTGCTAAGCACCCCTGTAAATCAGAGGCTTCATGCACGCGCGAGTGCAGTCCCGGGCTGCCTCTGTAACAGGAAATCACTTTTATCATCACAGCGCGTCGAGGAGAGAAGCCCATGACCAGAATGTTATTTTTATCTACCGAATCTGTGACTCTGTGTAAACTATTTCTACAGGAAATAAATATGTAAAAGTGGCATCAATTATTACAGTTTCAATTAAGGTACTGAATGGCAGGAGATGCCATGCATAGCAAAAATGACTAATTTGAAAAGGGAATAAAGTACATTTTTCAGATAAAGCTGAAGTAATTTTTTTTTTTTTTTTTAAGAATTTAGGCAGGATATTTATTCTCTTTTCAACAAAGGAGATGACAGTATCCACGCCTGATAAAAATCTTCTCACTTCCTCTTCCAGACAAAGGTGGAGACACAAGGCTAGTTTTCATATTCAAGCCCCACAATTATTAGCTTTGCCACCTTCCCAGCCCTTGCCAGAAGTCTCAGCTTTCCTTTTTTTCTTAAAGATCAAAGTAAAAATCCTGAATACGTAACCCTGAACTGAGAAACAACACTGAGATTAAACACTTAAGTGTCTGTGCTCATGGGTGTTTACATCACCAGAAATTCACAGCTCCTGTATCATCATGCTCAAACATCTTCATGATTGCCTAGGTGATACAAGATTGTTTATTTTTACATGGAGCATGATGACAGAGAATCTGATTTGTAATGTTTTGGGTTAGGTTCAAGCGTTTGAGGAAAAAAAAAATGCCAACAAAATGAATTTGCAGAAATTACACCGGAACTGATCCTGTTGCCGCTGAATTTAGTGAAACTGCTCCACGTGCTATATGCGCTTCATTTAACCCACCTCCTAAAATTATCAGCAAAGTGGTCGGGAATAGGAGGGCAATCCCTGCAAATGAGTAATAAAGTGATATTGCTGCCAATAACACAGGACCCTCCATTTAGATACTGCCTGCCGCCCCCGCGGGTGGTAAAGCATCTAACCCTCCTGCGTAAGGAGTAGAAGTCATAGAAACAGGGTGAAGCCCAGGCTGCCAAACAGCCTCTCTGGCCCTGACTTTTGTCCAGGACAGCAGATCGTTTCTCTCCAAAACCCGCATGAAATTTTCCACTCAGACAAAAAAGGGAATCTCTCTAATCTCTCAAGATACAAAAGAGCAGCCCACGTTTAACTTCACACAACTCGGACTCCTCATGCCCGAGTCGTTTCCCTGCCCATATTTCTCTGCTTTAACTTTTCCTTCCCCCCAGTCAACCGCAAACATATATACGAAGATTTGATTTTTGGGAAGCACCTTCAACTTGATTCACTTCAGCTGAATCTTCAAACGCTCAGCCTCTCTGACTATCAGGCCATAAATATAAGAGAAGTAAATATCCGTACCCTGCAACCTCTCCCGTTCTCTCTTTGTGACAGTGCTGCTCACAGCTTCCCCAGGGACTGGTTTATCCACAAGACTGGCATTTTAAATTCAACAATGTGCAATTCATTTTTGCAGTCCTCAAAGATAACAAATACTCAGTTTTAAATTACTGAATCATTCATTTCACTTAGGATGCCTGAAAATTATCATTTTTATGGAAAGTAATAAATTGTAATTGAAAGTAATAAAAATATAAGTAAAGAGAACACCCGGACGTGCCACAAAGAAAATACCTCGTTCTGTAAATGAGTGTGTTTAATTAATGATGATTTCTAATTGTAACACATTCCTTAAGTTTTAAAATTAGGGTTAGCAGACAGATACAAAAAGTGTTAATTCTGTTATTTCAGCTGCGAATGATTCATGATTTTTTTTTTTGTAAATAATATTTACTCTGAGTTCAGGCTCCCCAGAAGCGGCGGGAAGCGACGATAGGCATTGGCTGCTTAAGCCCCTGGACGGAGCATTTTCAAGCGGGCACATAACCGGCTGCCGGGACTCGTGCAAAGGTTCACGGTCAGACCTGCTGACTGGGACCTGATGTAGGGACTCCTGAACACTACATGTTAAGAAAATGTTTCTATTAAATTGGCTGTCCAAGATATACTACGGTAATCTTCGGTGCAGTACCTTGCAGGTATTGCAGTAACCGTTACTTTCCTGTTTATTTAGATGAAGCTGTAGGAAACAAGCTGGAGCATTATCCCCATTGCAAAAATACAGGCGCCTTTCCTGGACAATATAAGCCTTCCCAAGAGCCCCAAGTGGTTAAATCCATCTCCTGCTTAAGAGAACGGCAGAGCTGCAATAATGTGGAGTAAGCTCTTCACTCTGGTTGTTATAATATTGCTTGTACAAAACAATAAAGTATCAAATTTACCAGTGCTAGAGGCCACTAGTCTGGTATTGTGACTGATTACCACAAGATTCAAAATTTGAGTCTAGATCTGCAGATCAAAATTTACTGGTGGTGATATTCTGTCAGCACAGAATAATCCTTTGCATGTTCTTCATTTATTTAGAAAGTTTGGCAATAGCGATAGTATGCTGAGGGCTGCCTTATTGGAGCTGGAAAAAATCAGTATCTTGACTTTACTTTTCATGAAGTATTACTCCGCGATTAAGGCTGTTTCTTTTGTTGTTCATTTGTTTCTACTTTCCCATTTGAATTCATCTGGATTCAGCTTCTGGCCTACTTCAGCCAAAACTTGTCTTTCTCTGCTAGATTATAGAGGCTTCTGGTAACTAATATTTTCGACACACTAAGGCCCTTCTGCACTGTAAACAAATCATCTCTGTTTCTTCGAGAAAAGCAGAACAGATGGAGCTCTAAGTTTCCCACTATAAGGCATTCTCTCAAAATTGTTTTTCTGGCCCATTCGTTTACCTTCTTCCATTTGCCAACATAATTTAAACAAATGCAAAGACAAAACCAAACAAGATATTCCAGTAGCTGCCTGACTAATGCAATATATAGACAGAAAATCACTTCGCTCTCCCTGTCACTACTGTAATCGGTATATCCAAGATCCACATTAGCCTTCTTTGCCCCAGCTTTCACAGAAAGTCCTGATGAGCTGCTTGTCTGGTATGACCCTAACACCTTTCTCAAGAACAAGCCCTCAACAGAACAGATATTGTCATTGCAACCCCCAGCCTACATTCTCCTTATACTTTTTTTTTTTGAATGGCTCATGTTGGCAATCCTCCTAAATTCTCTGGTAGGACTTAATTACTATCCACAATGCCAATTGTCTATACGTCATCTGGAAGTTTTTTTACTGGCAGCTAGTACATACGCATCTCCAACTTACTGACAAAGTCGTGGATGAGAATTGAGCCAGCACCTATGCCTAAGGAATTTCACTAAAAGCAATCTTACTTAAGTCTCGTTATTATATCGGGAGTGGAAAGCATCCTTCTATCCAAACAAGGAGCGATATTCATATATTAAAAAATATGCAAAGCCAGACTTGCCAAGGCATGGAAAATGATGGGCTCCATTATGTAGAAATGTAAAGGCCATGTATGAAAATAACATGCACGTATCAAAAACAGTGGTCCTTAAAATTCAATAACTTTTGAGCAAAAATCCTTAGATCTTTTGTTTTGCACACTTCAATGCGCATTAGAAGGCGTCAAAATAATACTGTACAAAATAAGAATGCATACGTTTATACACATTTGGACCACAAAGACAAGAATTAACAAAAAATTTCAAATAACTGTGGTACAGTATGGAAAGTACACTAGAAGGAAGCACATCAATGCTTCCATAACGGTGATATTTTTTTCATCAAAGGTTCTGTCAAGGATATAAATCCTTTTTGCCTGTCCACAGAGACCCCAGGCCCAAAATAACACAAGATTAACTTTCATGACAGACTTTTTTAATTTGGGTAGGGAGGGCAGGCAGAGGGAAAAATGTTTTCTCAGTGTGAAGGAAGAAGTTTGAAAACAGATACAAGTTCATAACAGAAAAAAAAAAAAGTCATCTTCATTATTTTTCAAATTACCAGAGCCCCAGAATTCAGGAAAGCCCATTCATTCCTCTGGAAGCAGCACATGCAACTTACAGCAATGCTAAAATATTTCTTGAATAGGAAAGCTTTAAGGGGCGTCTGCATTACTACTCCTGACTCCTCCTCAGTTCCTCCTCCTTTGCTCTCCGCTCGCCAAGAGACATGGCCGAGGCTGCACATCTCAGAGTGAAATCTGTAATGTAATCAATAAGATGCCACAAAGCTGAATATTTGATGCTAGCTTATTATTCTCATTGTGCTTCCGCAGGTTCGGTCTCCCTCCCCCCACCCCACTCTCCTCCCTCTCTTCTGCAAGCCCCCTCCAGAGGCACCAACAATTCTAGCTCAAAAGCCACATTACCTCTCATTTTATGAAATTTCTGCAAGGAATAACCTTTAACCCGTACTTTGCCTCCTCCCCTTCCCTGCCAAAAGCTTTATTCATTCAATTCTTTTTCAACCTCAATTACTTCCCATTTAACAAATGGTTGGTATAGCAGTGAAGCACTACAGTAAGAACAAAGGTTGGTGCTCCATTGCAATCTCTTCAGGGTAGAATTAAAGGCAAATTCTCTATCAGAGAAAGCCACCTCTCCTCGATTTTTCTGTCACCGCATTATTATTATACAGCTTGTCTCTGAAAGGAAGGCTCTCAGGGTGTCATGAACTCTCGGAGAATTTCTAGTCTACAATGCCTTTCAGTAAAAAAGGGAATGCTCCAGAGAGAAAATAACCTTTGTGTAAGGAAAGGTTTGTTCTGCAATATTGTCTGAGCATTGGCTTTACAGGGAAGAAATGAATCTTTGCATTTGCATCACCAGAGCGTAGAAACTGGTCCAAAAGAGTATCACTCTGCACAGCCCGAGCCATACTGCTCTGCTCCCTCCGACTGAGAGACTTGGGCAGGATTAGGCAGTATATACAATCCCTCCTCTATTGATACGTGTCCACAGCAGAACACACACAATTGAATTCAGAAAACGTGAATCCTGTTCATCTCAAATGCTATTCTTGAATTAAAAAAAAAAAAGAAGCCATGTCACTTATGACATCTCTTTTCTGATCTCACTTGAAAGATAAGGGAAGAATGTATTCCTAATTGCCTTTTCCCCTCATTCCTCAATCATTCTCTTTTATTTCTTTCCCCAATTTTAAATACTTTAAATGCAGGCATAAATTCCTGCCTTTTGCTGGCATGTCTACAGCAGCAGTTCATGTCAGCAAAAGGACAGCAACATCCTCATGGAGACAAATTAGTGATACTCCAGAAGAATCCTAAACTGTCTTGTCTAGAAAAAATAAAGACTGCTTATAGCAAGTATCATTCACACATATATAAACACACACACAAGCACACATGCTCTGGCACAGGAAAGAACAGAGGACAGACAAAAATGACAGATATCTTATCTTATAGGGAGGAAATGAGGAGGCAGATTCCAAGCTGTGTGAATTCTTAAATGCCCATCGAAATAAATGGAATTCTGATAATTAGTTCCAGCTAAGGATCTGCCCCTGAGACATGAAAAGTGCCTCTCAACCTGCTCACATCCTGCCTCCCTGAATTATTTTAATTATGCAAAAAGTTAGGGGGTTTATTATTTTTAATTTGTATAATTTTATGTATTCCACTGGTTATACTAAAGAATTAATTCTTTTCTATTTTGTGTTAAAGTGGAACGTTTTTTTAATCCAAAGGAGACTAGAGAAACAGAATGTTAAAATGTAAAAGGAAGGTTAAATGGTTAATGGAAGAAATGACTTATAAATACATAGAAAAAAGTAAGGAACAGGAAAAGAAAAGTAAATTTTGTAGTATTCAGATTCAGGTTCAAGCTCAACAAGAGGCATGATCAAAATGTATCCTCCCTTGAGAGTTACATATTATTGAAGACAGTGGCACTTCATATGCTTTTCTTAATACTGTTTATAAACTACATCCTTCTGGGAGTTGAAGAAAAAAAAATTGTACTTTAAAGGCATGCATGTGGGTTATTAGCTAAGCTAATAGCCACCATTCCCACATATCTGAAAGATGGTTCTTTTTTTCCCCTGAAAGAAAACTAAACCTAAGAAAAATGGTATCATACTTGATGTTCTGCAAACATTTTAATAATACATAAAGTCTGAGTTAAAAAGGAAAGCAACTCAAAACCAAATCAATAAAGTCTGTAATACTAAAAAATTTCAATTTTGCCTCCAGTTACTCTATGTCAATGTTTACTGCATGTCATACAGGCTACTTCACATACCTGCGTGCCTAGGATATTCTTAGTGCTGTGAATCCTTTAGATGCATCCCAAATGCTGAGATAACGCTATTTAATTCTCTGGAATAATAAACAAATAGAAAAAAACCCCACTACTGCTGTCATTCAGTTAGACTTTAAAAATAGCACAGCTAAGCAGGTGGTGAGTAGAGATTACTGCGCTTGCTGTCACCGATTGACTGCAGATTGTGCACATAGCAAATCTATGCCAAGATATCTAGTTATTTTTGTTACTCATCTTCTCCCTTCCTACTCATCAACTTTACCTAAATGTGTTTTTCAGCTGTAACGTGCTGAGTTTGCAACTTCAGACTCGGGGATTATCACTCTAAACTTGGTTACTACCTGTAGAATAGGTCTTAGACTGCAAACTAAATTTTCAGCCCAAGACTTTGGCAATCACTCAATGGCATCTTTGGAGATAGACTTGACCCCAGAAGGGTAAATATGAGCAATAAAGGGTTAAGTAAGCCCTTTGGTTCCTGAAGACTTTTTGACAGTGTTATACACTGAAAAAACATAAGGAACCCAGGATTCGGAACGCTAGTGCAAGATGCAAGCTGCAGGTTGTAAAATTTTAGGTTACCCATTTGTTAAATTACCATCTATTTGTAAAATTATTTCAAGTTTGAATGATATGAAAGATGAAGATAGATGTAAATTAAGTATGCTGCAGTTACCTGCAGCGTTTAACAGTTCATTTCCAGAATATTTTGGGTCTTGTACACTATGGTTCTTTTGTATAAATGGTTAGTACACCTGGCCAGCTCATCATGACAGTACTTCTCCAGTATGATGCAGGAGAAATCATAAGAGGCTTTTAAAAAGGGAAAAAAAAAAGAAAAGGTTTTCAAAACCATTGTCAAAATGAGGGTCCAGAAATCAATTTGTAATTATCTGCCAACACAAATCTAAAGGCTTTTCTGTGATAAGGGTGGTAATACGTAGGGCTGTAACGTGAATTATTTCAAAGAATAAAAGACTGATTGTCTTCATGACCTATATAGCTTTTAGTGAGCTTTAAAACAAAATTACATTTTATACTTCTCATGAATGGCTTTCTCCCCCTTCCTTCCCCCTTTAAAAATGCAGGGTTTTTGTCCCATCTAGCAGGCTTTCAGCTTTAAATGGGACTCGGTTTCTTCCAATGTTGATACATTTAATTCCACTGAAAGTGAAGGCTCTGGCTTTGCAAAAGAGCTGAAGCTTCCCCTGTATAAAGGCAACTTTTTCCAATACGTATAAAAGTAAACTACAAACCATCTGATCGTGTTATTTTTACACAGAAGCTCAGCACTAGAATTCTTTTTTTTTTTTTCCCTTACCCTGGAAAACTTTAGCATAGAAGTATGATAAATAAAATAAATATTTCAAAAGGTACAAAAATATCTAGGAATAGCTTATCAGAGATTAAAATAAAGTTAAAGGAATACGTGGAAAAAAAATACAGGGTTTAGTATTGTCAACAAATAGAAATAAAGACATAGTGCAACATTTTCTAAGATGTGAGAGCCATATTCACATCGCTGTACGTAATCACCTCAGCTGCTGTGGCCTCATGCCAACAGAGTGATTCTGGACGTCCCAGTAGGTGACTCCAGGCCTGGCTTTTGATCCGTCGGTGGTACTGGACATATACTGTAGCCTTGCAGATGCAAATCCATGAAATTTTCTGTGTGGGATACCAGCTGCAACTTTCTTAAGCAAAGTTGCCTCCACATGATTTTCTTATGGTCGTTTCCTGCTTGAAAATTGCTTGGTGATTATGCACCAAGCTTGGTGATGATATCAACTTGATGATATGTTGGTTTCAGGGAACTATTATCTTAAAAATATTAAATGTATTATACCATTAAGATTGTAGAGAGTATATGGCTACAGAAGCATTTAATTTTTGGAAAGAATATTTGGTTTTGTTCAGTTGTCTTTATCCAGAGATTCAGAAGAATCAAGTATTACTGAAGTGTATTAGTCTGAAAGTATTTTGGATCTTGGTAAGTAAGAGCTCCCTGGGATAAATGTGTACATCCTACTCTTGTTAACAATAAGCTGGATGCTTAACTGAAGTACCTGCTATCATTTATGTTTGTATTCCTTTGCACTTGCAGCTAGATCATACTTTGGAAATCCACGTGATGGATTTCTTTACCTAAGTTTCTTCAAACCATTCCAAAATTAACCGAATCATTCTGGATTTTCAGAATCATAGAACCGAATCATAGAATCGTGGTGGTTGGAAAAGACCTTTAAAATCATCAAGTCCAACCATTAACATAACACTGCCAAAACCACCACTAAACCATGTCCCTCAGCATTACATCTACGTGTCTTTTAAATACCTCCAGGGATGGTGATTCCACCACTTCCCTGGGCAGCCTGTTCCAATGCTTGACAACCCTTCCAGTGAAGAAATTTTTCCTAATATTCAATCCAAAGCTCCCCTGGCGTAACTTGAGGCCGTTTCCTCTTGTCCTATCACCTATCACTTGGGAGAAGATACCAACCCCGACCTCGCTACAGTCTCCTCTCAAGTAGTTGCAGAGAGCGAGAAGGTCTCCCCTCAGCCTCCTTTTCTCCAGGCTGAACAACCCCAGCTCCCTCAGCTGCTCCTCGTAAGACTTGTTCTCCAGACCCCTCACAAGCTCCGTTGCCCTTCTCTGGACCCCCTCCAGCACCTCAGTGCCTGTCTTGTAGCGAGGGGCCAAAAACTGAACACAGCACTCGAGGTGGGGCCTTGCTGGTGCTGAGTACAGGGGGACGATCACTGCCCTAGTCCTGCTGGCCACACTATTATTACAGGACAACTTTTCCTGAGAAAATAAAAAAAATCAATTGCCTGTTTGTTTGGGATTTTTCCTGTTAATCAACCAACTTTATACAACAACTACCATGAAGAATAAGGAATGATCTCTGCTTTGAATGCAGAAAAGGTTAGACAAGTAGTTCTTTCCTTGTACACAGTTTCATTTTTTAAAAAAGGGTTTTCTAATCTATTAAGGTGATATCTTTGCATTACTATATCTACTGATTTTTCTGAGAGGTTTTTTGTAGTATCATATTCTTCCTGCTCATAACACAATACATAATTTGCGCATTGACCCTGTATGTTCGTACACTGCCTAGCATTTTAAGTTCATATTCAGAAGTCCTGCATGAGGCCTTTTAAATAATAAATAAAAAAAATACAGTGCCAATATATCCCTGCCAACTTTTTTGCAATTGGCAGGCACTGCTCATTTAATAACTTTACTTTTCACTAGAGAGTAAACCTGTCCCCATAAGCCATATGTCTTTTTCCAACATTTGTTTCACTTGAACTTAATTTCTGAAGGGACAGTAAAGCACATAATGTCACAACAACTTGCTAATATATTTGCTAATGCTGCAAGCAAGGTTATCCAGTCTGTTCTCAAACTCCAAATGGTCTCTATTGGGTCAAAAAGGTTGAAAAGAAGCCAGGTGGAGATCAAAACTGTTCGGTTCCTTCTTATTTCCCAGATTAGATAGTAAATTAACGGTAGGTTAACACCATAATACAAGCACAGACCGGATGGTTCATCCAGTCTGATGCAAAACTACCTAAGACTCTCTGACAAATCCTCTTTTGTGTTATGACTCCTTTTGGTCGGCAGAAATTTCTCAGATAGCACACATTAAGGAAAAAAGATACAAAATCAGTACCGGGACTTAGCCGACACCCAGTCCCTGGGGAAATGTCATCTCCTTAACAGAAACAGGGGCAGCTCTGAGGCTACTCTTAAGCTACATCATGGACAAAGGAAGATGCAAATACTCAGCCGACACAAACACAGGGACACAGAATTACCTTCAGCACTTTATGCTTCTGCCTGTTGTTCAATCTGAACATGGCACCTGGCCTTTGAACCAGCCAAAAGTGCCTGAAGAGAAGAGGCAAGTCCATAAAACTTTCAGAACAAACTTTGGTAAGAAGACAGAAGTAAAACCCACTGCACTGTTAATCAACTCTTATCTTTTCGGGGAAAAAAAATGCAAATGTAAAATCATTAAAAAAATGAAAACTTTTAATGAAAACAAGAATTACTCATACTGCTCCACAGAGGATAAAAGATGTCTCTTTGGATTCTACTCTAATCTAGTTTCAGGGTAATTGTTAAGTGTTTGAAATATCTTATCTCTCCCTCCTCCCCTGTTTATATTCTTGACTTCTTTAACATACAGATTGCCTTTAATTTAGTTGGTTGGGATGTCGGTTCTGTATAAGGTGCTCATTTAGCTCCCAGTTAAATGTGCATTTCCCAAGAAATAACCTTCTGTCCACTCCCTTCTCCAACACCTTCAGCCCCAAATGCCCATTTGCAGTTCTCATTTCAAAGGAAATTTTACTGTCGTCTTCTCATCGCATCTTGCAGGTTCCTTCCCATAGATGTGCAAGAGTGCTGTTCTCAGACCCTGCTTTCTGCTTTGCTCATGGTGGTACCCTGCTCAAGAGAGCCATCCTGCTCCAAATCATAGTGTTACAACTTTTAGATCCTGTTTTGTTTCTCCATTTCCCTGATTCTCAATGGCTTTTCTGCACTAAGTAGCCCAGATTTTGTCTTGATAAACAACGCGTACCCTGCAGAGTGAATCTTATGGCCTTTATGTAACTGTCTAGTATGCACGCACTGTGCTGTGTATACTATAAGGACTTATCATGATGAAATCTAGACTATAGTCTTGTTCACTTCAGTTACTTTTCTGAAGCTTTCACCTGTCTGTGCCTTTGAATAGCCCTATATTTTTGCATTATTTTTCTGCCTGCCTTGAACCAGAGAGATCAGGGGAACTGAACCTTACGTGTCCCAGCAAGAGACCAGGAAAAGTTTCTCAACTTATCAAGAGTTTCCTCCAAGCAGTCACCTCAATGCAGAGAAGAAGCAATAAAGGCTGTGTAACATATTTGAAAACATTTGTTCTTTTCTCTGGCTGTATCTGCCTCAGTAGGAAATGATCCCAACAATAAAGAACAGAAAAGCCTGGTAGGTCTGAAAATGTATCTTACAGTTTGGGGTCAAAGCCTTTTTGACTTTCTTTTCCTTCACCAAGGTAATGGACAGTGTGTGGTAGCTCAGCATGCTTGTCACTAACTTCTCACCTCCAACTCTCCAGTTCATAGTAAGGATCAAAGCAGAGGAAACACAAAGGAGGATTCTATCATGTGGAGAAAGACCTATTTTTCATCCCCTTTGTATACAACAACCCTTCTGATTACTGGCATTATGTTCAGTTCCTCTTCCCTTTTTTTAAGTCGTGGCAGTATTGATTGGTACAATGGCTACAAAGAAGTTCATTCAAAAAGAAAGCAGACAACAGAAGAAAACTAATGATAATCAGAAGAGGAGCTGTAATAATTACCAATGTTTTGACTGAAACTCAAGTATGTAGTGACACTTGAAGAGTCCATTGATCCCAGAGTGATTGCAAAAAGGTAAACTATCCAACATCACCTAGCCGGCCTCAGGTTCAGCAGCATCTGCCGCACATTGACAGTACGAAGCAATCCACCTCAGCCACGTGAATGGTAAACTCACAGCAATTCAACCCACTGTGATCCTAATTCTTTCCACTGAAAAATCCAAATACAGTGTTTTTCTCCAAGTCCCATTTGCAAGTAGGAAGCTTTGTCTCCCTACATTTTTACTATTCTTGACCCAAACCAAGTAGTTCCCTCTAAGTCAAGTTACTCACAGTAATCCAGCCTGGCTCTCCACTGCACTCAAGTCACCAACAGCAACAGCTGAGAGGAGTTACAAGATCAGAGCTCATTATGCGCTAAGATGATTCACAGCATCCTTAGAAAGGAGCATATAGCAAACCGCCTTACTCAAGTGTCCTGTCTTAGTCTTCTCCTTCATCATCTCTCACCTTCTGCACTAAAACAGAACGTATCTTTACCAGCTTCACCTAGTGATTATTCAAAGCTTTATATTCTTCCTCCAACAATCCTAATAATACGTTTTGACATCTTGAACTCTATGACAATTATCCTTTGGGGAATCAAAAGAACATACTATTATTAGCTGGTAACATAACCTTGCAGAAAGTACAAAACCAGGATTGCCATCAGGCTATTTTTTTTGTGAAACATCTGATTAAAATGTCAAATAGGGACTAAAAGGAGAGACACTGCTGTTCACTGAACAGGTATTGCTGACCTGGGTAGTGCGTCTGATACCACCACTGACTATCTGGAGGCTTTGGAACAGCACTGTTATGACTTCTACCATTATTTGTTACATAGTTTTCTTAGATTCAGTCAATGAGGGAGGAACAATCTCTCATTATGTGTTTGTACCATGCTTAGCACAAGGGGATCTCATCCTCATGTAAAAATTATCACTATTTGCAGTAGCAGCTAAATCACCGATGGAAAAGAACCTATTGCTTCCTTCATCATCTAATAAGCTTATTTTGTCTTATTCTTTGCAAAGTTATGAATATTATCCTATCCATCTCAGTAGGAAAGTAGATAAGACTGGTAAGAATCACTGTAAATTGAAGGAGGATTTTAATCTTATTTAGCCTTGTTGTTCTCTTGACTTTCAAAAAAACTAATAAATTCACAATCACATATTTTCCATTGATGTACCTGCATGACAACTTTACATAATGAATAATGACAGCTGATTTTTCACTTTTTCATTTTAAGTCTCTTCCGTTCTGAAACAAAACTTTGGCATCAGTATCATTTCAATGGGGATTATGAAATCTTTTTAATGGTGAAATATATCAATGTAAGATGCTAAATTTCAGGTAGATATCTGAATATTGGATGCCTGCTAATCACAGTAGACCACAGCACTGGTTTCATTGTTGTCAAATACTGACATGTAATAATAACTCCGACTGCAAATAACCACAGACGGGACCCACGCCCAGGTCTCTGAAAATCTAATTGCACTGCATCAAATTTACCAGAAAATCACAAGGGCAATCACCAGATGATCACTGGCCATACTAGAGTATGATCATTCTTTCTAATGACGTCCCCAAGCCATACAGGATGTTATCTGTTTTCCTCAATTTCCAGACAAAATAGTTTAACCAATATTAATGCAATTTAGAGTTTAATGCTCCCTCATCCAACAACCAACAATCTCTTCTGTCCATCTCATTTGAAGCAGTGATTTTCTATCAGGGTGGTATAACATACCCGGGGTGATTCCTCCAGTGCTATTGGAGAATATTTCAGCTTTAGGTCTGTAAGATGCCTAATGAGGCAATTCCACATACCGAGGAAAAAAAGTTGCAAAAATAAAGCCCATAGCTTTATCGTAGTGCTGTTAGTTGTGAGTAGACAGCAGTGACTACTCAAAAGGAGGCGTGATTTGAATCTTGTATTAGCTTAGAACTTTTCAGACAGGGGCTCTATTTGGAAAACATTCTGGAAAATATTTCACAGCAACCTGCTTTGTTGCCTTCCATTTGCCTAGGAAGAAAACCTATATGAGAAGCCCTGAGAGCTCCGGCCTTCCAGCAGAGCACCAGGCAAACCTGGCAATTCTCTCCATGGGAGCTGAACCTCTGAGGACTTCAAGTAGATGTTGTTTATCAAGCCTCTGGGAGTTCTAAAATAATGAATTATATGCAATTTATTTAGGAATGATCAAAATTTACCTCCATACGTCAATCCATATCCCCCAAAACAATGTATTCCAAATGTTAAAATTTCTCACAGATCAGAAATTCTGATAGTTGATTACTTCTACTATTAATTCATTGTCCTGCAATTTCCTCTGGCTCAATACTGATATTATCATGGAATCACGGAATTTTCAGAGTTGGAAGGGACCTCTAGAGATCACCTAGTCCAACTCCCCTGCTAAAGCAGGATTGCCCAGAGCACATCACTCAGGACCTCATCCCGGCGGGTCTTGAATGTCTCCGGAGAAGAGGACTCCACAACCTCCCTGGGCAGCCTGTTCCAGTGCTCTGTCACCCTGAGCGGAAAGAAGCTTTTTCTCATATTTGATTGGAACTTCCTATGTTCCAGCTTGTGCCCGTTACCCCTCGTCCTGTTACTGGGAACCACTGAAAAGAGTCTGGCTCCGTCCTCCTTCAACCCAAACCCACCCTTTAGATACTTGTAAACATTAATCAGGTCCCCCCTCAGCCTTCTCTTCTCCAGGCTAAAGAGTCCCAGCTCTCTCAGCCTTTCCTCCTAAGGGAGATGCTCCAATCCCTCAACCATCTTTGTTGCCCTGTGCTGGACTCTCTCCAGTAGTTCCCTGTCTCTCTTGAACTGGGGAGCCCAGAGCTGGACACAGTATTCCAGCTGTGGCCTCACCAGTGCAGAGTAGAGGGGGAGAATGACCTCCCTTGACCTGCTGGCCACACTCTTCCCTACGCAGCCCAGAATTCCATTGGCTGCTTGGCAGCAAGGGCACATTTCTTGCTCATGGGTAATTTACTGTCTGCCAAGACCCCCAGATCCTTTTCTTCAGAGCTGCTTTCCAGCAGGTCCATCCCTAACATTCTTCCTCCCCAGGTGCAGGACCCTCACTTGTCCTTGTTGAACCTCATTAGGTTCTTCTCGGCCCAGCTCTCCAGCCTGTCTAGGTCATGCTGGATGGCAGCACGGCCCTCTGGAGTGTCAGCCACCCCTCCCAGTTTGGTATCATCAGCGAACTTGCTGAGCATACACTCTGTCCTCTCGTCCAGGTCATTGATGAATACGTTAAACGATACTGGTCCAAGTATTGACCCCTGAGGGACACCACTGGCTACAGGCTTCCAACTTGACCCTGCTCCATTAATCACAACCCTCTGAGTCCTGTCACACAGCCAGCTCTCAATCCACCTCACTGTCCCCCCGTCTAGTCCACACTTCCTCAGCTTCCTAAGGAGGATGTTAGGAGAGACAGTGTCAAAAGCCCTGCTGAAGTCAAGGTAGATGACATCTGCTGCTCTGCCCTCATCCAGCCAACCAGTTATAACATCATAGAAGGCTATGAGATTGGTCAAGCATGATTTACCCTTGGTAAATCCATGTTGACTACTTCCAATAACTTCCTGCTCTTGAACTCCTCTTATGACGCTCCTTAACTAATTTATTCCAAGTTAAAAGGTGGCACATGTTACCACATTACTCAAAATTTAAGAAAACACACAAATGTATTAATGGAATCATATCTGCCTTTCCAGTGAATCACAATGTAAATGCACAAGGTACTCAAATACGAGTCACACAATACATTTCAGGGAAAATACTTTCATAGATAATTTTAAACAATGACCAGTGTGAGGCTTAAATTCCTAGCAGACTCTTATGTTTCTTTGGATTTCTTCCCTTCCTTGCCATGTGCTTGGACCTCAAAAATTTGCCTCAGTTAAAAAAAGCCAGTAGGAAAAAGAACAACATACACTCATTTCCATAATAATTTCTATTCTGGGCTGTTACCCTATCCCCATTTCACAAGATACCAACTCCTTTTAGAATAATGCTTTCTGTGTTTGGGATTCTGAGATTGTTCTCTGTTTCTTTCTTAAAAAGAATTTCGGTACCTTAATCGTCATTTCAAGAGAGAGTAAAAATCCCACCTTTCCTCTTATATGCATGCTTCGCTCTTTGGAACAGTACTAAAGCTGAAAAATTGAGGTCTGAAAATAGAAAATAAGCTAGAAAATGATCCATCACACTATCTTGTACTGAAAGCAATTTGGTTTTGGATTTGATCTTACTAGTAAATCTTTGAAAAAAAACTGGCATTGAGCAGTTCTTTCATCTAACAATGTATGATCTTGCAGAAAAGTCTGTGGAATGTTTCAAAGAACTTGTTTAGATATATTTACTTTATTGCCATGCCACGGGAGAAGAGAGCCTTTTTTCCTGACAGAGATTTCTATAATTCAGTGTAAGGCGTTGAGGCTCCCTCCTGCAAAATGACAAGCTGCTTCTGAAGGGAGCTGGCGTTCTTCGCCCTGGCTGGAGTTACCCCATGCCTTCCACAAACGAGGTCTTGCTCAGTCCCAGTCACGTGAATCAGCCATAACTTCTCAGCTGAGGAAACAAATGCCTAGTTCTGAATGAAGACTGTAAAATACTAAAATTTTATATGTGCACATGCAGTTAGAGACATTATCATCCATGCATTTAGACACGTATGGGTGTAG
This sequence comes from Larus michahellis, assembly GCF_964199755.1. Taxonomy (NCBI): domain Eukaryota; kingdom Metazoa; phylum Chordata; class Aves; order Charadriiformes; family Laridae; genus Larus; species Larus michahellis. The sequence goes on from NC_133897.1 coordinate 11,342,028, forward strand.
AAGTAAAATTTGAACGTTGGCAGTGCCTGATTGCTTGCACAGCTGTTGAATGAATGCGATGTTTTGCAGCTAATGCAATGTCCCCTTGTTACTTCTTATGAAGCCAATTGGTTTTCCCACAGTACTTTTTTCCCTCAAAATGTACTTATAAATAGCTGTGGAGAAATAATGTATATTGTACAATCATTTGTCTGAGAGTACCTTGACAAAATTCACTTGTGTCCCTTAAGGCAGATTAGATGAACTACCATTTAATGGTATCTATGATGGATGCAGTAAACAGCTTCAGGCCTGGGAATATAATCTATGACTCCTAGAAACTGTTAGTGTAGCAAGCAGCTCATTTGCAGCATTTAGACAGCACTAACTATCAGTCTATGCCATGTAAATGATAGGAAAGAGGTTGTGTTTCGGGATGCAGAATGCTCTATGGAAAGTAAAAGGGCTATGCCTCTAATCAGAGCATCTCCCTGGTGAGCACTTCAGATCCACTATGGGCAGTGCAAAGGCTTGGATCAATTATCTAGTAATAACATTATAATCCTTGGAGATACGGACAGAAGAACACTTATCAGTGGCAAAACTTCTTTTTCATCACTCTTCTGAAAAAACCAAAAAACTTTATCTTTTTCTCTCAGTTTAATTCCTCCCAAATCTACTAGGTAAAATTCCTCCTTGTGCACAGGATAACACAGGACTAATTTACCCCTCATTTCCCATCTAAAGGGCATTCATGGGGAAGCACCCTGTGCTACCCTGTTCATTTATAGTTGGGAGTGGCAAGAGGAGGTGTTTTAAAGGGCATCTAAACCTTGAATTATCTACTCACCAGAGATGGAGAAGGAGGATTATGTACTTCAGCCAAAATACAAAAGCACTGATTCACTAATTTGGGAAACACTGAACTCAACTGTTCATCATTCAGTAGATGCCAGAAGCCACTGCTTCTCTACTGAAACCAGCTGCAAAGGCAGAGATTTTGGTGGGCGGGTTTTTTAAACTGGCAGTCCATATAGAAATGGATCGCAAATCGCAAGGCCTAGAAAGCTGCTAGTAAATGAAAGACAAATAAAGCTCTTACATGTAAACTCACTATCACACCAAACAAAAAAAAATCCTCAGTGAGAAGTACCAGACAACTGATGCTTATGGTGAATTTGAAGCTATTGGCCTTGTAAGGGTTTCCTTGCATAAAAACTAGATTTTATCGTAAGTGGTAAAATTCCCATGGTAAGTTATCAATAAACTCAAAATATTTCCTTTGTGAAAAAAGAAGAAAAACAGGAAACTCAATAAGCCTTTCACTTTGTAAGGTAGTTTATAGCAGGAAGCCCGTACACCTAGGACTCGGTTAGAAATCTATTTAAGCCTTAATGCACAACCCGCTAGCCGCCTAATGATGAAAATGACAAAATCATTAAAATTAAGCAAAACTTAAGTAAATATAATAAACAGGGTAAGAGCAAAGCTGATAACTAAAAAAAATCTGTTAGGAGTTTAAGGTAAGGGTTTGGCTTTACCAAAAAAAAAAGCCCAAAAAGTGAGATTCTAAAATTGACCATAAGTAGTATATCTACACAGCAAATGGACTAACATGAAGAGGTACTTAAGTTGGCAGTGGCAAAGCTATAATGTGTACAAAACAAAGCGCTGTAGAGCTTAGTAGGGCTAATTAACACAGGAAGAGCACTATGCCGACACAGTGGTATTGAATCTTATCCAAGCTATCTTGTTCAGTGCTAACCAGGATGCAAAGACATAAAAGCGTACTCTACTTCTCTCACAAAGACAAAAACATCTTGGAAATTTTAACTAATTATTTTAACATTACAATTTCTACCTGGATTCGCTCACTTGAAGTGGCTGAGCACGCTGAAAGCTGAACCTGCTGACCTGTTAATAAAAATATTTGCGTGTATTCATCTCTGCGGCAGTAAGGGGAAGGAAAATTGTGGACCAGATGTAGGAGGAGAATAAAGACTTGATTTAGAGTGTTCTGAGCACTGTTTTTCCTTGAATGGTATTTACAGTTTATAGCAAGCACAAGTGGGTGCTGGATTTTCTCTTTCCTGCATTAATCTCACCTTTTCCAAAACCCAGATAAACAGCAGAAGGAAAAGGGAATAGATTAAAACTCTGAACTGGGTCTTTCTTCAATAAGAGCAATGAAAAAGGGAAGGTAAATTGGAATACGCTTAATGAGGGCTATATACTTTATTGTGCTGTTTTATTTGGTATTTATGCTGTCAGGTAATTTCTTATTCTGCCGACTCTACTTGCCATAGCACAGTTTGATCTCTGACCGGCTCTAAACGGAGGCCATTGTGCAGGTCAGTTTTCCATGAAGCCCCCCAGGTTTAAGCAAGCACCCTAATCTGCTTTGAGCAGGATAACCAGGAGTAAGTGCAACGGCAGAATTCATCCCATAAACCTTGCAGCCCAATTGCCTATCGCAATCACGGTGAGATTTCATACAGCCCCCCAACTCCTTCTCACCTGGCCCTTCCTAGTCACCACTGCTCCAGCCAGAGCATCCTCTCCAGGAGAGCCTGCCTCCACCTAAGGTTTAATTAAGAAGGGGATCAGGTCCTTCCAGCTCTCGTGGTTCAGTTTATCATATTTCCCTTCCCTTGTTAAAAGCAGAGTACGACACTTTCTCCCCTTCATGTATCTCTGTCCCCATTCAGCCAGCACCAGTCTCGGCTCCTAAAGAACGTGAGCTGTGCTAGAACTGCAATGCGATTTTGTTGTAAAAGCAACCAGGATTCCAGCGAGGCCTTGGGAAGAAGCTTTTGTTCATTACCTCTGTTAACAATTACAACTTCTTTGTAGAGCTACATGATTACCTCTTTGCCTGCAGTGACGAGGTTAGTGCCCTGGGTGCCGAATCCCTGGGCCCCATCTCACCTGACAGCTGACGTGCCTGTATAACGCAGGCATCTTTCCGTACACAAGACAGGTTATGTTCTCTCTTTAATATTCGATTTCTGTAACAGGGTGGGGAGGGACTTCTAAAAGCAAAATCCAGGTTGGGAGTTTTCTGTAACAACCATTGCCATAGCATTAATTTTATTTCTAAGCACTTTTCTATATTCAAAATAAAATTCACAAAGGCATTTAAGAATTTTATAGACTTATGTTTTTCCACCTCCCCACCTATTTTTCCGTGCAGGAGCTCTTATAGTCTTTAGCACAGATAGGTTTCTTTCAAAGCAGCATAATGTTCTTCAGCTCTTCCCTCTCGCAATGACAGGTCATTTTGAACGCTTGCCCATCCCTGCCTGTATCTGATGCTCTCGACACCAGACACACACATTTTTACAGAATTTCTAAAAGGGCCGTTTGAAAGAAAGGGTAACCTGACAGAAAGAAAATGTTACTAAAAATCTTTCGAAGTACTTATCATGGGAAAATCTGTTGTGTAGCCACACTGAATCTCCACGTACTGTTACAGCTTCCAGTAAAAATGAAAAACAGAGGAGAAAAAAAATGAGAAATCACTCAGGGTGGGAGAGTTTACAGAAGCCTGGAAGATAATATAACATTTATCTAAGAAAGTAATTGCATTCTCTGTTATTAAATATGTTATTGCACATCATGGAAAATAGTTTACAGGGAAAATATTTTGAAATAACAAATATGCTATTTGGTTTCACTTTCGTATATATTTAGTGTTAAGAAAATGAAAGGAATAAAGCAATTTCTATGGATTATGTAGGAATGAAAAGTAAGCTGTTAGCTGTATTTTCAAAATATTACTAAATCAAAATGTATTAAGCATACAATAATTTTTATTACTGTTACAAACAACTTTTAGTATGAAAGCACTGGAAAATTATAGCTTTTTTTTTTTTTCAGATGAGATTAATATGTTGCCCTATGTGGGCTGGAGTACAGTGCCTGTCTGATAGTATAAAGCATAACTGAACAGCTGATAAGGACAACGATTAAATAAGTATAATGGATTTTATACGGGTGTGGGAGGAATTTAGGAAAGAAAATTGTCCAAATTAAGTTTGTGTCAGTCACTGAAACTTATATTATTCTTCTTGCAAAAGGTGTCTATCATCTTTAAAATCCAGAGGGGATCAAAGCATTATACTCCACAGTGGCATCTGTGCCTGAAACAGCACACTCCTCTTTAGAGCCATGCTGGATTATTAGTTTAATGTATAAACAGACGCAGAAAGAAGAAAAAAGATAAAAAGGAACAACAACAAAACGACTGCTTTGTATAGCATCTTCAGTTTATCGCTGGTGGTCTCCCATTCAAGATTTGACTGAACTCAGCTTCAATAATTAACTCTTACATTTCTATTGGTCAGAATTATATCAAAACTCCAACCCAGCAGAGCAATTATATTGCCTTTTCCATATTGAAAAAAAATAACCAATGCTGTTGAATCTCTTCCTATCGGTGCAGGCAATTTTTAATGTTCCATACCATTTTGGGATTTCTTCTTTTTCCCCCTTTAAGAAATTACGACACTTTTTGGTTTTGACATATTGCTCAATACTTAACGAGAATCTCACCAGAAAATAAATCCATAGTTGTTTTCATGACAGCAAATTACATGCCAAAGTGTGACATTTAAATGTTGAATTTTAATGGCTTGTCAGCAGAAGTGAAATGCATTTAAAAAAATTAATATGTGAGAGAACAATGTGTCTGTCTATAAAATAATTCTGTTCATAGTAGACATGAATGGTAAATACAGTGTCAAATGTATTCTATTTCTCAAAGCACATCTTCATTTAGTAGGAAAGGAGCTATATGAACAGGGGTTAAATTCTCCTCTCCCACTGGCACAGCAGGTCTCTGATGCAGTTGTTCTGGTCAGGAAACTCCTACCAATATCCATTTCCAGGCCATTTCCACATGCAGGACAACTTTAGCAAAGGCAATAAAAGATGAACTGGACAGCCTGGGGAGAAGGAGGAGCGTCCAGCACCTCTTACAAGCACTCAGTTATGACTGTCACACGCTTGCTACCTTTCTTTTATCTTGCACCGCAGGTGGTGACGACTGATTTTCAGAGGGTAAATTCAAGACACGACTGGCCAAAAATATTCTAATCGCATTTAGTCACGTGCAAGCATTTCCTCTTCGCTGTTTATCTTAAACATTTCCATCAATTCATTTTTCACTTCCTACCAATAAACATTTGTGTTGTGTAAAATGTTGATATTTAAGTTAAAAATAGCAGTGAGCAGAATTCCCGTTTCCTCCTGCAATTATAAGGATACAAATTTCAGTGTTCTTGCTTACATGTGAGGTCCCTTGGGATCTTTGGATTATTTAATAAGGGTCTATAAAGGAGGTTTGACAGGCGGTATGAGTGTATGCACAGGCCAATATCCTCAGATTAAGTAAAATGGGAGATCGCTGTCATGAATTAGGTTCTTGACAATGTGTGGAGATGTGAGAAAACAGAAAGTTAACTGCTGAAAAATGCAAATTTGTATACATTGAAAAAAATAATCCATGTCTATATTTTCCTGGGAACTAACTTAATTCTGTTCTTTTAGCGGGAGAAACAAAAGGAAAGGTTCTCAATGTGCAACTTACAGACAATAAAAAAGTGCTGAGGAGCACAGGAAGGCTGTTACTACTCCTAAAACATTAAAATGTCTGAACGCCCTCACTAAAATAGCCTGAGCAGTTTTACACTGCTTGTCTAAAAACAAAGGAAGAACAGGCTCAACACCAGACCACAAGAATGATTAAAGAATTAGAAAGCATCTTTATGGAGAGAGATTGGAATGGCTCTTCTGAGCCTGGGGGAGAGGAAGGGGTAAGAGGAAACGTTATAAAACGGTGACAGTTACAAAGGGAAATAAACTGTCTCAGAATGTACGATGAACATTTGTTTAACAGCTTATTTTACAAGTTACTCTTCAAGCAAGAATAAAGACTAATGAAACCTTTATTTCTTCAGGTACCTGTCCCACCTCCGCAGAAATACCAGCTCCCTTTAAGTATTCTCTGCTGCTTTCTTCTACAATTCCATCCTGTTCTCCTCATGTCACCACAGCTCCTCCCCCAGTATCCTATTTCCCATCTTTATTTACTCCTCTCGTTCTTCTAAAATGTTCATTCTCTTTCAGGTGCCTCCCTGCATCCTGTGGCTGGTTTCAAAATATCTGCGTGTTGCCCAGCAAAACACTTCACCCGAGCCGTTGAATGGTCTCTCTGTCTGTAGGGGTATTAATTTCAGAGTCTCCTTGACCCAGCTACCAACTTCCACAAAGCTCATAGATACTGAATGTATTTGAGACCTTGCCTTTCTGTCAAACTGGCTAAGAAGCTGAAAAATTGTTGAAGGATTGAGATGAACTAATGCAATGAGCAGGTAGGGCCCACCCTTATAATACTATGTTAAAAAAGAAAGAGAAAACAAAATCACATCAGGTAAACAAATAATTGTGAGGTACTCGCTGATACCTGACACACAGACACATTCTTTCTCTCCCAGAAAGACTCATGTGACTTCTAACGCATTGTCAACATCAGAGGCTAAAATCTCAGCCACAAAACAATCAGTGCATGGGAAATAGCAAGCATAATTCCTTAAATGTCTTGACAATATGCCTCCATCCAGGGGCACGTGAGTTCAGCTCCTATGCCTGCCCTGCGCCTGCCCTTCATACGTTAGAAGAAAGGCTGACACATCAGGAACGCGTCCATTTTTTTTCAAGTATATCAGATATTATGAAAATCATGTTACCTCTTCCTCCAAAGCATACATTACTCAAACTGATATTAACTTTAACTTCTTTCATACTGCCCAAATCATATGACAATAAGTGACTTCAGGTCATCTGCAGTAAAGCTAAGCTGGTTAGTCCAGAGATGAGAGTTGCATCCTTAACCATCATCACTCTAAAACATTTTTTCTTCTGATAGATGTTATCTTGATGCTCATGCTTATGATAATGATAACTTTTACTTTTTTAGTTTCAAGGCGTATTTTGAAAAGAGGCGAGGCAGTAAGCTGCCTTATTCTTCATATTTTTTGATTCGTATTTTTGGATGAGACACTAAAGTTTTATACTCAGACAACTATTTAACTCTCTGTCTCCTTTCAGGACTACAGGCTTCACTTCCACTGCTGGCCTTGAAAAGCCAGCTAAAAAAAAGTGGCACTAAGATCACATCCATTGCATGGCAATGAAATGAAATGCCTTTAATCAGTCAAGCTTCTGTAGAACAGATGAAATTAGATTTAAATTAGATTTAGGATTCACAGTTAAAAATATTTTGGTCTGTCAATCAAGCCTCAGCCAATTAGCAACATATAAATTTTATTCCTAGAAATATGTGCAAACATGTTACAAAATTAGGCAAACCAAAACTCTTCTTTATACTGCCAGTTTTCTAACTGAAAAGGAGACTTTTGAAATCATTCTGAATACCTATACACTGAATTTTTAGAAACACTCAGACTGGAGACCATGTTCCACAAGTCATAACGTAGACAAGTCACTGGCAAAGCCTGTTATTTAAAGAGTACAACTATTCGGCAGAATTGTTGAAAGCAACATTGTCTAATTAAGCAGCAGCGACCTGACAGAAATGTCTTCGCTACCCCTTCAGCCTCAAACATTCAGAGAACCTCCCGTTGAACGGTAAGATAAATACAGGCAGTTCAGCGGCGAGGATGAAGGGTTATCAATACAGTGACATTAGCATGCACTTTTGATTTTCTCCAACTAAACATTACTAAACACTTAGTTTAATAAACTGAAACAATTTTACTGCTGTAAGTGGTAATATCAAGGTATCGGATGAAGGGAATCCATAACAGACCAGTAATGAGGCTGCGCTATTGAATTTTCACCATTAAAATCCACAGATTAGTTCTCGGTTTACTCCTGGACTTTCAATGGAAGAAAAAATCAGCCAGAAACCCCAGGTATAACCTATTGATTTCCTTTCACCAGTCATTTGGAAAGTACGGAAGTGATTAAACTGGGAAAAATGCCTTTGAATGTATCGGACTCGAGGTATCTAATATTCTTGCCTAAAGCTGTACGTTCCAGTCTTGACAGAGTGAATTGCTCATGCAAAGACATATCACCCTTTCCTCCTATCCATAGGGGTCCTGCAAAGACATACCACCCTTTCCCATCTCCACAGGGCTCCTGCCATAGCAAAATTACTGTCTCTATACTGACCCATATTGTTTTTTATTTTCCCCATGCTGTGCTGGTGGTCTTCAAGGGTTCCTCTGTTGTCTCTTACCTTGTAGGTTCTCCAGAAGCCGTCTGTACTGATTCTGTACTGCAGTAACCACAAAAAAAGTCCACAAGTAGAGCTTTTAATCACTATGATAATACTGCAGAGTTTGGTTAAAAGAATCACAGTTCTATGTTTTGGAATTCATTTATTTAATTTTGTGCTTAAAAAAAAAAAAGCCAGAATCTGCCTAATCTGCATGTACACAAGCAAAGTCTGCTTCACTTTTCACAATTCCGTTCACCACAGAAGTGGAAGTACTATAAAGATAAAGATACTGAATAAGTAATTAACTTTATCCTTCAAGATAAAATGGACTAAAAAAATGCTGTTCTGAGGAGCAAGCCAATGTCAAAATAAATCAGTGGCCCTGCATCATGTATTAACTTCCTGCACTCAGAGACCATATAGTTGATGTCAGGCAGCTTTTTAAATTTTTTTAAAGGGCATTTTTTTCTATGTTGTTTTTTGAACAGCCTTTCCTTTATTCTTTCTTTTTATATTTAACACAGAAAAGGCTACATTTTTTCATGCAGGGGAAGAAAATACCCTTACTGTAACGATCAATATCATTATCCTGTTATCCTACATTTTGGTATTTACATTCCTCTCCAGAATTAATTCAAGTAACCTCTGTTACTGTATCAACGGCCCTTACATCAAAGTGGAAGCAAGAAACCTTATTTATTTATTTTAAAATCAGATCTGTGTTCCCAGTTGGTGAAACTGAAGAATAGCGTAACAGTTCTTCATCACATTTCGGAAGGTGTTTTGACCTGCATGTTATTGCCAATACTGTGAGTGTCAGCACACAAGTGACGAAAATAGCAGCAATATCTTTTTATTGATACTGTATTCACTTTATCCCCCAATGTTAAATTTAGAGTTTTCCCTAGAGAACTGATATCATATTCACATCCCCATCATTACAGCTGTATGAAGATATGAGGACCGCTCTTTAGAGACAATATCAGTCACACCATATGTTGTCCTGAAAAGCAGACAGCGCAAACAGGTCACCTTACCCTCTGACCTGGAGAATTCGAGTTTAATTATGAACACAGGCTCCGCCTCCTTTGTTTTCAATTGTGCAATAGCACAAAAGAGGTTATAAATATTCAGAAATTATCACTTTTACCAACTTTGTGCTTTCCCCTCACCCCCCACTCCAATTCTTCTGATACTGATTCTTTTAACAGTACAGAGAGATTTTACTTCTGTCCTGAAGCTCTGTCTCCTCCAGCTTTTGATCCAACAGCAGTGGCCATCTCCCAGCAAGCACTAGGTCACTTGTAAATGCCTTTTTAAAGTCAATTCTGTCTGATAATGCCCAAAGCAAACAGCTATCAAAGCAGCTTTCACCACCTCTGTCCCATTATGCTAAAACCAGCTTGGTGAGAATGGAAGGCTTAGACTTCACGTAATCCCAGCAAGCACACAACAAAACAGATGAACTCAAAGAACACTAAAGGGTTCAGATCCCTGTGCCATTACTGTTTTCCTGTAAAATCTCAGCTAATCACTAAGGTCCATGACCAAAAACGTATTTAAGCATCTTATATAGGTAGGAGACTTGCCACTGAAATCAATGGAAATATAAACATTTACATATCTCTGTGAACCCGACCCTTTAGTCCTTCTATGTCCCATCTGTAAAACGAGGATAACATTAATTCGTTATCTATCAGAGATAGAGAACACAAATCCTGAAAATTAGAAGGTGCTCAGATTTCACTGTAATAGAAAAACAAAAAAAAACCCACGTTAAATGGGAGAAAGCCTTAAAATCGGGGCGGGGGGGAGAAAACCTAGATAGACTCAGTGACGTGTTAGTTTTAAGTGTAAACTGTCTCATGAACAAAGAAAGGATTCTAACTTCAATAGTGCCTTCATCTTATTGTTGCCTGTCTGGAATATGCTGACCTGAATCCCCCCACAGAGGCAGGCAGTGTGTGACACAGCAGATGCTGAACCTTTTAAGTCTTTGACAGTTACGATTTCTTGCATAAATTGTAAGATTAAGCCCAACCACTCTGTTTCATGTTTATGCTGCATCATTTAGATGAACCTTCTTCATCAACAGCAAGCAAAATAGCCAAACTAATTCAGTTTCTCGTTATTTGCCTAGCAATGTGCTTTTAGGGGATCCTGGAACATTTTTGATGTCTCTGAGAATAGGGGAGAAAGACCCTTAAGACTCCTCCTTAGCCCAAAGAGATACCCAGGCGTCTTCCATCAAGATGCGCATGCTCTGCTGTGGATGCCATCAAGTGAAGTGATGTCACCTTCTCTATCACTTCTTGTAGCAGAGTTGAGGCAGAGTAAGCCAGCTGTGAGTCCTGTTCTTCAGTGAGCACAGCTTCTTCAAAAATTCATAGGGCAAAAATATGATAAAAATATTTTTAGGAAAGCACCTGTTAATAATTTGTGCTCACTACAGGTAGCCAGCTTTCTAGAGAGTTAGAAAATAACCCAAAAGTGTCTTAAAAAGGCATCCTGTCCAAAATAACACCCCACAGCAATGATTGCAAACAGAATATAGGTAAGGGAGACAGAGCAAACCCAGAGCCTGCTGAACTGTTTCAGGGAAGCATCTACAGTACACTGGCATGCTTTTCCTGGCAGGATCACAACACTGCTTTTCTGCTAATATTAGACTTCCAACCAAATTCTCCCTAAGCGCCAGCCTTGACACTGCTTCTATAAAAAAAAAAAAATTAATAGTAAAAAAAAACCTTTTTTTTTTCTATTCTAATGAAAATTCACTATAGAACATTAAAAATGAAACTTGATCCCAGAGACAGCAATGGGAGGTGGGGCCAACAGCAGTGTTTCAATGCAGCCAGCATTTGATACTAATTAACACCAATGTAAGAAATTAAAGGGTAAATGGACCTATTAGATTATCTACTAAGTATACCGTCCGTAAAGAAACAGCTTGTCTAACAGTCAAATGATGTATCATATGGCATAGTCACTCTGAATCCCAAAGCTGTCCATCTTTAGAGGCTGTAGCGTTTCTTAGTGAAAAATAAGCCAACACACAGATTTCAAGGCAGATGGAACGCAGCTTCCAGGAACTCAGTTTGCAAAAGATTAAGGGGCAAACAATTGGGTCCTTTCCACAGCTGGATCACAGTTAATCTTGGGGTGCCAAAACAGGATTTGATATGGATCCATGGCAGTTTCATTTTTACTCTTAAGCTTTCCTGTACTTTTCCACAACGTCATCATTTCAGCAAAATCAGTCCATCTGTTTCACCACCCAAACCAGAAGGTGCTGATGTTTTCCTTGTCCATTAAAAGCACAAGCACATGATGTATGAAAAATTCATAATGAGAATCAGCGGTGATACAGCCAAAGAAAGAAAACAGAAGATACCGTGGACATGTCTACGTGATATCAGGAAAAGCAAGGGTGGGACAGTGGCCCAATGGCCTGTTATTGTGAAAACCTAAAGCAAGCCTCCTATGAAATGGATCACTAGCGTGATTTCATCACTCACAAATGTGACTTCAAGAAACCAGTTCATTTCATTTATTAAGAAAATCAACCTGTACTCCTGATGGGCCAAAAGACCATTAGGACAAAATATTAGATCCAAGTTTCATATACACTATATCGCAGTAATTAGAATTCAGGAGAAAGTGTCCTCTGGTGGAGCGGGCAGGGGAGTAGCATGCTCTCCCTGGGCTCTGGCACCAGTGCAATGTTTGTCCTTGGAAACGTAGAACGTTTTCCAACTGTGGCTCTGCTTCAGAATAACTCAGGTTCCTTTGAGGGATGCCAAGGGGTGTTCACAAAAAGCTTTGGAAGCCCTGGGTGAAAGAAGAAACTATTAACTATTGTAGAAGTTATTTTAATGAAAAACAGGACAGCTATCCCAGGAACGTGCTATATCATTTTCTTGCGAGAACTCAAGAATCATTATGAATAATAAGAATTTTTTGCTTGAGGAAAGGCAATATTCAAAAAAAAATGTTTCTAATATTCATGGACTAAATTTGAGTGAGAGACTGAATCTCACTGGTCTACAAAGGACTTTTTAGGGAACGCTGTCTGTGCTGACTGCTGTAATTATTGCTCATCTTTCCTTCTGTGTCATCATAGGTCACGGCTTCTTTGCTGTAACATTAGTATTTTAGTAATTCTACATATTATAAGCAGGTTTTCCTTAGTAATGCATAAGAATTGCGAAGTCCTTAAACCACTGAGTGTCAGAAGTCATACAAGGGAAAAGCTTATTCTATACTTGCTCTGGATCTTACTCTCTCTTTCCCTAAATATCTGCTACCGATCACTGTCAGAGGAGGATGTTCAGCTAGATGAATCATCTGAGTGAGCTCATACTGCACTTCATCATTTACCAGCCCAGAGCAACGGATTTTTATGCCTATCCAGACTTGCTAGGTGGTTAAAACAGACAACCGCTTCTGGATTTGTTCTTTCCGTCTGCAGAAATGCCTTAGCAGACCTAATGGCTTAAAGGGGAGGGGGCAGGAACAAAAGTAAAAATTCAAAACAGTGTTTTGCTGCCAAAAGGTAATAAAAATAAAAGCTTATTTCAGACAAAGCTCAGCTGTAATCAAACACGCCAGCTACAAGATGGGACTGTGCTTTTTGCGTCTTCCGGGTATCTTCTGACAAAGTTTTCACCCTGCTTTGCCAATACGTGAAAACAAGTTGGATTCTATTCTGCACGCCATGCGAAGTAGGGAAGCAAACCAGAAATGAGTCATTTGAGCAGCTCCAAGACTCTCTTTGAATGCTCCTACTGCAGGTCAAGAAGCACTGGACGTAATGGTGGACAATTGAAGCAAATAGCCAAAGTCCCAATGGCCCTTCATCTTTAACTTGTAAACAAAGCAAATAGATACAAAGGTTAATGAAAACGGTTACTGAGGTTGATAATGTAATTTTCACAATTCTAAAGCTATGAGTTACAAAATAATTACTGGCACAAAGAGCATGTAGCCGTAACTGGCGTAGTATAATTCCAATTCTGATGGAATGAATACATATAGCGCTCTCACTGTATGTGGTCCAACAGTAAGCCCACTAATAAAAATTAGCTTCCTTCCAACACCGCAGCCTACAACCATACCCACACTCTGCAACGAGTGACATTTTACTGCCTAACTAACTCAGAGAAAGCAAGCTGAGCAACTCTGCAGTCGGGAGATGAAGGACCCACCTTCATTTGATCTAAAGTTCTTTAAATCTCTCATTTATAGGAGCTGTAGTATGCATTTCACAAATCTCAAAGAATGTAAGCATTACTTCTGCAACAACCGACTTGAGCTAAACCTAGAAATACTGAATTTAAATCTATTAATCGGAGTCCTAGCAAAGCAGGTAGGGAGACTGACTGTTGATTATTCTCTATATATCTGTGATTCAACTCCAGATTGATAATTTTTTCTTCGAAAAGTAGACACAGACACCTGATGAAGCCTCCAAAAATTGAAAGAGCACATGGAAAATATACAATTCATTATTCAAAGGGTTGAGTAATACCAGGACCACCAGGAAGAAAATTCTAAGTCCACACTACCATTTATAACAGGGATAATAGCCTTAGGATGTTTTCTCCCGTCTCAGGACTGGTGACACAAGTCTCAGGGTTCCTGCATTTTGTTTAAATTCTGCTTTGTGGGATTCAGTGTCCTGCAGTGCACAAATCAATATGCATGCTCCACCTGCTGCTTGCTCTTTATTGCACCACTAAAGTTGCAGCATCTACACAGGGTGATGTTGGATGTTTTGGAAACTCTTATAAAAGGTTATAAATGCTCTGACTCTTACAAAAGGTCTCACCTTGCTTCTGACATCATGCCTGATTTTTGTACCTAGAGTTACCTGTAAAAGCAACTCATCAATTCACCTAAATACATTGTCACAGGACAGAGAGTCAGCTAATCAGACCTTTCTGTAGATGCATTTCTGAAATTATTTATGTAGGTGGAAAACTTAAAAGAGAAATCAGGTTTAAAAAAAATCTTAAAAAATAGATAAAATAGTATCAGTGAAAAGAAAAGCTATTACATTTATACATTGTTCTTAACGCAAACACTGTCTATGCCATTAGTCATTGGTAGCATAATAACAAAAAGTCATATTGATTTAATAATATGCTGGTTCCCAGAATGAATACTGTTACACTTCTGCAAGAACTTTCATTTTAAAGGAAGAGCTTGTTGGCCTATTGCTCAGACATCCTTGTGGGAAACCAAGAGACTCCTAATTCTTGCCCTTTGATCTCTCAAGCCCTAGATGGTTGTACCATTATAAAGCTGTCTGGAAAAGCTCGTTCACCCAGCTTTTCAATGTATCAGCACAAATCCTCCAGAACAATAAGTACATTTGGGGTTTTTTTCAGGCATGCTTTGATTTCACAGTCTTGGACTTGTACTACTAAGTATTTTTCTTCTATTTTTTGAATCCTTGAAAAAAAAAAAGGAAAATAAAGAGAATCATCCCAAAATACTCCTGTATGACAAAATGTAGAAAATCAATGCCATTTCCTTTCAGCATCACCCACCCTCAGCTACAGCTTGCTCAGTAAAACAGCAGGGAGGTGAAAGCCTCTAAAATGGCAGGGTTTATTACAAAAATTGATGCTTTCAGTAGCCTTAGCAAAGAGTGACTAACGTAGAAATGGAGATGGGTGCTGTATTTTGAAATTAATTAAATAGTACCAAATAAGGACATTCCAGGCCTATTTTCTTTGTAAGAGGGAAAATGTTGCAGTTTGACCATTCCAACAGTTCTGTTACCACTGTATTTGTGAAACTTAAAAAAATACGATAGCTTTTTTTCCCCCACAAAAGACAAATATTCTGAAAGAGCCAAGTCAATCTGCTGCATAATTTTGAAGAGTTACTTTACAGAAAATGGAAAATACTACTAGGTGACATAGTCACTAGAAAACAAGAGAGATGTAAATAGTTTTACCTTGTCCCTAGTTTAAAGAAAACTGTTGAAGTATGGAATAACAGAAATGTTAAGATCACAAGAGTATTCTCGAGGCTAAAAGCTGAACCACCTTCCAATGAAGATAAGTTCATACCATCAGTTGTCAGGAAAGGGCCTGTACCACGACCTGTCAAACTGAAGTTCAAGATAAATCCAGGATCTATTCTAGCATGAGTTGCACAAAAAAGTTTACATCAAAAAAACCACAGCAGGATTAGAAATTGCCCGAGCGCTTGCTATTCAGCCAAGGTCAGAATTTGAGCACTGATTAGTTTATGCTGCCACACAGATAACCAATGGGTACTCAAAGGATTTCAGAAAAATAATTAAAATGTTGCAAGAGTATAGGCCAGGGCAAACTGCAGCAAAGTTGATTTTTTTTTTTAAGTGACCCTGGCACTGGGAATTTGAAATTGTTTCTCAGGTTCTGTTCAGGCTGTACAAGACTATTAAACCTGTACCAGAAGCTACTTATCCTTAAAGTACAGCTTAATTCCTCTAAACACCTCTCCCCAGGGCCTGAAACACGGCTGAACTTAGATAATGCATTCAGTGAGACACGAAAGACAACCTTCATGTGACTAAACAAAACAGCAGAAGTAATAGCCATGGACTCCCTAGTCAATGGAGAGCTAAGCAATATGGTCAGTGAAATTTAGGATATGATTCACTTCATCCTACAGTTGTCTAAAATTACACAGATGAATCACATCCTAAAAGTGCCTGTTTCTCTACTGTTTATAAAGAGAGCCCCAGCAGACAGGGACTGTAGCCTCGCAGCTGTGTGCCATGGATGCCATCCACACAACCGGAGCACGTTTGCAGTTCAGCAGCAGCAGAGTCAGCCCAGGGTGGCAGAGTGTTTGAAGCAACATCTTGGGACTCACTGTCATTAAGGACGGGACGGGACGGAATGGGACGGGATGGGATGGGGAGCAAGCGAAGCGGGTGGAGGAGTAACAATTTTGCAAATTTGCAACTCCCTAAATATTTTTTAGAGTTGAGATGGACCCCTGTAGAGCAAATATAAGGCTACTATCAACAGAGTTGCCAAGAGCACTTCAAATAACATCTCCATCCATACAACATGTGCTGGCATTACCAGAACATGGATCACCTTCCCCTGTACACATTGAGGCCAAGTGGCATAAGGAAAAAGATCTACTTCTGTACGAGGAGGCAGTAGACTTGTGCTAGAGCTTTCTGTGATGATTAGCTGCTAGCATAAGAATAAGACATGAGTGTCATCTCTTCCCAAAGTTCAAAGCAGAAAAATTAGACACAAGGAACCTGGGATGCGGTGAAGGGCAGAGTCCTAGACAGAAGAAAACTGAAGAACAGGCCAAAAGGGAGAAGGGCAAAGCCACATGTGTGAAAAAACAAATTGATATTTGCTCATGTTGTTAGGTCACCACTCCATAGGGAGAAAAATAGAGTAGGTTTAATAAACAATAATCCACTAATTTTAGAGCCAATGTTTGTATGTTCACATAGTTTTATATACTCATTTTGATATTGAAGGTATGCCTTTAAGACAACCCAGTTCGATGTCAGTAATGCTTTACTATCAATGCTTGGCTGAGCCTTCAAATAAATTTTTTAGCATAATGCTGGAAAGAAATCTGTTGGTTCCTAAAGCAGACAAATGCAGTAGTAAAGATGAAACAGTAAAATCATTGAGAAAGATTTCATTGGAACAGGCAAGTGACCAAGTTTATCTAAAATCTTACAGAAACATTAAGTGGGATTTCTTATATACTAAGTGTTAGAGTTGAGCACTTAATTAGACTGTCAAATCTAGGAGGACCAAAGTAGATTAAACTTTGGATACTTATACATAGTGATCAGACACTGCAGTGCAAAGGAAAGATTAGATGATCATAACTAATCTAAGTTTTAATTAAAATTTAAAAGCAGACAGGTTTTGCGCTGCCCACAAGGGACAAAAAGCTGAGTTCCACTGAGATGGGTTCGCATTTCTGAATTCAATTTGGTATCCAGTCTTTCTAATGTTATTCTCAGCTTAAAGAAAATTCTCCCATTTTAAGCAACTCACACTGAGGGCCACATTCCATTTTTATTTATTGACTGGTGGAATTATCTCACAGGTTAATAAGATGGTATCAAGAAGTTTTCAGTGTCAATGAACATTTTCATTTTAAATTTTAAATCAGTGTACTCCTCTCCAAGCGTTCACTGCCCTCTGCTCAAGCCTATGGCCAGTGTCCGAACAAAGTTCACTTCGATGAAAGGAATGGGAAGAATATTTTATCATTTTATCATTGTCTGTCCTGCGTATACGCAAACGCGTGCTAATGCATAATCTTGCAGAGATTTTCAAATGAAGATGCCAGAGCTATAACTCAAAACATAAGATAATGCATTTTCCTTCCTATGTAGGGCTGATTGACTTATTCATTATGATTTCATTAGCTTGTGGGTTTAACCCTTCTTATATTCATAAATTGTTTCCAATTCAATTCTGACTTCTCTAAAAGTATTCATTATTCATAAATATTTTATAAAGTATTTAGGTGAACAATTTTAAACCTAATGAATTTTTTAATCTCTCTTTCTTTTTCCACTGGGAGTGACCGCCCAAGTCACATAGAACTGACCTTAGCAAATACTTTCAGCGCACGGTGATACTTATTGAAGTTAGTATATATAGAGTTCTTTCTGAAATGAGGATAAATATGATAAGCCTATAAGGTTAGAAATTTATGGATGGTGAATATCAAATATTGTTTGAAGAGTCTAAGTATTATTCCTTAAAAAGGAAAAGTCCAAACCTTTAAAACTCTGCCTTTTTTAGAAGATAAACTACAGGAGATACCAGGAGGAGATTGAGGGGAAGAGCTCCACGGGGTCACTTAGAACAAGCATATTGCACCACCCTTCCTCCTACATAAGAAGAGCGTGCTGGCACTCCGTGACCGTGCTGTATGGAAAAAGAGCTTGTAGGAGCAGCAAGCAACCTGGAGGAGGTGGAGGGGTTGGGAGTCTGACAGTGGGGATGCTGTCGAGCAACTACCCCAGAAAAAAGTGAAGAAAAGATTGAGGAAGGCTCCATATGCTGAGTGACCAGCTCAGGTCTCTGCACAGGAACAAACTGCCTGTGTGCTGCTTCTGTGCGGGGGCAAGGGCAAGTGGGTAACAGCAGAGATACCCCACGGAGGCAGGGAAGTGATGAGCTTCCAGCTAACATTTGCGGGGCAGAAGCAGTAGGAGATGAAAGAAGGTGTCTTTTTGTTTTGGAATTATATCTTGCCTGTATATTTACACTGCTGCTTAATGGGAAAGCTGGAATTTTATAGATAACAGACCTATCTCATGAAGAGTCCAAAGAGAAAAGGTATGTGACTAAACAAAATAATTGACCTTTTGATCACGTAGAGTTTTGATTTAGGAGGGGATTTTTTACACTGTTTTGCAGTATTGGCTAATATTAAATCCCTCTAACATCTTGAATGTGACTATTAGCTGGATGCCTTTTAAATCCTTATAACTATAAATGGAATGAAAAGCTTGATGTTTGACACTATATTGAATGTCACTAACTATAACGCTATCAGAAATGAGCATTGTGCTGTACCTCGAAAGACGTGAAACTCATCAAACTATTTGAAAAAGCTGAGCTGGAGTGCTAAAGTCTTTTCACTTGCCTACTCTCCTGCGAGGGGTAGAAAGGGGAAGAGAGCATCTGTACCAAATGCATAAGCAACTCAGACCACTGGAGAAAAATAGTGCTGCCTAACTTGGTACTTACTTAAATTCATAGAATAGTTTATGAAAGAGATAACGTGGCCCAAGGAGTGCTTCTCGGCTTGCTCTCCTGGCATACTAACAAAATAATAAAATAGAAATTATTCTAATAGTCAGTATTGGGCTACATTAGGAGAACAGGCAGCAGTTCAAAGGAGGGTATTACCCCCCTCTAGTCAGCAGCAGTGTGGCCACATCTATATCATGTGTCCATTTTTGATCCAATTACTTGAACTGGAGTTCAGTAAGGAAATAGAGACATCGGGAAAAGTCCAACAGATTGAGTCATATAACCAGTAAGAAGAGGTGCTTTTGTATTGTGAAGAAGTGGCTAAGGGTGGACCTCAGCCACCACCAATGCAGCCTACAGCAGCATGCAGAGTAGCTGAAAAGACAACATGGTCAAATTCTTTGCTTTTGACTGCTGGTACAACAAGGGACAAAAGCCACAAGTGGAACTTTGGGCTCTTTGTGAGTCAGAGGTTTTGCATCATTGGATAGCTCACAGGTAAATTAGGGAAAAGAAAATCAATTATCTGACCATGCTAAAGAAATGTGAAAATACTGTATTCAAAAAGCCCAACAAAACCCCCAAAAAGAAGTAAAGAAAAAAAAATAGTTTAATGCTATATGTTTGCCATAGGCTAAGTCAAACAGAGGAAGAATATTCTACACTTTGACAAAAGATTGGAGACACTTTAGTAAAATATGCAGTGCGGGTCTGTGCAATGCTTAATTAGAAACCAGATGTCAATAGAAATAAGACTAAAAATGGGGGGAAAGTCCTTTTTGCAATTTTAAGCCTATGGGAAGGTGCAAAAGAGAAACTGAGCAATGGACAACTGTTGGAGGGAAAGTACAATTCTTATTATCATGAACTGCACTGTCTATCCATGACCATACACATATGTACAGGCAAAACAAAACAGGAGAAACTTGGGAAATACAGTGAGTATATAGTAAGAGTCAGCATGAGAGAAAGCACAAGTGGAATTAAAAAAGAGATTTACTACCTCCCAGCCTTCGCAGGAAACTGCTACATTTGTCAGAAGCATTCTGCCAAAGCCATAAGATAAAGAATGAAAACATCTTAAGCAAAAAAGGTATTTTTTTTCTAGATAGCAAAGGGAAAAAAACTTTTGTGAGAATTCATACTGATTACTAAAACAAGGTAAAGCTTCAGTCATGCCATGGTGTACTGTGACGGACATGATCTACCTATTGAGGTTTTGTATGAATTAGACTAAAATCATGATTTTGAAAAAGTAAGCCTAAACGTGTCAGAACTTAGAGTACCTATTATAAAGCTAAAAATGTCAAATACAAGGTGTCATGAAGAGTTGATATCTTAAAAGAACGTGAGGCAATGTAGAGATAAATAGGTAGAGATAAAATCTGTAGATAAAGAAATGCAATGAATATAGAAATAGAAAAGGAAAACAAATTCCCTAGTAATAAACAAACAAGGAAGAAAACACTGGTAGTGCAATGATAAAAAACAGTCTTATGTTGAATATGTAAATGTGCTATAATTATAGATTAATGGTACAAAATGGCATAATTGGTTTGGATATGCTATATTGTTATTCACAGTTTCTAAAAGTAACATTATTAGAGAATACAGCAGCTAAAGAGGTAATCTCATGCTTGAATTGATATTTGCTCACATTCCAAGTGTGGGAACTGATAATGAACTGCAATTTGATTTCTGTGTTTTCAAGTGTGTCTTAAAAATACATTATGTACCCATATCACTTCAAGCCCAGTGTATGCCCAGTCCAATGGTCCTGTGGAAGGCATTCATTTTTTTAAAAAATGATCTGAGAATAAGAATGAAGTTCAGAGCCACATGTGACATCATTAAGAGGGAAGCATGTTAATGAGTAATTAACATAGACTTTCTGCTGTCAGCTGTTGCTCATTCTAATGCCATCCAAGGCCAACCAGAGGAGGCTTGGAGAGCTTCATCAGTGAATTCCAACTGGAACAAGAAGAGGCATCTTTACTTTCTTCCACAGGAAGAAGAAGCAGAGACAGTTTCCAAATTTCAAAGATCAGAAAGAGAACAAACTGTGTACGAGCCGGCACAAAATGCTTCATGGAAAAGACTAAGCATTGATGCAGAGGTTAAAATTCATAAAGTGCCGCAGAGATCTTCAAAACAAAGGTGGCAAGGCAGGAATTGAACGACAGCCTTTGGTATTTGCATTATATTACCGCTAATTTCTATGTTTCCTTCGGAAAAAGAGCTGTAAAGTTATCTGGACCACAAAGAATTTCATGCATTCTGGTCCCAGTCAGCAATTGTCACTGCTGGTTGACAGAAACATGACACAAAGGAGACATGCAGACCTTTTCTCCTTTCTGTCAAAGATATTAGTTAATGTGTTATCAAAAACACAAGTAAACTCTCTGATTGATCATTCTTTTTAAACAAAAGCAATGTGATGCTATTGGGTTGACATACTTATCTTCCAAAAAAGCAATATTCAAATGATGCAAAATCAAAAAGCTTTATAAAAGAGTGTTACGAACACAGATAAAACTAAATATATATTAAAAAGTTTTCTTCTGCACTTTCAAATACCTTTCCCTCAATACATAGAATCTGCTTTACCCCGATAATCAATTTCTGTAATGCAAATACATTCTTCACAAATACCAATTTCCTGGAACGAACATTTTTCATAAATGTCTAATATGGCAAAGAGCAAGTCAATGACATACCAGATTATGTCTGGTAAGCAGATTTCAAAGTGTATTCTTTCTGCCGTTCCATAAAATAAAACTTCTTGCTTTTTCTGAAACTCATTCTTAGTTTTCTGAAGTTCTATTTAGGTTTTGAAGACCAAAAGATATCAGTGGTGCTTTAGCACTTAACAAAGGCAGGAATTTTTTGCAACCTTTTCAGTATGTTATTGTCCATTGAGCCAAAAAGTTAAGACAGCGTGACAGTGATACCAGGAGAAGGTAAATACGTCCAGTCCCGGCTGAGTTCCTCCAGTGTAGCATGTCATGGGGTTTATGCTTCAATTCCTGGCTTCAGCAGCCATCTAGGAGAAGAATTTGTTAAGTGCACAGATGTCTGGAGCAAGCTGATGCCTGGGAAATTTGATGTAAACTCACTGCTTTATTCAAGTAAAAACAGATTTATTTTTTTTCCTGGAGGCCAAAAGAAGAGTTTGCCTTCCTTTATATCGACATTTGAATTTAAACAAAAAACTGTTTTCTCCTGCCTCACTTGTTTTCAGCTTTCCATATACCTCCGTAATGATGTGATAATCACCTTGCAAATATGTGCAAGAACTGCATTATTCCTTTTAAGTTTATTTCAAAACTGAGCTTATAAAGGTTTACTTTCAAGTCCGTTACCTGCGTTGCAGTATGATACTTTGCCTTGAAAAATAGTCCTGACTGAAATATTTAGCAACCCTTTCGTACTTCACAAGCTGCATGTGACAAGTCACATTCATTTCAATTTTCAAGTTAACTGATTGTAAATCATTTTAGTTTTTAAAACAAATTTGCTGTAAGAGTGTAAAATTATTTCTAGCAAAGTTATATTAATCACCTTACACTTAACTGGTTAAAATTAATTTAGAACAGGTTGGGTTTTTTTCTCCCTGTCAAGAGCTTTCTGGGTTACAAAGAAGACAAATGAGGAAAAAAGTGTTATTTTTTTTTCAAATAGTCTGTAAATTTGTTGCCTATTTCCACAGCCCATGAGCCTCTCAAGAATATCTTGCTGAGTTAAGCTAAATGAATTTAAAAGTGTATCCTACTCTTTTTGGTTCTCCTAATGACACTGTTGATATTTGAATAACTTAAGCAGGATTTTCTTCACAAAAGTAAAAGAAATTTCTTTGCTTGAAAGTATAGTTTAGAACAAAAAGGTGTTATAGAAAAAATTAAGCAGCAACAAGCATACTCAAGAATCATTTAATAATGACTCCAAAACATATATAAACAAAAAAACCCCACTTATCTGACTATTTTTTTCCAAATAGTCATGCTGCACAGTTTCTGCAATGAAGTGACAACAGCTGTAATTTAGTTAAAATTTAAGTAAAATAGAAGACAGAAGCTACACTACCGATTATTAGTCTAAAATGCCTTGTTTCTAGTACACAGTATCCTATTGAACTGTGCTGGAAACAGTATCTACCAGGCATACAGCCAACACAAAAAGATGACTTCCAGCTCAGGAGAGCCGTACGCCACCAAGCACACAACGCTGAGAAGGTACAACCACTGTGAAACGCTTTTGTGTGCTTGAACTTTCCTTACAGTTTTTCCCTAAACATGCACAGTGGCCACTCCCAGAGGCAGAATCAGATGGACACTTGTTGTGACCCCGAGCAAATATCCTTGTTCTGATGTCTCTAAGGAAGTGTATCCTCCAGGCTCCAGCTCTGAGCTCCTTCTTCTAGTAATGCTCATTGCTACGGCAGCTGCACTTTCACAGAGTTCGTACCATGTTATCAGCTCGTCTGAATCACAGGTTAGAAACTATTCTATGAAACAAATGTAAATCCCTCTTTGAGTAAGCAACTTGAGAAATACTACTGTTCTCTTTTATTATTGCGTATGCTGATATTTCAAGTACTCTTTGTGCATTCCTGCTTGAATTATAATGTACCGTGATTAGTCCTCCTATCTCATTTTCCATGCTTCTAGTCTTATAGGTCAACCATCAGCGTGAAACTATGTTTCCACAGTCTTGCTAAGAATCGTAGTGATGCGATCACTTTGCCTTCACGATAATATTGTTGGGATAAGAAGAAAACAAAACATTTTATAATCTATTTAATCCATTTAAGCTAAAAAACTATTTCATGCATTTTAGCTCAAACCGGGAAGTGTATAGTTGATTTATCATCCTTGGTATATTCCAAGAAGTATCTTCTCTAAAGTTGGACAAAAGGACGCAGAAGATCAACCACAGGGATAAATATTTCCATTTCCTTCAGGCACTACTCATTCACCCCTTTGTGCTGATACTTCCTTCATTCCCCTTTTCCAATGATTTAGTCCTATCTAAACAGTATCGTTTTGGCTGTTCTGTTTATCAGACAATGAGAAATGTTTTAACTCCTCATAAATTATAAATTATAGCGCTACCAATTTCAGAAAGTGATTCATCATGTTTCAGCAACTGTGAGAAGGGCTTTTCCCATATAGATAGTCACATTTATAAAAACTGAATCTTCAGAAAATATTCTTCCTGAAGGGTATTTTGAAAGATTTGACCAACTCAAGGACAGCGAGTGAAAATGCCATGAACAGGAGTATTTGAATGCTAACAGATCATTTCTTTGTAGCAAACTCTAATATTCCAAGGCATTCATTTCTATCATCAATCTACTAGTAGATAGTGTGGACAAAGATAGGCTCAATGTGTAAAGAAGACATAAAAACTATATCATTATGAAACCTGAATTCAATTTTAGTCAAAGTCCTTTATTAAACAGATTAACATCAAGCGTGTCACTCATCCAAGCCTCTGTAGTATGCTTCCTATTGTAGTAAACACTTTGAGCTGGCAGAATCACAAATGATATTTACTATTCATATCATGTTGTCCTTTGTTTTATAGCACCTGACCATACAATCTTCCATTTGGACCTTGATTCAAATACAGGCAAGTATGACTTAGAAGTGATCAGCAAATAGCAAAGCGAGAGGACATAAATTTTACAAGGCTTTCTAGGGATTATTATTTTTAATCCTATGGCAATAGATATCAACAGACTGTTGCTACAAAATAATAGGAAATCAGTAATACTACAAGAAGGCATCAGGAAGGAAACAAAAAAGAAAAACCGAGTCATGTTAGAAAAATAAATAGATAAATAAATAAATAAATAAATAAAAACCTAGAAAACCACTCAAGTTAATAACTTCCAAAGTATCTGGTCCTTAACGGTATATCTGTCTAATAAAAACAGAAAGTGCTCAATATAGAGATTATTAAAAATTTTACTTATTGTGGGACCTACTATACAGTCTTCCAAGAGAAGTTTGTCCCGCCCTTTACAGAAAGGAGAGAAGAGATGCTGTTCCCTGCCCCTCCTATGGAAGCCGGGCATCACCAAGCAGAGCTAGCCAGTACTCTTTGGAAAGGACACAAACTGGGTATTATGTACATAAAAGAAATAAGACCTCTGAAAAAGTGAAGTTCTTTCTTGAGGCTACCTGGAACACTTTTGTTTGCCAATGCTTGCCAATGCTTGCTTATCTATACTGCAGAAACGGTCATAATGTTTTGCCCACAATTTGCAGAAGAGCATTAACTGTGCAAGTGACCATCACAGCCAGCAAACATGACCTAAGGGCTGGATGTATTACATCTGATAGCACCAGCAAACTGTAGAGTGTTCTTTCCGAGCCACCTGATGTCAGTAATCCATTAATCTGATAGCCTGTATTGATTCTACTCCTTCCATATTTCTGTCCTCACTAAACATTTCAGAATTTGCCAAGGATACTGAGAGTGGAAAAAAAAAAAAAAAAGTGATTTTATCACATCAATCATTTGAACAAGGGCGTTCTAGCATTCTATTATCTTTTACAGATATGTTTAAGATTCTCATCACTGGGATACCCACAGGCCACAAAAACTGCCCGCAAAAGTTTTACATCAGTTCAAAGCATATACACATTTGTGTATGTACCTCTAAATGTCATAAGTAAGGAAGGATAAAAGCAAAAGTACTTTCATTCTCCACCACGTTTTCAATCTGTGTGTTCCTTGTTATTCTCTTGCTATGAAAAAATATGAGACAAGTCCAAATTTCAATGCCCAAGTTTCCTTAAAAGAAGCATACTGCAGTTTACTGCAACAGATACATGCAGGGAGGGGGGCTGCTGATAACAGAGATCCTAGGGAAGGTCTGTTTATTCATCAGAGAAGCACTTAGTAGGGGGAGGTCACATGAATTCAGCTGAATTAACCAAAATCTTACTGTAGTCAGGGAGGTGGAGACAGGTAAGTAAGATTTGAGATGGCCTGAGCTATCCCACCAGCCCCTATATCTGCCCCTCCACAAGGGCATGGGTCTCCTGCAGGTCTCACCTCTGACATCCCTGTGGAGGAATCTTTACATAGGACTCACCACCAATATTGGAGCAGCGTGAGTGAGTGCTGACTGTCCATGCAAGCATGATCAATGTATACATCAATGTAAGTGCCTTAGTGAGATGAATTTTGCCCCCCTTCTTCACTATATCCAGAGAGCAGGTATTACATTTTCAACTCATGCAATGTTGCCCTGATTAAACAGTATTTTCATAAATTTTCCTGCATAACTTGGCCTTTAGAAAATGACAAGTGAAAGAGCCACAAGTACAATTCACATGTAACCATTAATCAGCCAGGAGTTACTACAATCAAATTTTGTCAAGTTCGCTTCATTTGGATGGGCTGCTGGACAGGAAATAAATCCCCTGAAATTTTTTGAATCCTCTAAATGAGAGGTTTCCAAACTAGAAGTCCAGTCTCTAAGTATAGGCATGAACTTCCAAGAAATATTTTTTTTTCTCATAATTAAACTAGCATCATGCTAATACAATATTAGTAGTTTGTAACTGAGACTGTAACTAGAAAAATATTTAGGAACAAACACCCACACAGATGATACAAGTGCAAAATTAACTGTAATTAATTATTCCAACAATCCTTTTGGAACAATTTGGATCGCAAAGATTTCTTCGTCCTGCAGCTGCTTACAACAGAGGTATATTTCATGTATTAGTACCTAAAGTTTGTTCACCCTGTTGGCTTTTGCTTATCCAAATTTTGATTTGTTAGTTCAGGTTATGCCATTCAGAAGCTAGAACATCCTTTTCGTCTTCGGAAAGAGCACAGAGATTAACTTCAGAAAGCTGAATAAAAATTAAAAGGAACACAGTAGCTGCTGCTTTAATGAAATCAGAGCAGTTCTACTTATATGAATTAATTGGAAAGTCAAGAACTGTTTCTACCTTGCTGGAAGTTGCATGTTTTCTACTCACGCACCCTGCAAAAGTATACACGGCAAATTATTTTCCTTTCCTGCTGATTTATTTATATGACACCACTATTCATAGATGCTGCAATTTTATTGTATGGAGCATCAGCCACAGATATGCACTGCACAAAAAGAAAGCACCTCTCCTGAAATTGCTTCACCAAGTCCTTGTTGCAGAGTCAGTGAGTCATAAAGCTTTTTACTTTTATAAAGTCTGCCCTACTGGGCCTGAAACACACTGTGTTTGAAAACTTCTGAAGACGTCACCTCAGAGGGAGCACCAAATAATTGTAACCCCCAGTGCAACTAACCCTACTCCAGAGTTTTTATTGTACCTCTGTGTGAGAGCTTCTCCAGGATGATCCTTAGGCGCTGAAGAACAGGGGGTGAAATGTCATATTTATAGATGTCTATTACTGGCACTCGCTGACATCTCCCAAATATTCCATCTGCAGGAGAGAGAAAAAGAAAAGGAAAAATATACATTTCATTTTCTGAGAGGAAGAAATGTGTGATGAGATGCGCATTTCCAATGTATCCTAATTATATACTGAAGGAACCTTTTAAAAGACACTTTAAAAAGCTATCAAAGGACTACCGAAGTCACGGGACTGGGTATTTTCTACCAAAATAAATAAATACCGGAAAGAATATTAGTTGGAGGAAGATTCTATTGTACAAGTTATGCATACAGTTTATTTTATAAAGTAATCTCAGACTTCTGCTCCCAAATCTTTTAATGTAAGACTTCTTTACTCAGTGGGAGCTTATTCAGTGGGGAAAAAAAATTAATGCTCAGTGCCTACTATGTTGCAGATGAAAAGTGCAGCATCCAGAAATATAAATATTAATTTGCAGAAACGATGAGGATTTGCTGAAACATTTTTAATGCAGGAGCTGTGTGTTAGGCATTGGTAAATGAGAACTGAATCCGTAATGGCTAGTAAAGGCTCATTTCAAGAAGTACCCTCTAATGAATGCAATAAAAGAAAGCTGCTCACAGAACAATGAGATATTAATGTGGCCTAATTTATTTAGCTCCATTCCATTTGTCTAAAATGACAGACTCTTCTCATCAATGTCTTTTCAAATCACACCTTCTAATTAATTTAGCTTCTTATTAGTCTTTATTTAGAGAATTGTTCATTTTGAGACAAGCTTCCTGTGTATGTGTGGGAGGAACAGGGAGTTCAAACATTCAAATTACCTTTCTCCCTTTCATACAAAAGACTAATTCAGAGCCTAGGTGCTTCACATACAATCTGACCATCTGCAATTCCAGGCCTCAGAAAAAGAAAGTGGTTTCATTTATTGTTCAAAACCCTTCTCTTCTATATAGTGATCCAAAGGAAGCAATTTAAATGCAACAAGTTTAATTAGCAAAATCTTCTACTGCAGTACTAGTTTTAACACAGTAATTACTTCTGCTCTGATATTACATCTATGCTCAAAAAGGATAGTTACAACAGATTAGCAGAAAATAACGGTAAGTATTAATTTGCAACCGTCCATTACTTTCTCTGCTGCTTCACAGAGCTAAAAGACTACAAATGGGAACTATTGGCCCAGCTGTTCACGAAACACAAATAATGGCATAAAAGAAAATAAAACAATCCAGGATGCAGAAAAAGGGCATTATTAGCCTTCACTGTTAAACACAAATACCTCATTGAAATTAGCCAACTTTTGCTTTCTTTGCCTTTCCAATCCTCCTGTCACTTACAACTGCCAAATTAAGTTAATCCAAATTAAAAACTTACCTCTGAGTCTAATTTTGTTATTGGAAGCTAGGTTTATTTTAGAAACCGCATACACAGATCTGGTTTGTTTTTCTGCCGTATGATGTATAAAGCAGCCTAACAGCAGATTAAAATATTCACCTCCGTTGGAAATAAGCATAGTATATAAATATCAGTCACTTGTAAATGGATGGATAGCAGGAATAAAGAAGGTCTTGATTCAGACAGGAACAGAAGAACATTTTAAGGTCTACGAACAAGATTGTTCAAAATGAAACATGACTTGAAATAGCCAGTTCCATTTTGGAATACCACCACTACTGGCCACAAATAATTAGGACAGTATCTATGTTTATATAAACTACTTACATTCCATGATTTTTTAAAGATAACGTACCCTAAAAACAATTATGACCTTATTTTAGAGTCCAGGAACGCATACATACGCAGCATGAATTACAGTTTTTCATATTAAGTATCATTTAAAGATAATTCAAAAGCTAATTCACTCACAAACTCTAAAAGAGACTTAACCTGTTCTTCTAAAAACCGAATTTTCAGAAACATTGAACCTACCGCCTTTGAATAGAACAAAACCTATTTAAATTCTAAAATCAACAATTAGCACGAGTCTGAGCTGCATTATACAATCTACCCCAAAACACTAGGACTGCTTAGGGAGGAACTGCAAGTTATTTTGGCTTTTGTACTTGAAATATGGGCATAATAAGCTTTGAAGAGGCTGCAATCACAAATAGGGCTCTGCTCTGCTAAACGCGGTACTAGGAGAGCTGAGAGGGAGCAGCATGCCCCAAGGGGCGCTTGGCAAATACCATCTCTAAAATGCAGAGGGTCTTTATAGTGGGGATTACAGTTGGGCTGGAGTTGTGCAAATAGTAGATTTTAGTTCAGGTCAGTAGTTTTTTTTAAAAAAGTAGGAATTTGCACAGGTTTTTCTATTTGGGGTTGGTTTATTTGTGTTTGTTTTGGTTTGGGGTTGTTTTTTTTTAATTTTTATTTTTTGATTGCAAGGCTTCTGTGGCACAATTTAAAACCTAAAAAATTAAATTGAGGTTGAGAGTTCAATTTTCAGGGTACCTTTAAATTAAACCTTCTTAAAATTACATAGATTGTGGGGAACGAGTGGCAGGGGAGAGCAACTTTGGAAAAAAATATTTGTAAAAGATCCCTCTCTTTTTCTTTCTAAGAAATCTATTTGGCAGATGTGGCCCAAATTCAATAATGGCTTTGGTCCAGCACAAACTTCATTTTCGCTTAAATTACAGCTAATATTTAAAAACTGTCCATTCTAGTCTGCTATGGACTATCCAAAACCACCGGGATCTTTACACAGAGTAAACACATGTTGTGTCATTCCAGACCAGCTGCCCCCAACGCTGGAGCAGGGTGATGTTGCAGTACCTTGGTGTCCGAGCACCCTTTCATGCACCCGTTTGACTTCCAGCAGCCTCTAACGAGGGCTGCTAGAAGCAAATTGCCCAAAGTTGTCATGAAGCAAAAAGGAAAATGGACAAGCTCCCAGATTTTACAGTAAATGTCATACGGCAGAGGAAGTTCAAAGTATGAATGATGCTTTAATAACCACCATCCACTGTATGCCTATAGCCAT
This sequence comes from Larus michahellis, assembly GCF_964199755.1. Taxonomy (NCBI): domain Eukaryota; kingdom Metazoa; phylum Chordata; class Aves; order Charadriiformes; family Laridae; genus Larus; species Larus michahellis. The sequence goes on from NC_133897.1 coordinate 11,372,386, forward strand.
GAAGAGTGTGTTCATACTGAACTTTGATTAAAATTGTATTCTAAGAAGGAATGTAATATGCAAAAGACATCTGCTCTTTACACATGCCCAGAATGAGGAAAGGTTGAGACAACTGATCAACATACACATATGGTTGCTATTAAAGTGCTATCATTTGCTAACCGTTACCAAATAGTATCTGAAATTTCCATAGTAATATCTTATAAGTTATACTTAGACCTGGAAACATCTGCGTTAACAGCATGGTAATGTTGACTTTTAGACGGCTTCTACATTTGTTTCCAAAGAAGTGACTAAAACAGAAGAATAATATACCCAAGGAGACAGTGGGATGCTTCTTTCTGTATTTGGCTATTTACTAATAGGTTTAATGTTTGAGAAAAAAAAAAAATGCAAGCATAAATTTTTACAAGCTGCTATTTAAAATCTTGAATTTTGACAAATATATATTACAAAGTTATATGCCAACATCAAAAGACACAAATTTAACGTAACCCAGGTGCCCAAAAAGATCTCAAATAGTGACAGATTTAGTAGAGACAATATCCTGGAGCATGATACATGTATTTACACTGAATATTTATCATCTTCTAGTGAAAAAAATGCAACTGATGGATTAAACAGTGAAAAGTCAAAACACAAGTTCTGGAAGGATGATTTTTGAGGAAGGGATACAAACAAATGGAAAATTCCCATCTTAATTCATTATTATTGCCCATTTGCGATGAATTAGTGGACATTTATGATCTCTATTACTTACTGAGGAAGGAAGCACCACGTTACATTCGTGACTGACGTCTATGTACTGAATCATATGAAGGGAGAGCATGAAAAGCTATAGTCTGAAACACAGTTTTGAAGAGTTGATTATGTGAACAGGTTCAGTTGGTTCAGACAGACAGGCATCATGTGCTTAACAGCTACTAAAAAGTCTTTGGAAACTTGCACTGAGTGACCACCTTCACCTTGAAGGCAAGACTGGTCATGGGCAGCTGGTTCATTCAGTTCATTTTAAGTAGTGTTTCCTACAAAAGAAACCCAGTGTATAATAAGCTGTCCTTAGCTAGAGAAACATATCCCGTCCTGGAAGCACCAAGTATGGCTAATCTGACAATTGAAACTGAGATGTATACAAGACTTGGCACAGTTTTGAATAATACCAGCAAAAAAAGCATGAGTTCTTGCTGAGTGTATTTTGCTACTGAGCAAAGCTACGAGGACTGGTAGAGACACTGGAGTTTGTCTGCAGGCTAATGAAAGCTTGATAGATGTAAATTAAAAGATTGTCTTTTGCAGCAATTAATTATTTAGATCTACATGCAGTGAAATTTTCACATGGTGCTGACAGGTGACCTTTGGAAAGGAGCCTTTAAGCAGATGCTTTGAAGCACCCAGTTCTTCTGCTCTTCAAACTTCCTGCAGCAGCCAGAAAGGAAGCGGTGGCTCTCCAGAACGTGACAGGATTCGCATACATGGGTCGACCAACACTTCAGCTTCCTTATCCTGGTTACCTGACTATTGTTAAAAAATTGTAAAGTAGATCTTTGTATAAAACATAAGGTTTTCCCCATATTGTAGGCATCATGCCTTGTTCCTGTGTCGTAACTTAAACAAGAAAGTCCACAGACCCAGCAGTGTGTGAAATGGCACCTGCTGCCACCTTTGACTGTATCATTTATGCTTTTGCATAAACAAACTTCCTCTAATGTTTCTCTAATATTTCTGCAGAGTTTTCAGGGGGCATCGTTCTTCAGCAACTTAACCTTCTGTAAAAAAAGGATTGTTTCTTCTCACTCAATATGGACATTACTTCACAGTCCTTCCCCCAGCTATTGTTTTAAGGTGTTTTAAGGTCCAAGAGTAGTCCAGGACTAATGAAAAGGCCAGTGCTTGATGTTTTATAACCCGAGTTGCCTACTGGAAAGATTAAATCATTTTCCAATGGGAACCATATTTGCATCTCAAAAGTCTCATGATACTGCACTTCAAGGTCACAGACGTTAAATGTTTTAGGAAGTATGAAGGAGATTGTGAAGGTATTTTACTCTTCTCTCCCTACTATTTCTCTCCAGTATGGTGTTTGTTTTCAAAATCCTTTTCCAAAAGAAATAAAAAATAAAAAATGTTACAGTTCCATGAAGAGGACATAAGTTGCATACCAGGAGGCTTCTTTCAGAAGATATAGTCCACAAAGCCACATTCAACATTTACAAGTAAGCTCTTCAGCAAACGGCATATTTTTAATATTCCATTTATTAAAAAAGATTTGTTCATAATTTATACCTATACTTTTAAATTCTCTTTAACAAGTGAGGTGGAGATCACACAGATAGAGCAACAGTGGCTTCTACAGTGTCATTTCTCATGCAATGTTTTGAAGATATTACTCCAATGCTTTCAAACAGCCAATGCTTACAAGCCTCACTGCAGCAGTCCGGCAGAAAAGCTGCTGCTTGCAATCACGGTTAACTGCATCCCAAACCTGCAGCGCTCCACGGAGAACGCAGCCTTCCTAGGAGGCAATCTCCCCGTGTTAAACTTTTAAAACCTTTTTACCATTTTATTTTGCTTATCTCTGTGCAGCCTCGGTAGTCCTTGGTTATTTCCATTTCGGAGCAGTAAGAGTGGCATCTAGTGGCCAGTTTGGTGCTCAGAGGTCGGTCCCGGAGCACACGCTTTTCACCACCGAAATTTATTGCTTTCGGATCCATTTGACATCATCTGGAATACACAGCTCTGCAGCCACAGCCACCCTCAGCCTTCCTTATCCATATGGCTGATAGGCATGTGGAAGTTTTTAAGGCAGTTATTTAGAATTAAGAAATGCAATACAAAAAAAAAAAAAAGGCTAAGCTACTTTTTCTAGAAGTAATGTGTTATTAAGACAAATAAGCAAAGTGCATACAGATTGTTTTAAAAAGCGTATGTGGCGGCGTTCTGCTTTTGCTAGTGTGTAAGGCACGAAACATTGTGCAATAAAAGTAAATCCTCAACTGTAAATAAAACACAAAGCACATTTTTTGTAGATTCATGTGATAGATTTAAGAGAAGCACCACAGGAAACAGAAAACAACATTATAAGATGTTCTAAAATTAAAAAAAAAAAATAAATTAACCAATAAGAAAATACAGTGGATACTCTTACTAACAGTCCAGTAAATACACTTTTCCTCAGCTACTTAATAAACCACTGCCTGGAAGGCAAAGGTAACTTGGTAAATTTTGCTCAAAGCCAGACCACCTAACAGTCCTGTAAAAGGACTGTAACAAGATTTAATGCCTTTCCTCGCATCTTTGGACACAGATATTAAAGGAAAAATGTGGATGGCCCGTCTGCTTTTGACCAAAAAAAACCCCAAAACCTAAACCCCAAAATACGTTTTTGCTGATTGGAAGACTTGGATGGGATGTTAGTGATTATGACAGTGCCAGCATTAAAAGATAAAAGCTCCCATTAACAGCAGTATTCGTTAGCTGTTGTGCAAACATTGTGATAGGGATGGGATTTGCGAAGATCCAAATCATCCCGAGGCACGTCTGAGAGCAAAGAGCTCCTCTGGGATTTACAGTCCCCTTGTCTCAAGGAGTAACTCTGAGAGCAAGTTCTGGAGGACTCTGTTCTTCCTTCATCAAAAAAAGATATAACCTTCAACAGACGGGAAATATCATTTCAGGAACTATTTCTGTGCTAGCCTGCCAATTTAAGTGGTGGATTGTACGATCCCGAAATATTATGCATGCTTTCACTTGCGAGGTTTTCTTAAGTTACAACAGAAATATGTAAATTGTAGAGAAAGTAACTAAAAAATCCTGCTCTCTCTTGAGTACAGCGAAAGGAGGGAAGGAAAGGACGGTGAAAAAGCTAGCTACATTTTAACAAAGCAAGAGGATAGCAGGCTCGCGATGAAAAGAGGTGCTCCCTGCTTCCAAAAAGCCCCTAAGTTGGGTTATTCAGCTAAGAGAATGAGAGGTGCAGATTTCAATGCCTACTTTCTGCCATTCAGAGAACAGAAACGAACCTCAGTCCTACCAGGTCGCACGCAGGCCTCCCAGCCACAGCAATAATGGCCGTGCCTTGGGAGGAAAGGGCAGGGGGGAGTTGGAGGGAAGGAAAAAGTAGAGATGAAAAGAAAGGAAGTCTTAAATTTTTGCTGCTAGAGCTGATGTTCCAGTTGAGTAATGCTTAAATAGCACGCTACTTCTTAGAGAACCAAACACGAATTTTCCACAGCCTAGGTAACTATGTGGAATGAAAGCTGTGGGGTTTGGCTCCATGATGAGAACAAAAAAGGATTATAAAGCAGTGACTGAATCAACATCTTCCACATCCAGATGACCACTACAGTTTGTAAGCCACAGAAGCCATCTGCCTCTGCTTTTGATCTCAGAGACAAACCCAGACTTGAGAAAACCTTTGACAAAAACCCAAGAAGCTCTAACTGTAATACATTAATAGGAATTTTCTAAGCAAAATGACATATTCAATATTAGCTATGATATCTCTAAGAAAAAAGAGCTTGCAATCAAAATCATCTGAACAGCAATTCCTTTTTTTTGTTGTTGTCAATATTGGTATGAAAGAAAAGAGAGGAAAGACTTAAACCCAAAAATCCTCCTCCAAGAGGGAAAATACTTTAAATTCAAGTATAAGTCAAGTATTAGTAGGCTTACAATAAAGCTATCTCTTTTTCTGTAGCATATTTAGTCACCGGACTGCAAGACTAACACGTAAGTTTACACTTTACATTGCTATCTCATTAGTGAGAAATCTGAGCCCTGTTCCACCCCCCATCTAGAAAAAGCTATTTTTTTCCAGAAGAAAGACAGAATACTGCACCAAATTCTGACCACATCACCACCAGAAAGATAGGAATAGACCAGAAAGGTTCCAAGAAAAAGCAAAGAAAGGAGGTAACCACATAGATCCTTAAGCCTTGAACTATCCGATTATGGGAAAAGCCTAAAAGTTTATGCAACCTAGTTGATTAATTATTTATGGCATTATTGGGAGAAATGGAGTGAAAAGACAAAAATGAACACTCTGAATCAGAACAAGTTTCAAGCAGAGAGAAACTGTTCTGAAGCTGTTCAACTGCCTCTTGGAAGAGTAATGGAGCTCCTCTTGCTTGCACTGGTTAAAATTAAGCCAGAGCAATAGGGAATGATGAAACATGAACAATTCTGGTTTTACTTAATGTGCATTTATGAACAGAGGTTACTGAAGGGACTAGGAATTTATTTATGAAAGCAATGAGATGCAAATATACTAATGCTTATTTATGCACACTAATTTTCCAAGTATCACTGAGATGTACTTCAGTCACTTCAAGGATCCCCATTACATTTTCGGTTGGTGCCAAGAACCACTTTGGTGCTGGCAATGTCTTCACTGTGTGATCAGACTGTAGCTGCTCTTGCATCTGTATTCCCAAGGCAAAAATAACTCTGCAAGGAAACATGTTCAGCAAAATGGATTTCTGCATTAATTTTCATTTTGTATTAAAAACAAAGTAGTGAAAGTTTTAACTCGTGCTGTCTAAGTGCCAAGAACTTATATTTTAAGAGTTAGTTATTACGGGTTTGCAGGAGACAGTGTTCTTGTGAAAACATGACTAATGACCATTCCATTCATATTCATCAGATGCAGCATCTAAGAGTTAGAGCAAACTTGGTTTATTTCTGACCTTTGCCAAACCTGACACTTTCTAGATCTTTGCAGGACAATATTTTTTGGGACAGCAGATTATTTCTGTAATCTGAGCTACTGAATTTATTCCTAAATGGAATTGACTTCAGACATGCATGAAATTATAGCAATAAAGATCTCCCTCTTGTTCCCTAGCTGCAAAGTATTACAAAAGTTATGGAAAATTATGTTATGCCAACCTGAGCGCATCAGCAGAGATTTCAAATGCATTCCTTTATGAAGGGGAGGGGAAACTCGTATAAAAAAGGGTAACTTCACAGAGTGCTGCACCCTGTGGACTGATTAAAACTGTTTGGTGCTATCTCAGAAATCTCTGCACCTTGCTGGAGTATGAAATATCAGCACGCCTAGAGAAGCCACAGCACATCGAGGTGTCTCTGGCAGCTTATCCACGGGCACTGGAAGAGCCGAGAACCTCACCTCAAACTTTGACAGAGGGATGCTAACAGTTTCTGCTGAACAGTCTGGAGAGCGTGAAAAACCTGACAGTCTTCAAGCAAGCTGTGCTTTAAAATAGGCTAATTATGATGTTACATACCCAGGACCACCTTATCAGAAGCTGCAATGAGAAAAGTCTTTTCTTTCACAATGAATTAGAGGCCCAGCCACAGCTGTCCCCCCACCGTGTGACGGAGCCTGAGCACCGCCCACAGCTTCACTAACGTCAATAAGTGAAGGCCGTGAGACGTTACAGTCCTCCTTGCTTGGTTCAGACCCCAGTGTCCAGTCTGAGACAATATCAGGGCAAAAGCACTAATAGTCCTGGAGGATATACGATCCTAACAGCGAAAAGCTGGAATAAGGAGATGATGTCATTCGGTATGCAGCATTGATGAGGTCAGCGCGGGAATACAGAGTTCTGGTGTCCAAATTTTAAAAAGAGCGATAAATTTTGGGAAGGACATTAAGAGAAGCAAAAGAGATTATCCACGGGCTGGAAAAAGCCCTACGGTGAAATGCCTTTTCCAGCGCAGAAATCTTCAGAGCAGAGGATGATCTTTTGTCTCTATAAGCCCGCAGACAGATTAAATGATATGGGAACAGAGATCTGGAACAGGACTGGGAGCAGTTTCAGAAGTCTTTAATTCTCCTCAGTTTTGTGTGCTACTCTTCATAACAACTTTTAAGACTTGCAATGTCTGAAATTATGACAAAAATGGCCCTGAAAAGCAAGATTTTTCTGCTTTTGCAACAGGCGCAGAGACCCCTCAATGCATGTGAAATGCGCAACCCCAAATTACTTGCTATTTTATTCACAGAATACATAAAACTTACAGGAAATATTTAACATTTGAGCATAATTCTAAGTTGTAATGTGCTTTTTAAAATACTTTATACAATTAAAAGCCATTATTTAACTGGAGTTTGGGGGCAGAATTTAAGCTGCTCACAGCTTTAGATTCCCCGGCAATTTGAATGGTTAAGTACAGAAGTTGTATACTCAGCATATATACTTCTTAAAAGAAGAGAGAATAAATAAGAATAATTTTGAACAAAGTATTCATGCTACAAAAGGAGGAAATAGCGGTTCATCAAAGATGCAAAATAAAAAAAAAAAAAAAAAAAAAAAAAAAAAAAAAAACAAAAAAACCAAAACAAACCACCAACTTGAAAGCCAGGACTACAGGATCAGCAAAAATACCCACTGAAATAATATTTTACTAATGAGCTCCATACTGCACGTTTCTAAATTTCTCTCTCATACTATATTGCTTATGAAGAGCCAGATTCTTGCTTGGGATAATGAAACTACACAGAAAATAGAATATCTGGTTTTTATCTCTTCTTATAATCCAGCTGAATGCTCTTCCAGGCAGAAATTGTCACTTTTTTTTTTTTTAGCATGTTTTGATAGAGCTAACAAAATAGACTGCAATCCTAAATGAAGGAAAATGCCTCTACCCAAAATCTGTTATGCTGAAGCTTCTCTTGGATTACTGAAAATAGTAACACACATTTAAATAATATTGCTGCACTTATGACACCTGTTAGAGGGATAACTATTCACCTGGATCTCTGCACAAAGACCACTTTCCTAAGCGTGTCACCTCAGAGTTTCAGGCTTCTGCCGGTGCTTCTCCATTCCCCGGTTACCAGCCGGGCAAGCCCACGCTCCCGTTCTGGCCAGCAGAAAGGTTTGCAAAGGGACAGCAGCTCCAGGGTGGTCGTATGGACGTCACCAAAGGCATCTCCAAAGGCAAGAATGTAAACAGAACTGCACACTCACTAATGAAAGCATAGGGAGAAACCAACATTTTAAACGTGTGAGAGGAAAAAGAAAGGTGAATCCTAAGGAAGGAAAAAGCCACCAGCTTCTATCGCTAGCCATATTTCAACACTAATTTTCCAGTCCAAAAAATGCTTCTATGACGACGTGTAATTTGGGTATACTGAATCTAGAAAGATTCCCAAACCATGTACAGATATAAACAGTTTTTGATGCATCCATGTTTAATCTGCAATAGCATTTTCTCCCAAAGGCATCAAACAAAATAGTAAAATTTTTGTCTTTCAATCCGGCTTCAGCATATCTAGTAACTGCAGTAATTTTACAGTGTATATCATTTATTTCTTCACTGTCACTAAGAGCAGGAGCCAGAGACAACTGTTAAAAATAATTGCTACTATTTTCAGTGTTTATGAATGGACAATGTAGGAACAAGACAACTCATTTCTCTCACCTCTGGAGGATCACCCTTTCAAATAAAAATGTTCCCCCCCCAAAGGGCAATCCAGAAAACAACCTGCAAATTTCAATAAATTCAAGATCTTAAAGTCAGCACCCCAAGTCTTTTGCACAAACTTCATTTGCCACAAAGTTCATATTCTGCCACTGACTGCTGTCATATTTGGTGCAACTTGTTATGGGTGGAAAGATAAGCAGCAGGGCAGCAAAAAGAGGAGGTTTATCTATGGCAGCTAATCTCCTCAATCAACAGCACTCAGCTCTGCTTAACAGCCGTTGCCAAGTAACGGGGACCAGCTTTTCTTATCGGCTTCATAATGTTTCATTGACTATTCAGACTAGAATAGAAAGCTATGACACTCAGGGTTATAAGCAGCACAAAATGAAAATGGCATATTATGTGGTATGAAGAAGAGAAATCTTTTAGCCCTCACCTTATCTGGACAGTGACTGTTATGCAAAAAAAAAAATAAAAAAAAAAAATATCATTTTCTGCTCTGCTTATTTTAATATCACAAAACAAACAGAAAAATATATCTACATGAACAAGATATTTTTTTTTAACATTGTTGGCAGGTCCTTGGCAATTCACTGACATTACTGATACCTCTTATACAGAGAGACAAGGGTTGTGCAGATCCCTATTGCATTACCGAAAAGCAAGCCTTTGCTGCTTATTCTAAAGCTATTGCAGCAGCTTTAATGCAGTGAGGGATGTCTTCTCACAGTAGGTGGGATATTCCTCAAGCCTTGATAACCATGACCAGAATAAGACAATCTATGCAAAACCGACAACATTACATTTCTTTAACGGTATTACTACTTCTCGCTCCTGTCTTCATCTCCGCACAGATTCCGATTTTCTGTTCAAATATTGATACTCTTCGTGTAGCGGAGCAGCAATAGCAAAGCCTTATTGCGTCTCTTCTGATTGTGATTTTTTTAGAGTAATCACCTTTTCTGAATATCTGGCTACCAAAATTTAAATCTGGAGCCATCCAGAATTATGATGAATTGTAACTGCCATTGTGTTTTCATGTTATAATCAACACATACAGATTTATATCATTACCCACAACAGGAAAAAGTGGTAAATAAATAAGAGAATATGCTTAGACATATTCGCTGTGTCAGAGAAACTAATGATATACTCCCCAAATTAGAAAATAAATTTGTTTACCTTTGTTCCACCCCAAAGAATGATTAACCATCCCAAAGTCACCATATCCAGAGATCTACGACCTCTGAAAATTTTGTCTTTGACATATTTTCCCATGCCCAGAAAAGGGATGGAATATCCTGCAACAAATTTTACACTCATGGAATTCTTTGTCTTTCACACAAAGTTCAGCTTTGGATTTGAGGCAAATATTTATAAGCATCTCAGGTTGCAAGTACTTCTGAAGGATGTCGTGTTACCCAGTCTCTTTCTGCACAAACTCTGATGCATTCAGTTACTGTTAAGCACATGCCTAAATTGAAATTAATTGCAAGTCTCCCAGATGCTACTGGGAATATTTCCATGCTTAAAAATAACTATTTGCTTAAGCAATTGTCTCTACTGCAGCCTCAGTGTTCCATGGCCTTCTTGCTTTTCCAAAATTTTAGAAAAACCTGAAAAAATTAAAAGCAGTTGCAAAACACTGCAAGTATCATATCATATCCTTCAGGAAATTTTAAAGCCTTGTTGTATTATGGAGCCCATAGGATGAATATCATGTATTGAAGCAGAAACGCACCTTTCTTTGGCACTGAAGTTTCCTATGCAGGTACGATTTCAAAGTACTGATTGTGCTTAGGTTGAAATGTCTCATGCGATCATGACACAGTGTGATATGGCTACGGGCTCTCTTGCATTTAGGATGGGGTTGATGAATTCATTTCACAAAGGCATCGTTTTTGTTGTCTTCTTTTGCTGAAAAATAACTTCTGAGATATACTCACCACACTCTCACTAGTAAACCTGCAGTTTTATCTAGACAATGCATTTAGGTGACCGAGAGCAGGGTTATCGACTACTCCACATAGTCACCTCCTTCCATTTTTCATCATTAAGGAGAACAGACAAATTTCAAATAAGAGAACATATTATTTCTAACAACAAATAAAAGGAACATTTCTTTCTGTACTAAATGCTGTGAGTTTTAGGGAAAAGTGTTTTTGAACCAAGGCTTGCATATGAGATCTGAGAGGTAAGTTAGAATTGTAGTTGCTGCAGGTTTCCTCCAGAACCAACAAAGAGAGAGGGGCACATGCTGAAGGTGATTTGGCTAAACTATAATCTAAATCATTAAATTGAACAGATATGTGTCTTAATAGGAATAAAATCACAAGGCCTTGATGAATGGATTAGCCATAACAAAAGAACAAGTTATAAAACACTCTGTGGATTCCACCTTAGCTGAGGTACTGCTATCAGTTTTCACCCAGTTTGGCTTTTCAGCTAACGAACACTACGAGGAGGTGCTACACCCAACTTCAACTTGAGTTGCTTGAGTACAACAATAAAGTAAGAGAGTGTTCAAATAGGGAGGTGTTGAGTTTTCTTCTATCACTCAAATAAGTAAAGTTATACATTTATTACTAATGTGAATCTATCGATTTATCATAAATTGAATCTATCTATTTGAAATCATTACTATTTGAATCATTTATGGAGCATTATTTTAACCAGTGTGATAACACACACACACAAAACCCGTATTTTCAAATATATTCCCTCCACTACACTTCCACGTAGATATATAAACTGTAGCAAGAAACTTGAACATCAGTAATTTTGGTTCTTAAGGCTTTTGCTTTTTGCTCTGAGCCAGGTAGAGGGTGTTAAGTTCTCAGTCATGGAGAGGTGACAAGGTTCATTAAAAGCCAATGATGGCTTAGACAGAAAGAGGCAGAAAGTATTTCACCTTTTCATCTCAGAAGCAAATGCACCCTGACATAAATAAGAGGCCTCTTCAGCCATGACCACACAGTGCAACGTAGAAGCACTGCAAGCAATTGCAGGACTGAAGATTTCAGTCCCATCAAGAAGATTCCACCAACTCCTGGGACCAAGCGCTGCTATTTTAGGACGTGTCCATCACCTGAAGTGGCTTCTTAAAATTTTAGTTCAAGAAAAACAACTAATATATCAAAAATCTATTTAAATTTCTTTTTTAATATTTTACAGTTGTCCCTTTACTTCTGTGCCGTATCAGTAGTGACATTACTTTTGAACATACACATCAGGATCCCTAAGGGACAGATATTCAAGCTGAGCATACACACTTAAGAAGCAAATGAATAACAATATCAGATGAGCATATATATGGAGAACTACAGTTTTGTGTGCATAAAATCAGTCATACAGGCTGCGTCATAGGCAAGCAAATACTAATCGCAAGTGCAGATACACATTGTGATGTACCACCTAGGGAAGATGGGTAGGCCAAAATCAGGGCAGAGGTTACCGCTGTTTTGACTTCTGTCCCACAGGGGTTCTGTCCTCAAACTGTGATTTTAAAATACCTGTCATGTTGTTTCAGTACCTTCATGTATTTGGTATCTGGGGTGGAAAAAGGGGCGAAGGAATTAGCTTAATAGAAGCTAACAATGCTAAATAGACTTTGGAATAAAAATTTTGCAGAGCAATATGAGAAGATTCTTACTTTATATGTTGCGAATAAAAATCTTATACTCAAAACAACAGGCCTGTCAGTAATTACAGAGAAATACAGTCTCCACACAGATCCATCATTAGACATCATTCTAGTAGAACCATTAGAAGTGCCCTCGTTTTACCTACAGGCAAAACACTTATGCTAAGCTGCTTCCATACATTTAAGGAACTGATTTCAACAGCACTCTGGTTTGGATTTCCTTTTCTTTTTTTTTTTTTTTTCCTAAGAAGGCTTCAGAATAATTTCTACAAAACCAACATGGATCATCTTTAATTACTGCATTGCAACCATGGCTATTTAAAAACCCAGTCTCAGCAAAGTAGATGACAAACATTAATGAGCAGTAATGCACACACGGTATTGTAAATGAAAGGATAATGAAAGCAATTTATTTGAAAATTAAAATATGATTAAGAATGGCAGTCTGTACTAGGACCCAGATGCCAACAGAAAGCAACCAATGTGCAAGCAGACTGTCATTAATTTGGGAACTGTATGAAATTGCTTTCCTTTCTTTGACAGTTTTTAATATAAAGTATCTTAACTAATAGACAGCATGAATACACTGGAAGCCACAAGACCTATGGAGATTTTTAGAAGAAATAAAGAACACTACAGGGAAAGTATCCAAGAGGAGACTCGCCGAGAGAGAAGGAAGTACATCTAGAAGATATTTCCAATTTTAGGTAGGAGGAATTACACTCTGCAAAAGTGCCTCTCCACATTGACTCTGGAGGGACTGTCAGTTCTTAACTCAGACTCAGCAGAGTGCCTAATCTGAGGTCAGGTGAACCTCAAGCGTATCTCCAACAGCAGGTGCTCACACCAGCACCTAATTAGGAACAGGACACTTTGGGAAAGCCCAAAAAGCAGGTGCACCAGAGTTAGCTAAATGCATGCAGAGGAAGTCTAGAAGCGATTTAACTACAACTGTGTTCTCCTTCATGTGTGTTAATAAGAAGCCTTTCTGAGACCATGCAAATATGTTTAGGATCTAAACTGGTTCCATCTGTACAGTGTGGGCTGCTAGTTCAAGTCTCCATCACTTCAAGGACCTCTGACCTTTGCTCCAAATCAGAGTATAGCACACCTTGCTGAGCTCTTCTCACTGGGTTCCAGTGACAGGACACGTGAGAGTCGTTCAAAGCTTCACCAGGGGAGGTTTAGACTGGACATCAGGAAGCATTTCTTTACTGACGTGGTGGTCAAACACTGAAACAGGCTTCCTAGAGAGGTGGTCGATGCCCCAATCCTGTCGCTCTTTGAGAGACATTTGGACAATACCCTAAACAACACGCTTTAACTTTTGGTTGGCCCTGAAGTGGTCAGGCAGTTGGACTGGATGATCGTTGTAGGTCCCTTCCAACTGAAATAGTCTGTTCCAAGGTTCAGCTTCCAAGCAAAACAGAATACTGGGATACTATGAATGGGATTTTGTTGTATATTTACTAGAACGTTTATACAGTGTTTACAAGATAAGTAGACCAAGGAAAATCAAGGTAATCAATAAATGGCTTTTTCACCTTACTTTCTTGAACAAATTTATATTTTATGTGTATAAATCACTTATCTTCCTATCAAAAGACACCCCAGAAAAATAAATTTCATCAATATGGCTCCCAACAACCGGTATTTTCCACTGTACGTAAGGTCTGTGGAGAGCTTCTCACTCAGTATTGGGCTGTGCAGTAAACACAAATCCTCCTAGCCAGGCTGTACACTACTGAACCCTGCAGACATCTTCCATCCATTTTTGTCTTGGATAAATTATTATATGTAATATGTATATATTACCACTGTATGAGTAAATAACTAAATATAACTAAAAATAACTAAAACAAAATAGCAAGTTTTTAGGGGTAACAGCTGTACCCCAGCTGAGCTGAACCGGTACCTTATCACCACTAACAGCACAGGAAAGACAAAGAAAACAGTTTTATCTGTAGAACTCCATGCCTTAACAAAAGGCTATTCCCTGGCCAGAATACATTCTTCCCCCACCCCTTTTTTTCCCCCTACTGTTGCATTGCTTTATCTATTACTAAATTTTACAAAGATTCTTAGACTTTTCAGCTTCTAATTATTTCTTTTCTGTCAGTCAAGTCAATCGCTCAACACATCCTCTTAAAAACTGCTTCGATCTCTGTTTGAACAATGCGACTTTTTGGGTAGGTGACAAGGGCTAATCATCAATGGAAAAATATAAATAGAACCAATGGCTGCTTAAAAATATATTTTAATCCTTAAGAAATCCACTGGGATATTAACAAAAGGTGGTTTTGTCTGCAAAAAGGCATTAACATAGCCATTTATAAAACTAATAGGAAAGCGAGCACTGCTCCAGTAATAATGAAAGTACACTGCAGAATAACATTATGGAAATAGGATACCAAATTGAAGAATTGACCTTGGGGCCCTGGCTTATCCTGGATGAAGATGACTTGTGAAATGAAAATTTGGCTGTAATTTGCTCTTGCTTTCCCTAAAAGGTTGAAGGCATTTCTATTCCAAATGAATAAAACGACTGTTAATTTCATAGCATTAAGCGGGGTGTTCTTAAATATAGTTATTTAAGTGTATTCAAACACATTTTCAAGTCTTATTTTTATTCTTAGAAAAATAGAACGGGTTTTCTGTGATTTTTATCATAGTCAGTTCTAACAGTTAATTTTTAAATCACTTCAGAGAGAAGTACTTGCTACAGCCAAATCAGCTGGATGCACTATGCTTATGTATCAAGTGTTTATTCTTGATTTAACAAGATCCATTGGTCTGAGCATTTGATACTATAAGTGAACGTGAAACACAGAACATGAGGACGTTCCTTCAAATAATCGTATCACTTTCAAGTAATGGTAAAAAATTATAATCTGTTATAGAAAAAAAAATAATGGCTAAAAGTATGACCATCATAGTTTTGTTTAACATGAGACTTATTTAATAATGGCCATCAGTGCATCCATTTCAGGGAATAAGTGTCACAACATGGTGGTTAAAGTCAGAATTAAATAAATCAAAACAAAGCAGAAGTCACAGGTGGATCGTATCATATGCTACAAGTCTTCCAGCATGTCTTTTACACCAGTAGTTTTAATTATTGGTAACATAGTAGTGCCTAGCAGCCTCAGTAATTGTTCAGAGAATATGTATGAAATGCAAACATATAAAAAAAATTACATCCATATATATATACTTACACGTAACTATATTTTATATGTGCATATAATGTTTTAATATTACATATATGTATAAAATAAAATAGTAATTTTAAAAACTCTTCCCCAGACAGATTACATTCATAAATTAGTGTTTATGGCATTCAGATATGGATACACAAGTAAGAGCTTGTCAATACCAGCCAGAATGACAGGCAACACTAAGCACGGCCCAGTTCCCTGACTATACTTCGTATGCTTCACGGAGGAGAATTTCAGGAAGGAATCTGAAGGACAGCTTTAAGTTGGCTTATGAATGGTTACAAACAGCTTCTGTCAAACATGGGGGTAGAAGGGAAAAGGTGCTTATTTGAAAATGAATACAAAGAAGATAAAAGCCTGACGTAACTGGTAAAACAGAAAAAGGAATTAAAACCTGTATTATTTATAAGAAATAAGCCTAATACGTTCTAAGCCTGTATTCAAGATGAGAAAAATTCTCAAATTACATGTCTAAACACAGAGACTCTAATACATTGCTATGTATTTTACCGAATTTCAAATAAAAACACCCATATTTTTCAAATTAACAACCTCTTACAAAATCTTACTCTTCAGTATATTATTGATTTTTCTTTCGTTTAGTAAAGTGGAATCAAGCACTAACAGTGAAAACCTTTGAGATCCATTATTTCAAAGAAAATATTATTCAGTAGTGGTTTACCAAGCTAGCAACTAAGTTTAAAGCCAAATATAGGATAAGAATGAAAGGAACTCCCTCTAATACATGTTGCACATCAAAATTACTCTGAAAAAAAAAAATCAAACTTCACTTTCAAGGCATTTCTCACTTTATCCTTCGAAGTTTCTACCTGAAAGGTCTGAAAGGTGGGCTCCAGAGCCCAAAGTCTTGGAAGGATCCTCTAAATTTGAACCTACCGATGAGTCACTAGTGCCTATCATGATAATACTGGCCTTTAGCTTAAATAGCTCTTTTCTCTCCCTGGTATTTTGTCAATAGCATACTTACAGAGATCAGCTGCATCATCAGCTGTCATCTGCATATCAGGTATCATCTCTCCAGCTTAATCTGCAAGGCTAAATAGGATGTCCTCCTCTAGTTTCCTCACTGAGGAGAGGCTTCATTCTCTAATCTCATTACCAGCCTCTTTTTCTATGCACGCACTCCAGTTTCAACTAAATCTTCTTCAATACATTTGAAAGAAAAAGTCCATATGAGTATTCCAGGGGATCTCTTGTTGAGGTTATATACACTGCTACTTGTTTATCTCTGCCTCCATGTGCCTAGATAGAGGAGTACTAAAATTGTCCATGGTCTTTCATGGCAACATCATAATATGGATGTGTGCAACCTTTCACTTTGTACCGTTCGTCTGACTCTCTGTCATTCTACTTCTCAGAGCTACACGTTCTTTTCAGTGCAATATTCCTCTTCTCATTTTATCCAGAAAGCAGCTGAGTTTTCTTTCAGCCCTTTCTTAATATTTGTCCTAACGTCACTAATAAAAATACAGAGTGAGATCTTTTACAAAATCAATTCTTCAGAAATTCTATTAAAAAGCTCAGTCCAAGCACTTCTCTCATCAATGCTACCCATTGCCATATTCTAGTAAGACACAGTATTCACTTTATCATTCCTTTCATAGTGTCTGCACTTGGAAATTTAAATAACAGTTTCCCATACAGACCAAGCAAGGGCTTTACTGAAGTCCAGTTGATGCCATTACCACCATTTCCTGTCTAGAAAGTTCTTCAAAAACACAACCGGTCAAAACAAAGAAAACCTTTTCAGGCCACTGGTACAATCACCTTGGGTAGATTTATACTGTCTGCTTCCCATTCAGCTCGGAACGGATTTACAGGCTTGCATTTGCCTGACTCATACTCTCTGCCTTTTAAATATAAGCAATATTATCTTTTCTCCGCTCTCTGTTGCTGTGTTTACAATACTTGCTGCCAGACCCACCGTTTTGTGTGTCAGTTCATTCAGGAAACTGTGATGGAGATTATTCAGCATCAAGTCCTTTAAGTGGGTTTTATTTTAGTTATAGTAATTCTGTTTTTCTAATGATTACTCACCTCGGTTAATATCAATCTTATAAAAATCAAGGGAAAACATAAACAGAGCCATAGGATTGTCTCCTTTGAAAACTTTGATCGGCATGAATTTGGTTTGGCTGGTAAATCTGTTGCTACTTTATTACCTGCAATATTAACTGAGGGGTGAGGGGTAATGTTATGAACTGAAGCTTTGTTTGTTTATCTCCTGTCCATTTACAAAGCCATATTTTGAATAACTACTTCCAGACAGATATTTTAGTAACATGCGGTGTGAGCAGCCACAGCCATTAAGTAGGCAAAAGAAAAAAAAACTAAAAAAAATTCTGATAATCTTATTAAGTTTCTTGGCTCTTATTTAGAAGATTAATCAGGAAAACATGAAGGGAGAAGAATCGGAAAAGGTCTGATGCAATAATAACGGTGTCCCTCAACAGATTTACCAGGCTAAAAGAAAAGTCTGATACATAGATGCTCCCAAGAGTATTCCGTGCTTCTAACACAGGCACTCCTTCCGACTCAACTCAGCAATCACCTCTCCATCTTTTCCAAAATACAGTGACCGAGCTGTCGGAAAGACACACGTGAGCCTGCAGCTCTGCACGCTCACAAGTAGGCATCTCCGTTCCAGTACTTGCACACCCACTAGCTTTTCGGGAAACCGCAATAGCAAAGGTACTTACAGTAGTTAGCGTGATTTCCGTGCCTTTCCTATATGGTTGCACTCAACAGTAGTTCAATACTTTCTTTAGAAAACAGATGTAGCGATCACAAAGCAAGAGAACACTTGTAGAGAGATATAAACACAGGTATTTCTCACATCAGTGTCTATAATTCACTACCAAATAATGGTATTATGTCGAAGAGTTCATAAAGAAACGTTTCGTATTTGATTCATGCAAGTACAGAACATGGAAATTCCTAAATAGGATTAAAATAGATGAAGTCTATCAATCATGTTTCATGGTAAAGACCAGTAACGTGGTCAGGAAGAAAGTTCTGCACTGAAATTTGCATGTGGACTGAAAATTGCATTGTTTGTTGATCCTCAAACTGTTCCTTTTTTGTTCTAGCAGGAAGAGAATTGTTAATGATAAAAGCTTACATTCATTCTTTGCTGGTTTGTTACTTCAAAGATAACAAGCAAATACAGAAAAAGTCCTACAGTTTGTTAAAAATCTGAGATATAGAATATGTCCTCTCTATTTTAATTTAATGGCATTTTTATTACTAGACTTAAGCTGTAAGTCTAACTAAAACAACAAAAAAACCCATGAAAAACAGAACTGACAAAAATAAATGACACAAAAAGCTCTCAACTCTCTTCAGTGTTCAGAAAAGTGAATTAACATATTTATTGAATTACATTGGCAATGAAGACAGCAATATATTGAAATTCATTGATTTTTTTTTTCTTGACTTAAAAGCAACACAGATGCTTATTACAAAACAGCGGTTCCTCTTCTCATTTTTATCAACCCTTTTTTAACAGCCACTGACATTGACAGTTTCAAGCTTAATTGTACATTCAGCATGTACTGTTAATGACATTAGATAAATGGATCACATCAGAATGCAGTATCGTCAAAAGAGACCACGTGCCAATCTTACAAATTTTAAATCAAACAAGCTACTCCGTAGACCCTGACTCTTCAAGTTGTTTATCAACTGAGTACTAGAGAATATTTTGAATGTCATTATACATCAAAAGATGAAAGATGTGCCTACCACAGCCCATGTTCCATTTATACAATGAAATTTAATTACATGTTATAACTATGCTGTCTTAGAACTATGGTAATTAAAGGGGTACAGTACATTGGTGTTTTATTCATTGTAAGCCCTTATTTTCAGAGGGCTTAACTCAGCCATGCAAATTTACTCCCTTATCAAAGGGTGGAGACTGTCACAAACACAGCAACGCTTGCTGCAGCTATGCTAAAATAGAGTTGAAACTTATTTGCAGCATTGCTGCGGATGTTGTTAGAATGAACCTAAAAAGTCTTCTCCATTACGATATATAAGGACTCAGAATAATAGCTCTTTAAAATATCAGTTTATGTTTACAGGAATGTTTTGTTTCCACATATCTCTAATCAGATTTCTGAGCAAAATACTCTCAACCTCATGCAAAATGTCTTTCTGCAAGCCCATTATTAGCACAAGTAGTGAGCCTCCCAAATAATTAAGAACCTTTTTGGAAGGATGAAATCTAGGTCCTTAAGCAGCAGGGTGTTTGGATAGAATTTTCACCTGTATAGGCAGTTGCAAATTACAATCCTGTGCATCTACATGGGCGTCCGAGCAAGACCCGGTGGCTGAGTGGAGGCAGTTTAATTGGCTGGCCGTACTCCACAGGAGCAGAGAAGACCAGCTTGGAGAGGTGCCGAATTAACACCTCTCACAGATTTCCAAGTCGTCACTCATCCTCTGCTGTATATACCCAGCCCTGCCCCCACAAGTCTCCCAGACACCCAAGATTATACACCCAAGATATACCGTCTTCATATACGTGCAGTAGCACAGAATATCAAGATCTGTCTTCCAAGACGTATGCAGATACACAGTGAAATAAGCACCGCGTTTCCTTCCCAGATAATCTCTCCACTCATGGTCTCATGCATTCTTGGATTTCCAGTAAAAAGGAAAACAAATCCATAGTATCAATTCCCCATAAACTATTCAAGATTCACGTTACCTTCATTAGCCAAAACTGATATTTTACCTGTTTTGAATACAAGGCTACTTAAAAAGTGAAAAAGTGTTGGTGACAAGTTTTCAGTGAGTCTAATCTCACTGGATGTATTGCTTCCACTCAAAATACACAGTGTAAAGTATGTGGCATTTCTTTGGGTAGGATGTTGGGCAAATACTTTCCCCAAACATATATAAAAAATACAGCTGCGCAAAGCATCAATAAAAATAACTTTATCTTCAATTCACTGAACGAGGCATATGATTTCTAATAAGCAGTCATCCAGTGTAGCAAAATCCTGTGACAACCAACAAAAGGGGCAATTTAAGGACGGAGCATCGCCTTGCTTCTGCAGATCTAAGTCTTATTTTAAGCTTTTTTTGTGTGTGTGATCAAATCAGCATCAACCCAATTATGCCTAAGGTCTATCTTCTTGTTAGATGGCAGGGTCAGTCACAAATGAGCAGCCTCTTGCAATTTTCCATCGAATCAGCTCTGTAATTTGAGAGCTAATGCAGACATCTCATGAAAACAAATCATCAGACAGTGTCTGTTCTCCCCCTCCTTCCCAAAATGAAGCGTTCAGAGGGATTTGGGTTTCTCTTTTAAAAGCCAATTTTCGTCTCTGTGAAAGCCAATGCAATCTATAGTAAACAAAAGTCAGTAGTCATTTTTAGACCTACATGAATATTTCAAACCTCTGTGCACCTTTTTTCCAACAGCATTCTCGCTTTGTTCGGTAAAAGACAGATTATGAATTTTAAGTACAAAATACACCCCGTAAGTAAAGGTATTTTGCAAGAAATAAGACATTTGCACGAAACTGCAAAATGCAAATCTATAGTCATAAATTTGCTTGGCTGAGAGCTCAGCACCATTACAATAAACACATTCAGGAAAAAAACCCTTTATGTTAAGTGCCCTTCATAATTCATAAATACCCAAAATCTTCGGGAAAAGGTGGTTATTTCCAACAGGGGGAGAAAGAGGTTGTGCATAACGAACTACAGACAAAACCAAACTCGAGTTGTTTCATTCACCCAACCTCTGCCTTCTTTCCGACAAACTAAGCCACTGAATCTGTACATCTAAACTGCCAACGAAAACAGTAGGATGATAAGGAAGATCCCTAAATTATTCAAAGTGGTTTCTGGGCTTCAAAAGACTCCTTCACTTTGTTCCTTTATATATCTACAGCTATTTAAGTTTGCCTGCGGCTCTGACACAGGCAGCATTGTGCCTGTGATGTTGAAAGAGAGGAGCGATTCTGTAAGTTTGGGTAGAGACTTCTCCGGCTGGAGCCCCCTAAGAACAAGACGGCCACTTTGGCAGGTCTTGGGATGCAAGGACTGCAACTCTAAAGAAGTCATTCCCTTCCCCCTGCCTTTCTATTTCCAATTTCTCCCACACTATAGCACTCCTGCGTATGCCAGATAGAACTTGTCAATCTCTCTGAGGATCAAAAAGTAAGATGCTATTAACATATGCTTTTACTGCTTAACAGCATATAGACAGCACTCCCAAAGGGGGCCCGAGGCTCCGAAAGAGGAAAAATAAAAAGATACCAGAGTCAACATCGTGCCCTAATTTACAGGTCTACTGCTGGTAGAGCCCACAAGTGTTACATTCCCCTTTTTGCTTCTCTAATGCCAGCCACCTCATTCTTACTGGCAGACAATAAGTTGACAGAGACGCCGAGCTTAGGAAGGTGTAAAGGTTTCTAGTGCCTTGCTTCTTGGATACAGATACATTTTTTTCCCCTATATGCAGAAAAGACTGGAGGAAATACCCTTCTAAGTTCTACCATCCGCTGGCAAAAGGCTCCTGAGCGCACAGCCTTTCATACAGACTCCCACTGAAGTTAACGGGATCACTCACATGAATGCAAAGTTGCTAAATCAGGCACACCAGAGGAATTGAAAAGCCATCTGCTAATTAACTTTAAAATCTATTTTCATCAGATATGCGAATATACTGTATGCGCTTCTCTGTGTGCTTCTCAGATTTAGATCCCAAAATGCAGAAAAAGACTGGGACCTGAAAACTGTCAGTCAGGGTGAGGACTGAGACCTCATACCAAGAAAGGAAAATATTAAAGCAAGAGCTCATAAAGTATTTTTTCTTCAGCTAACTTCTCATAATGCAATGCAACCAGTGTAGTCTAGTTTAATAAGGACTTTGTAATTTTACGCTAAATTCATTATGTGCACAGCATTGCTGCCAAGGGGACAGCAAAAGCGGAACGGCAGTGATGTGGAGAATTCAAACTTGGTTGCCCTTGGAAAGAAAAGGTCTCGGAACAGCGTCTGTGACTCAAGGCTAAATCACAGGTACGGTCAAGCAAAGGATATGGTGCCTTAAACACCAAGACACACACTGTCACCTCAGCTACCACCGATCCCCCAAAAAATTCCATACCTACAAACAAAATGGAAGGAGCAACAGAAAAAGAGAAAGATCCAACACCACCCTGGAAGATAGAGCATTTTGTTTTCTTCCCATTAGAGTCCTTTAAATCTGTTTTTCAACAGCCGTCCAGCTCCGTCTCTGCTTCCACTTGCAGTAACACCAGTGAGCTAAGACTTATAAGAAGTGAAGGTTGTTTTCTCAGCTAAGAGGGATTTTCTAATGTCTGGCCTTCTGGATGTTTCTTGTGTAGTAGCTGTTTGGCATTCAGAAATACTGGCCAGTTATTTCAGCTCCAGAAATCTCAAGAAGCAATTTTATACTTTAGCAAGGATACTGCCATGCTCCACGTATTCATTAGATCCCTGTACGCTCCCCTTTGACACTGTGGTAGATTCAGTATCAAAATATTAAAAAGTAAGCCTTATAAGCAGGCTGAAGCTTCCCAATGCATCTGCCACAGTAGTGTTCACATACAATATTCTATGTGTGCATTAATGAGATGTGATATTGCCTATACAAACATACATTATGGATTGCATATATACAGAATAGCATACCTACAAATACTATGTATCCTTACCATAATGCAGGATAACATTCAAGTGACAGCAGTTTCAGAAATATCAGTTCAGCATCAGCAACTATTTTCTACATGTTAAAATGAAAAGCTTGTAAATCAGCCTCTTGGTGGGCCTGCTAAAGCTGGACACTGCAGATATCCACCATCCAAAAGAGATACTGACCCATACAGATGCCAGATCTTCATGCCGTAATATTTTTAAACATAGATTTGAGGCACTTTTGAAGATTTTAACGATCCTGAGCCCTTGACTGTAAAATATAGAGTAACTAAATATTTATCATTAGATTTCCAATAGCTTCAAGGCCCACAATGAAAGTGAGTTCTTTACTAACATTTTCCAATGAACATTTTCTGAGCGTGTGGTGTAACACATACGTTAGTAACATTCATTTGGGGTGAGCTTTCTGCCTGCATCCCAGAATTACTCAGTAGCAGCCAAAAGATGAAAAATCACCCAAGTGAAGATGTAGCTATGGCACAATTTCCATCATGACTCTATTCATGGGGAAGAGGGGCAGGGGGAGAAAAAAAGCAGCAGGAGTTGATATAGCCTTTATGGCCAGGGGCTGTGCCTGCGCCTGCATTAAAAGTCATGTCTCTATTTCTAGCGCCCTGGATTAAAACAGATACCATCTGACTTGCCATTTATTTATTCACACTAGGTTTCAATCTACAGGGTGCAATAAGAACACAGTACTGGAGGGTTATTTAATGTGGAAGCTGACAAGGCTGCCAGCCAAAAAGAAAAAAAAAAAAGAAAAAAAAAGAAAAGTTTTCTTTTCTGCAACTAAACCAATAAGAAATGTGTTTAAAATTGACCCAATCATAGTTCCTTTTCTTGAGTGTGTCCTTTCTATATCAGACATCTGACTTTTCTTCTTACACCTTAAATCTTCTAATCAGATTGTGCTGATAAACCCCTGAATTTGTGCAAAGGCCCTTTAAAACCAAGAAAACATCATACAGATTCCCACTTGCGATTGCTGAATCAAGGCTTTCGATGAGGCACTGACTAATTCCAAATTGGTGAGCAGCAAACCGTAACTAAGGGCTGACAATAAGGAATATTGCTACATACGGCAAGAAATGCCAAGGTCCTGCCACAAAATCCATTTATTGTACATCTCTCGTGGCAACAGCTGAACTTCAGGAAAATACATCGTTTGACCGCATTGTTCTCAGATTGCAAACCATTAAGTAATTATCATCAAAACAATCTGTGGATTTTATTACACATATGCATGAGTTCTTAGCACACAAAGATTTAGAATGGGAAATAATCTGCATTGACCAAACGACAAATGTGCAGGAGTGAGCCCTTTTGATATAACATTTTAAATGGGGATAAATATTCTCATGAAAATTCAAAGTTCTCACCTAATTGAATAAGGAGTGAATGATTCTTCTCCTGCATGGCCTTTATCTGTCTTCTAGGGACATGGCGAGAGCAAATCTCTAAATATAACAAATATCCATATATGGGATCTAGAATCTACTCAGGTGGTAGGGTGAGGAAATTCAAAATAACAGCAATTACATGCAATATAAAAATATATTTCCAGTTGCTCTGGGAGTACCTTGTAAAAAAATTGCAAAGATATGCAATTTATAGCCTGTAACAACTGAAAGAAAAATAACGTTCATCTAGGAAAAAAACAACCCTACCATTGTCAGAGCCACAATACAACTGTAATTCCAGCAGGTTAGGATAAAGATATAATACAAAGAAAAGTACTAATATTATTTACTTTCTCTCAGATTCTTTTTTCTTCTCAGTGGCTTCTGCCACTACAGTTGCAAGATCCGTTATTTTCCAATCTTTTGCAAATGGAAAAGGGGGAAGGGAAAATAAAACATCTCTTATTTGCTCATGTTTGGATTTTCAATATTTTTTCCTTTGATAGCTTCTCCTTTGAGCAGTAGCGGTGTCAATTCCCCGAGGGCAGAAGTCAGGTCTCAGAAATATGTACACAGCATACAAATCTTCCATAATACTCTTTCTAATAGTTTGTTAAACTCTGAGAAATGTTATCTGTGGAAATACATATATGCATTTCATAAGTCCAAAACCAGCTACTGATGCCATCTGCATTGAGCTACAACAACCATTTATCAGCCTTGTAGAAAATGCTCATAGTTTATACAAATAACTAAGTTTTAATAGCTCCCGCCAAGATGAATACATCATCTATCAACACAGACTTCGGTGCGCAGTCCCCAGAAACCGTCTTCCAGGGCCTCATGGCAACTTTGTGGAGTGTTTCAGAAATTATTGGGCAGACCTGGCTACAAACTTCTAGCTTTCTACAGAGCTCTCTTCTTTGTACAACTATCCACCAGCCTGCCTCAAGCCTAAATTTATTTCCAGTGCCACACAAGAGCAGTTCTGCTTCCATAACCTGTGAACCTCTGGATCATTTTGCCAATTAGTATAAAAGTTGTGCTGAATTTGTGATGCGGGGTGTAAGAATGAAGCAGTCACCACACTGGACACAAAACGCCCAATAATGGAAAGAACCTCTAAGCGCTCCTGATTGTAGGTTAATCTGCTGATGAACAAGAAATAGCCTGTTGAGGCGATAAAATTAAACACAGCAGATTTTTTCTTAGTACATGCCAACGTTACACCAGCCAGGGTAAAGCTGATTTTTTGGGCAGACTGCTATTAAACCAGTCTGAAGGTTTGCAGTAGTAAAAGCACCATGCTGACAAAAATTTCACCTGCATGTATTGTTCTCAATTTCCAAAATAACCTGCAACTTTTTAGGGAGATAGCTTCCGCTAGCTGAAATGCAAACGTTAAGCAAAATGACAGCACCTGCATTGGTACAATTCCAGCTTACCTCTGAATAACATTAACTGTTGTGTTCTACAAAACTGTTTCAACAACCATCCCAGTATCTTCTGCGTATCTCCTTTTTTTTTCATATATACTTCTAAAAAGCATCAAACTCTGCCTCTCCTTCTAGACCTTGCCCCTCTAATTCATTAGTTTAGTTTGAAGTCACAGCCCGCAGATGAGCAACATGAGCCATTTATAAACCAAAAATCATTCCAGTATTTTCCAAGAGGTTTTACATAAGTTGAAACACTTTATTGAAATTATCTAATGGGTATAATTTATCACTAGCAATGAATGTTAGAATTCCCCTATTCTCATCCTTTACAAGTCATTAGCTAGAGACAGCAAAACGTGCACATGCCAATGCCTTTAGCTTCGCTCACCTGCAGAAATGGTCCTCAAGAGCTATGTATCTAAAAGCATTTTCTTTCCTAGAGAGGAATTCATTTTCAGGACACTCATTTAGAGCCAGAACTGACAAATTTAATGAAGCAGTTCTCTACGCAACACTGTCTCAGAGGGATCTCTGAACATCACCCCACCGGTGAAAAAGTTCACAGTCATGAATGAAACTAAGATAGCTGCAACACAAAGTAAAATGCCACTAACAGTAGTAAAAGTTCAAAAGAGCCATTAATTCTGTAATTCTAGGGACTGGGTGTTTGAAAATAGCATGTATACTCAGAGAATAAATACTTTTCAAATGTCTTCCTGGTTCTTTCGCCTTTATATATAAACTTGACTGACAAAACACTTTTCAATGTTATTAATGCATGATACGCAAACTAGATACAGACACGATGGGTGTGGAGCACTGTGATTCATCTGGTAAAAGCACAAAGTCTATCATCAGGTACTTTAAATACCAATAGGATTATTTTTTTAATTTGTTTTTAAATCAGCCACTTTCAGGCAAAACATAGACGGTGATTGCCAGAGCTATGGCTTAGAGTGAGATGTTGCAGAAAGTGCTTATGGCTATCAACTTAGAGTGATCAGAATAGCATGTTCCCAGGCGTGCTTTCCAATTCAAAGAGGCCCTTGAAGTTTTAATGGAAATTTGGTTGAAGGACAAGACAACAAATGGTAAAATACTATGAAAGGTCATACTTTTGATTAAAGATCAAAACTTCTAAATAGAAAGAAAGATTATGGCTGTTTTATATTGTTTTTATGAAAACATCTACACTGAGGGAATTATCAGAGAGGATCAGCTGAGGACCAAGCCCACGTTACTTTAACAACATGCTAGTCCTGAGCCACCATGCTAAAAAAACACATGACCTAAACTGATGCGCTAAATGAAGTAGGCATTCATTATGTATTTTCTGGAGATATTACCTGCCTTTACCTCAATTTTACATACAGTGTTGTCGCAGGAAAAAAACTGGCCAAGTCACGTGGTTTAAATGAAATCAGGGTTGAAGTGGTTTATTGATTTATTAATGGCACGTAATTAACTGGCAAACAGTGAGCTATACATTCGGGATCAATATCAGCGAAAGACCAAATAAACCACAACACCAGGCACTTACGAAAGTAGAGCAAAGGCGTACAATTTTCTAAACACCCTCCCACCGCTAGCCCCCAAATTTTCTAATCCCCATGGGCCACGTTCACACAGTTGCCTGCACGCACAGAGCCTACTGACAGACAGGCAGCAGACGATGTTCTCCCCCCATGCGCCTGGGGTGCAGGATCCCATTTACCAGCACCTCCTTTGGGGGATGCGGGGGCTCCAGCTCTGTGCGCACCTGCCCTGCTTTCTTCAGCTGAATAATTTGCAGGCAGTGAACGAGATCTCTCAGAGCCAGGTATAAATACCCAAGGTCACAGCCTCTGGCAGGAAGGATGCACCCTCCTGGACGCAGGCAGTGAGGGTGGTGGTGCCAACAGTGGCAAACCCCATTTTGATGCTGCTCTGTTCCCATTTCTCTCTCCCCGCTGAAGCAAGTTCTCATGCTGCTTTTACGCTTTTCAAGATACCTTTTTTATTTCTTTTTGTAGGTCCCGAAAGTCTCTGCGTAACTCCACGGTTACCATTCAAACCAGATGATAGTCCTGTTAAGCAAACTTTGTTCTTTTTAATTTCTGCTTCAGCACTACCAGGTTTTGGGCAAACATCCTCTGGGGTAGTTTGGGGTATTCCATTCACACACGCTGTTTACTCTTGCATTCCTCTCTGTGGTTATCCAGGCCATGTTACTAAGAGGAGGAGCCGCGCTGACTTCCCCATAAGTGTTACCAATAGGTTATTATACATAATAAAACTATTTTTACTGGACATGGAACAGGAGATGGGACAAATAAGCCAAAGTTTAATGGGAACTAGATGATCTTTAAGGTCCCTTCCAACTCTAACCATTCTATGATTCTATGGTTGGGCTCAACTAGATTGCAGCAATGTTTATGGCTAGACATATAACCGTTAGCCCTCAAAAACAAATTAGTAAGAACTAATATCACAATGAGAAAGCTTTTAGAGCTGGGCACTAGTTCATAATAACGTTGTTAAGTTATAACACATGAATTAAGCATGGATTCACCACCCAGTGACATTTTATTCAGCCACAAAAAATGAGAAAGAATGCTTGCAGTAACACTGGTGTCAGAAGAACCAGAAAAATTAAGATGTATAAGACAACACAGAAGGAAAAATAATGCTTTCAGGATCTAGGAATTATCAAAACATCAAGAAACTGAGACATGTAATATGTGTAATAAAAATAAAACAGTCATTTGCCACAGATGACTTTCTAAGAGGATGCCCTTTGGTCCTGCAATGTTAGTATACTTTATGAATACATGCAAGCTTTGGAGCAAATATTGCCTATTCTTCAGGATAAAAGACATTGAGTCTGTAATTTTGTCTGAAAACACCTCAGATAAGTATCAATAATAAGATAAGAAAGATGAAAGTGATGATGTACATCAGTGCAAATGGATAAATGAACTCCTGATACTTCAAAGTTAGCTCAAAAAGCAATCGACAGGGCAAAGAAAGGACCCTAACGTAACTACAAAGCTCAGTCAAAAGGTCAGTTAAATCCATTTCAAATTTTCTGTTATATATTTTGTCATAAGTATGTATGGTTCAAACTGAAAAGTTTAGTAGCAAGGAAGAAATGTGGAATTTTTTTTTCAAAATTCTCATATAACACAGAGGTCCAGGTTATATAGAGAGAGGGAGTGAACAGAGACACTGAACGAAGCAAATCTATCACGGGACCTGCCCAAGAATGATTCTTGACCATACCTTTTCTGTTTGCTAAAGCAGCGTTTCTTCTCTAACAACACGATCCTCACCAGCAAGGCAGGAGCAAGCAGGTGAGGTTTTGAACCTGACACACTATCAGCCCCCTGCAGGCTCTGTGCACAGCCTGTGGGGTGTCCGAGCGCCACACTCACCGAACCACCCTGTGAGGATCCTAGAGATGACAAGAAGGGATTCATTTCCTATTGGCGCTTTTAAGTGTTTCAGGCTCAGCTGATGTCTCCCCAGAGGAAACTGGTTCCCCTTTACCTGTTACGTTGGCCCTATATCTATTCTGTAAGGGTACCTCTGCAAATAGATAAAGAGCCTGCCTCACTCCTGGAAATCACAAGCTTCCAACCTCTCTCATCTTAGGTACCTCCAGCCTCCACCCATGAAGGTGTAGCCATCCCTCCTTCCAAGAAATGTAGGGTTTTGCCTTTTGCCCTGCATGGTCTCTACAAAACCCCCGCTCATCTCCATATGTTGTACAGTCTCCTACAGCACCTTTGTGTGGTGGCTACATGCATCCGTGTCTCAACTAGAGCACATCTCTCACCAGGAAGGTCAACATCATTCCCAGCCCCAGCAAAGGCACCAGGCGGACTATACAACCTGAGACCCGTATGGACGAATCCTTCATCCGGAGGTCCCTTCTGATATGACAGGGTGGCTGGTCCAGCAGGTGCTGGGGAATGTGTCCTGGGGCACGTCACTGTCATCACTGTGCAAGTCCACTATCATCTTCAGCAGTCCCGCTGGGTTCATTTGCTGCCCCTTACAGGGAAACTGTCATGTGAGCAGCTGATTATACAATTCCGTTCCCTATGCATCCTCATGTGTAAATACTTTTACAAAAATAACTAAAACAAATACAATAATTCTACAGTTTGGGGAGAGATTAGAAAATGGTAGGTGACCGTTCTCAACTCCAAGAGTGCTTTCTGTGGAAACCCAGCTCTCATGTAATGTAACTGTAAGTCTCAGAGATTGAAAAAAAAAATTGTTTGTACATGCTCAGTGTTGACAGTTTCAGCCTTGTTCTCCCTGGTCTCCTATTTCCCAATTGGTGAAACACCACTTTTCACCATTGAGTAAACTCATTAATCTTGATGAAAAATGTAAATAGTACAGTGGCGATTGACATTGAAATACTTAAGAGTAAATTAACAATTATGTATTCATTCAGCATAGCGTGTGGATATGGTGTGCAATATACACAGACTAATGAAAATAAAAATAAATATGGAATAGGTACTATTAATTGCGCACAAAGAGACACCCTCAGATGCTTGCGTTCAAATAGCTGTTCAAATGTGGACTTGCATAAGCACAGGTCTGATCACATGAATAAGTGCTTTTGGGGATCTGGTCCACCGATTCTCAACCTCTTTCAGGTATGAAGCCACAGGGCAGAAAACTGCAATTCTATCTCCCACTCATGCCCAAAATAAGTCACTTCTCAATGTTAGATAATAAATATCACTTGTGACATCATCCTAAAGGGTAAGAAGCGATTTATATATATATGAATAGACACGGAGACAAATATGACCTATGGGAATATGTTAAATGTCTTCTTGTGAAAACCAGAACTCTAATATTAACAGAAAAATTGTCTCAAAGATATTTTCTGGCAGCCCAACCGGTATCAACATCCACATCTGCTAGCATTTGTGTTGGGTAACTAGATTTACACACCTGATCATCTTTCAAAAGGGCAAATGCCTTGGTTTCATCAACAATATACAAATACTTGAAAGCAAAAACAAAGTAGTTTTTAAGTTTTAGATTATAGATCTTCTAAACTGGTTTGGAAGCCAACAATATAAAAATCCAATTGCTGAAACTCTCTGTGGCTTTGAAACAAAGAAATATCATTATTGTTGCCTCTTTAATTTAAATAGACTTTGCAGCTTTATTTATGTTGGCAGGAAAATGGATTCAGATCGTGGTGTGTGCCTAGTAAGTAAACATCTCCAAGGAAAAGAGCAGGTCACCAATGCATAAAGTGGATTTGGGAACTGTTTAACTATGTTTCTTCTCGATATTCATTATAGCGAAGCACCCAGGGCATCTATTAGACTTTACATTGTTTATTGCAATTTCCTCTCCCGAGAATTTTAGACCTTGACAACTAGAAGTTATAGTAGCAGCCCTCAAACCAAACGCGCTCGCCAAAGGGTAGTGTTCATATTCGATGTGACTGTGGGATCTGAGCGAGAGTCTCACAATACTCAAGTGCTGAAACACGTCTAAGTTTGGGTCTTGACACCAAACAGCCACAGTAGCACAGCATCCAAAAAAATCACTTTGATAGAGACTGGCTTTCTCGTTAGTTTAATGGAGAAATTGTTCTGTTTGCCCCAAACTATATCAGAAGAGAAAAAAGACAGTGGACTTGTGGTTGACTTCCATGACACTGCATATGGGGATGAAATAGAAGACTTTTTGGAAATTCAAAATTTTGGAATTTAAGGAGCAGAGCATTCAGTTGCATTTTTTCTTTTTTCTTCAGAAGGGTTTTTTTTTTGTTAATGGGTTTGACCTCAATTATCAGAATTAAGCTCTGGTAATTAGGAGACCTCTGACAATCAAGATAATTCTCCTAAATTTAAACCGCTCTCAATGAAAGTCATGGTAGCTAGGAGAAAAGTGTCAGTATTGTAACTGAATGGAAATGAATCCAAACACTACTGAAACCCTTCTTTTCCTGTATATTCTTCATCTTGTTCGGGAAGGATTTACTACATTGTCAGTGAATTAATGGCTTCCCTTTCCAATAGGCAATGTATGGCAACTGTACATTTCTAGTGATCAAATAATTTCATAAGCTAGAAAATAAACAAGTGCACAGGGTTTTGTAATCGCTGTTTTTCCTCAATGAGCACTGAGGGCCAGAAAAAGGAAAAGGAAGACAAACAGAATAAATAATAAGAGTAAGGAATGGTATGCACAGAGACGGTAAAATTAATATGCACAACAGAAATGAAATACTTCCAACCAGAAGCAGCACTGCTCATCACACCAGCCAAACAACCTTGAGAAAAGCCAGCTCAGGAATCAAGAAAAAAGATAGAAGAAATAGCTTCTGTGATCTGAAAACTTTTCTAAGTTAAGAAAGAAAATGAAAGTGGTAAGATAAAAGAACTGAGCATAAGTTTTATATTTTGCCCTTGACTTTTCTTGCCCATGAACTTACATCTTGCTTTTGATTTTTCTTTACTGATAGTAAACTGGTCTGGCACTACTGAGATTCCCCCCTCGCCCCTGCCATCCCTCCCCTTCCTTCAAAGAACACTGTGTTTTCTGCAATCCTAGATATGAACGTTCACCTGAATTAATCCTCCTGCTCCCCTCTGACTATTCTTTAAATTGCTACTTGGAAAGTGTATTCAGGTTAAGGGTTTCTTAGCTGTTAACGGTTTCATGAAGCATATGGGAAAACACATCTGTATTTCTTCAGCCACTCAGAGCAGACAACGTGGTGAAGACAACCCTACGCTGTCTTTTACTCGCCAAGTATTTCCACAGATGGAAGAGAGAGGGAATGGGGGCAGGACTGAGCAGGATATGCTCCCCAAACTCTAAATCTGTACTAAGATTCAGGATGAAAATCAGGATGCTATAACTCATTCCTCTATAGACACTTAATAAAATGTTCAGGAAAAATCCTAGCTTTTTGAAAACAAGTACAGCTCTACAGCTATGGACTTCCACTGTCAAGAATTCACCAAGAATTTAGCATACACCTAAATAGTGTAGATTTCTTCCATCACTTTTCTTTCATCCTCCTCCATCCCAAATAAAAAACTACACTCAGCATAATTTTAAGGCATTTGATATAATGCCTTAAACAAAAACCTCTAAGGACACAAGCGTAAAATCTAATGTGTCTACTTTCCTTCTTGCACAAATTAAATTTGCCATTTCACTACTTGAATTGAAGTGGGGATATAGCTTCCAGTAGATTTGAAGACAGCAGCAGTGAGACAACATAATTTTTGAATCATAAGTGGATTTTTTTGACTGTTGGCATTAAAAGGACTTTGGCATAAAAGTGCCATATTTTATATTTAAAAAGCAGTAATTAATTCCATACAAAGCCAACAGCTCACTAGTGATACAGTTATCTTTTTCTATTTTCCACAAAATCCTTATGGTAAGAAAATAAGCTGGTTTCATTCAGTAGCTGCAAACATTTTCATATAACTACATAGTGTTAGTCAAACTGATGACAACTGACTCAAGTACGGCCAGTAATTTATGACATCTGCTATTCACAGAAAAGAAGAAAAAAAACCCCGCTGATTATGCCTTCTGCCAGGGATGCTTTATTTCAAAATATGTCTGAACTTTACAGGTAAAAATGCTGGGATCACCACGTTCTGAGGGGGGAAAAAAGATTAAAAAAAAAAAAAATCCAAGATTGACTATTTGTTGTGAGTGTATGTAAAATACCATTAGCAGAAGAAAGTAAATTAATTCTTGTTGGAATTCTACTAGCCAACCATTCTGCTAAAGATTTGCTCTACCACCTTGCATTTTTTATGTACTCCTGTACAGAGCACAGAGATTGGCACGGCACAGTTAGCCTTGTGATCTATACGTATATAAGATGCAAAATATCAAGTTTAAAAGAAGTGGCTGCAGCAGAATACTAGTGAATTCATTGCCAAGACGAAGTCAAACCTAACTTGTATTAAAACTGCCTATAGTTCCTTAAGCTTCAGACATGTAGGTTCATTAGAAAAAGATTTATAATGCTTTCCTCATACCTTGTCAGTTCAATTAATTCTCTGGTTGAAAAATGGAGAACACCAGACTATGGAACTTTTTAAATTTTTAAGATATTAAGTAATGCCACAGGTCACAAAATTTGAGCTGAAATATAAGACATTCTTTCAGCTGACCATGAGACCACCCTTCTGGCTACATACTTTATAAAATTATCTAATTTTATATCTATGTAATACATATACTATTTATAAAAGTATTCCTGTGGATCAAATCGAAATAAGAATATACAATGCTAAAAGTGTTTCTGACAGGAACTATACTAGTTTTCTTCAAGTTCTTTAGCTGAGGTTTAAGACCAAAACTACTGAAGATCTGAAAGATTGATTTAGATTACCATTTAGAATTTCGTTATTAAAGAATTGCAACATACACTGACTGACATGAAGAATGGGCTTTCACAATATGATTACTTTTCTGTGTTTACTACTTATTTATAAAAATTTCCTGTGTAAAAAGAAGTGAGACATACATTGGAAAAATCATTAACTCAGTTCAAAAACCAAAGGCTAACCACTGGACAAGACTCAAAAGAAGTCGCTGGTAGTTGTTTTTTTTTTTCTAGCTTTCTGAAGTTTTGTTACTATGTCCAGAACAGAAGTAGTTTAAAACGTTTGGCAAGATGCAAGTTCTGGGGAACTACTTCCCCTCAGCTGCCTGAGATACTCCAGACCGGCGTTGCCATGAGTTTGACACATTTCCTTTGAGTCCGCTCCAAAAGCAAAAAGCATAAGCAAAATGTGAAAAGACAAAGGAGAAAGCAGGGGAGATCAAACTAGAATAATTTAGTTGAGTTTCAAAGTTGATCACTGTAGTTCTTAATCTAGTTCCATGATTCCCATATCCTGTCTGATTACTTTTCCTCTTTCAATTACCAAATTGGTATGTGATTTTTGAAGTAGAACTTTCATCGTAGGGCTAATCTTAGAGCTACACCCAGTTTATTCTTAGCTTGGTCAAAGTATCCCCAATGCAAATCTACACTCAGCTCATACCCGCACCAGTTCTACACTCAACTGCCCAATAGGCAAAGGCTTCTGTGAATTATGCTGAGGCTACATAACACCACATACATGGCACCAGCTATGTAACTCAGTCAACTACTGGAAATCTTGTTTTGTCTTCTTCACTGCAGTTCAAAAGTTTTCCCCACCAATTCAGTTAAGAACCTCCACCTTAAAATGGTCTACAAACAGTCTCTGGCTGCTGTGTTTCTCTGAGCTGAATTTTAGCTTGTCACTTTTGCAGAAAGTTATGTTAACGCAAGCATCCCTTTGAGAAGAGGCCGCCCTAGGGCTGGAGGCACAAGGAGCACGTGGCAACAGCACACCTTCATTCCCTCTCTGAGAACAGGAGAGTGTATTCTGCTAAGGATAACCCATGCTGATTTGACAGAACGGTCCTGTAGAAGAATAACGTCCTGTACAGCCTGGAGGTTTTGGGGCACAACCACCAATGCCCAATGCCTGCCATGGATTGAGAACTTCTGTGTGAGCAATGTGACCTACAAGTATTTGTATGAGGAGCCTGTCCCTGCTTCTTGGTGATGGTGTAACAGATGAGTGCAATCAGGTCATCCGCAATTTGTTATTATTATATTTTTATCCGGAACTTTCCTACCGCGGCTTTCTACAGCTCAGTAGATCCTTGTTTTAGTAAAGACAGTTCTTTGCATGGCGCTCTGCTGGGTAAATTTCTTCTCCCAGTTCACTGATACACACCCATGTCATTCCAGTTACTGTTCTCACTGAGCTCTGGCAGAAACCCAGCATCAAACCTTTCATCACCTGGTAGGATATCAAGACGATTTGCAATACAACATTTCTGTTCAGGTGCTGGGAGATATATAGCAGGGATGCGGTTATGTGCAAACTCGCTAAATATTGTACTCTGCAACCTAGTCCATTTACCTGCCACGTGCACGCTAGCCTGCACCCCCCAGCAAGACTAAACTTTAAATTTTAAAAACTGTCAAACTCAATATAGAGGTTTTAGTACCTGGACAAGGAACTTGCTGGGGCACTCGGTGAATAAAAATCCACATTAACCTTGCAACGCAGTTGCAGTGACACTGTGGATCAATTAAGTTGCTTTTATTTAAAAAGTACGTGTGTTCGTTCCATAGGACAGGTGTCAGTCCAGCCATAGTCTCCAGTTACGTGTTCTGCTTAGAAATAGAAATGTTTGGGGGGTTGTTTTGTTTCTGTTAAAAGTTGAGGCATCCACAACACCAGAAACAACCAAAACACTGTGACAAAAATGTCTGAAGCCTTTGAAACAGATCAAAAGTACAGTCATTTGTTTGATATAATTTGCTTTAAAAGTGAATATTGAAATACTTAACATGCTTAGCTCCCACATAAGAAAATTACCATGCAATTCCTCTCTTTCTCCCAACCCCGCAATCTCTCTCAGATACCATTTTTCCTGTAAAAAGCTTCCTTCTAGATCTAAATACAGTAATCAACAGGAAGAAACAAAACTACAATCGTGGAGCAATATTCCATTCTGCAGTAAGCTGAATTCGCTTATCCTTGTGATCAAAATGTACAGTACATTTCACTATTTGCACTCGTGTTTGTAGGAAATTAATATTCCGGGAAGGTGCACTCAGTGTGTGACTGAATTCACAAACAAGACTATCAACAATAAAATAAATAAATCATGTTTCATACTAAGACACCATGGCTTTTTTTAGATGAAAATTATCCTTGAAAACAGACATAAAACATAATCAAATAGACCAAGAAAAGACTAAAAGAAAGTCTCAGAAGGGTTTAAGTATTTGAGATAAAAGACATACAGAACAACTTTGGATGTGGGGGAAAAAACCACACTTGAATAAGAACAGAGAGGAAATATTGAACAGGAGCAATACTTTTGTGCTTCAGAGTCCACGTTTCTTCCTTTCAGTGATCCCCAGTGAAACCAGTAAGAATTTATACACTGGAACATGCACTGGAAGAG
The DNA here is from genome assembly GCF_964199755.1 of Larus michahellis. Lineage (NCBI taxonomy): Eukaryota > Metazoa > Chordata > Aves > Charadriiformes > Laridae > Larus > Larus michahellis. The sequence goes on from NC_133897.1 coordinate 11,409,221, forward strand.
CAACACCATAATGTGCCATAAATGTAACAGAGAAACCCAAAGATTGCAACTGTGCTCACCATGTGATAAGGTATTTCATACCTTATCATTATATCTAGACACAAATTTTTTATACTGGTATTTTATAAAATTCCTTCCACAATAAGCATGAATTACAGTGGAGAACATAGAATCATTTTTTCTTACGAATAGCTTAATAGTAGGTAAACATTTTCATAAACCACCAAAGAGACCATATCATTCAGCATAAGTAGGACTGTATATTGGATTACTACATTTTTTAAAAACCATTCTCACAGCGTAAGTCTGCCTTCAGTATTTGTATCTCAGTCATGGAATATGCAGTCAACATTGAGTTTCCATTTCACTGTCTAAAATTTTAATTTATAAAATACTCAGATGACCTTGTATAAAATTATTCAGGGAAAAAATATTCCACTTGACAAACTACTGCATTCCTAATTGATAAACTCAGAATTCCTAAGCTGAGTCACAAAGTCAGGACAAGACTTATTTCACAATCACTTCCACTTTGTGCTTCACTTTCCCATCGTTCATCAATTCTTCATTGCAAACACTGTAATTCTACTTGCAGTGCCTGATATAACAAAAAAATCGGCCCTACATCTCAGATGCTGCCGTGTTAAGGCATTGCCACACTCTTTTCTTAATGGCCCTAGCTGCCCTCTTCACATCAAATCCAAGAACATTCTTTAAACAAGACCAGCTTTTGTAGGGGTGCAACTACTTTGTGCACACGTGAAAGGTGATATTTTTTTTACAAGGGTCAAGAAAGACCCCTGGTTCCCCTAGCGCTGGGACCAGCAGCAGTGTCACTTCCACACTGGTGGGAGAAGGTGACTGGACAGGTCCGATGCAACCAGCACTTCCGTGGAACTCACAAGTTTTATGATATTGCCCATGAAGTGGATTCAGAGCTTGAAAAAGGTACGGAAAAGTATTACCTTCCCCCCTACCCTTCTGAAATCATTTTGCTGGCGTTATTCTCAGAGTCCATTATCTGAGTGGCAATCGCCAGACAGCTTGGTGGGAAGCTGAGCACCCGCAACCTGGATGGTGCCCAGGGCTCAGGCTGGTGCCGTGCCTGTGCCGTGTGCTGTGCGGGAAGCTTTCAGCCTTAGGGCATAGCAGTGTTCCAGTACCAAATGTCTCACTTTGCCCAATTACAGCTTTAGAAATTCACAAGGGAAATATCTGGGGATTACTTGGGCCGTCACATCTTTCAGGGCACTTCATTTCACATGCTTCAGGACTAGTTTTAAATATTTTAGACGTGTATTAGCAACAGACGGGAAAAAATTCCAAAACCAAACTTGAAACCCAATCAGTCTGGACAATGCTGAAAAAGAAGCACAAATTAATCCCATAATCAATAGGTACTTAGACGTAATTTCTACAAGTCTGTGCCAGAAAGTTACAGAGAACAGGAGGACTCTACAGGACTAAAAAATGAAAACAATGATGAAAGATATGCTGCACCGAGAATAGGTCAGCAGCAATACTTCTCAACTTGGCACAAGAAAAATTAACAGAAGTTTCTTAATTGGCTAAACCACATCTGTCTAGCATTTTGACAGAATTAACAAAGAAAAGTCAAGTCTGTTGCTGCCACTGAGGGACGTTAATACAGATCTGATAACTTGCATGACTACAAGTCAGTCATTTTTATAAATACTTCTATGAGAAGTAACATATTTATAAGTCTAAAACTCTAAGATCTTGAATAACACAGCTCTTCTCAGAGTGAATTATAAGCAAAGGGCTCTACTGATTGCAATAGGATGCTCCAAGTTTGCAAGGATGACAGAATAGTGCCCCACAGATACATACAATACCCTTGCAAATGATAAACAAAAAAAAAAACAAACCCAAAGAAAAAAAAAGATTCTTTCTGGACCCCCGTTTACCCTTTCAAATGCATATTTACCCAGTGCAATGTAACACCATGTCAGAGCCAGCCAAACTAGCACATTTATACAGCACCATGCAGGGATATTAGCTGAGGTCTCAGAGAGAATATAACCTCGTTAGAGCAACATTGTGCATGGGCTAATTAGGCCTGTCTCTCAAGCAAGGCTAATTATTCCCAGTACAGCACCATACTGATATCGCTCTGTGGCTTCTGGGTTCTGGAGCTAGATTATTCAGCAGTAGCTCAGGGATCTCTGCCCCACGCTGTATTCAAAATTGTAAACAAAATCATGAGAAATGGCTGTATTATTCTGAGAGAGCGGCATGATGCACTGCACTGTCTCGCTTCATCTATCAAGGACATCAAAATGAAGGATTAACGTGTCTATGCGCTGAGATCATCTTTCAAATGGGAAATTCCACCACTAGACCAACAGTTGTGCTAGAGAGAAAAGTTGGACTGAAGGGAACAAATATCCCAGGGCTGGAGTCCAGGGTGGCTACAATCATCTCATTAGACACATGCCACACTCGGTAAGCCCTCAGAAACCAAAAAAAAAGGCAAGGAAAGGCTAGAGAGAAGATCAAGATTTCTGCTGTTTTTCTTAAAGACCAGCTTTGAGTAAAAGCTAGTGCAAAACAAAAGGTTCCATAGACTGTTGGCAAGGCAGGTCCCAAACTCTTCAAGGGTAAATCAGAGTTCCTGTACCGCGATGGAGTATTGGGTTAACTGAGAAACCTTGGGATGTCTCTACCAGAAGTTTCAAGGCTCGGGGACAGTTTGCCTTTATTGTTTCAGGTGCAAAAGCCAATAGCAAACCGGTGTCAAGAGAGGCCTTACAGACCCCAAAGGAGACAGGCCTGGTGAGCTGGGACGGGAGCCAGCTGCCCTGGAAGCACGCGAGGGCCCGCCTCTGGGTGCAGCTGCAGACAGGACTTGCGCAGCAGGTGGATTCAACCAGGTAACAGAGTAGTCTGCATCGGATAGGGAAAAAGGAATCATTTGACATTCAGTATAAAAGGAAACCTGGTGCTTTTATATAAAATATACAAAATCGTCGTGCGTGAGGCAGTCAGGAAGCTTCCTATTTATTCAGTGGAGAAGGTTTCTTTGTACCTTTAATTCAGCTATCTTCTTACGAAGAAGAATCTTTGACATAAAAAGGCAAGGTGAGGTCTCTCACATCACTGCAGAACTGAATGCATCTTGTTTCAACACACCTCTAACAAGCAGCCTAACATACAAGAATGGAAACTTAATAAACTCCGCCAGGATTTGAGCCCTGCGCTGCTGACACACGCTTCTGTGATGAGACTGAATTGCCAAGAGCCTTCCGTTAAGGACAGTGTTTTTGTCCAGTTCCTGTTATGATGCCAGATAACAATATATCTAGTTTTCAAAAGAAACTCTAATAGGAAATGTGAAATAAAAGAAATGTGAGCTAACATTTTAAAGCCATTAGCATATTGTATCCACTTTCTTTTCTAACTGGCAGTGACTACCAGTATAAAGATTTGAACGTACAAATAATAGCTCCTAATGAAAAAGAAAAAAAAAAAAAAGAAAAAGAAAAAGCAACAGAGCTGTGATGACAGCTTGTTCTCTAGAATTCCAATAGAATTAAACAATCAGTTTTGATGAGGGGAGCACAGGGACAAGGCAGAAAGACATCATCAATTTAAAGCCAATTTACCTTTGTGGTTACAAGGTTGTAAATTAACACCTCTTCTGTAATAGCATAAGCAAAGAGTTCTTTTGGTGTTTTACTTAATACCTACCATGAACAAAAGATACTGGTCCAAAATTTGAAATCCTGGGCAAGACAGTAATAAAATAAATCACAAGAATATAGGAATCAATTTGGTCCCACTCCTTCCTGCTGCTCAACCTGTCCATTGCAAACCTCTTTTTATTTCTTTTAAACTGTGAATAGAAGAACATTCAAAGCATTGCCCACATCTTCTCTCATCACACAGTTGAGAACCCCTACCAATGCCCAAAATACAGCGTTGTAACTCCAGCAGAAGAGTGGCAAATGCCATGAAGTCCACTAGGTATTGGACTACTGCAACATTTACACACACGGGCATAAAAGTCATAAAGAGCATAAAACCTTAGACACTGGGAAGTACTGATTTAGGGAACAGAAGGAGAAATTTTGTTCAAAACTAATTAATTCATAAAGAAAATTTAAAAATCCCAGTCTGCAGAAAAGAGAAATACTGATAGCAACTGAGCATTTCATCTTTAACATGCATATACATTTTCCACTCCATTTTCAGCAATATTGATAAGTATTCTGTACAACCTGACGAAATGAAAGGTTTTAGTAACACAAAGCTTATCCCATCCAACCTCTGCACTTGTATGCAGCAGTTAACATGCTAGTGCCTGATTGTTTCTGATAAAAAGATATACTATATCTTGCTAAAGCTGGTGATGTGCCAAATACTCAGTGACGCAGTGACAAATAGCCTTCTCGATTCCTGACAAAATACTCCCTCTGCTGTACAATATACACTGTTACATAAAGCCCAATGCACATAAATACATATTTAAACTATGAAAAGGTCACGGTTTTCATAAACCAGTGAATTCACTCTTTCAGATTTTTTTCTGAATGACCTTGCTGAAAATAGAAATATTATTTGTACCCACCAAATCCTGCAGTTCAAACAAACAGGATGAATATACAAAGGTATAAACTTATATAGTTGCCCAGGCCCCAAAGACAGTAACACCCCTAAATTATTTAGTTCATTTTATAGCGAATGTGAGAAAATAAAGATTCGAATTCCCAGTTAAGACACAGACAGATATGTCAAAATACAAATATCTAAATATAAGGAATACAGAATGAAGGAATTAATTCAGCCATAGTTTTGTTTCGTTTGTGTTTTACTGCTTTTATTATATACCCAGAATTTGCCTTCATTCAAAATTGCTCTGTCTCTATAATTTCATCATGCCTCTACAGTAAATATTAAGGTGATTAACAAGACTGAAAAGTTTAACATTTCTGATGGGCCGGAAAAATATTTCTGGATAAATTTTCCATTTAGAAGTTATGTAGGCCAAATGACATAGAAAGACTTAGAAAACCAAAGGCATTCAGGAGCAAACTGAAATGGTTGTGCCGAGTATTCCAGAATGAAGACCTCTCCATCCCATGCGAAACCAACCCACAGTACATGAACCCCTGGAATGGCATCCACGTGCCATCCAAGTGCCATGTGTCGCTGAGTCTCTGTGCCAAAGAAGACGGAATGACGTCTCCAAGTTTATACCATAAATCTGTTTAAATATTTAGTGTGCACGACTTCTCCCTCTCCCGAGAAAGCTGAATACTTCTCCTAGGAGAACACCAAAGCACGTGCATAGCCACAGAATAACACACTATTATCCATAAACAGAGGTATAATTTTCAGCTTTCAAAAAAGTTAAAATTAGGTTTTATGGATGGACATTAGGTTTTTTGCATTCAGACAGTTCACTAATCTATTTCAATTTACATCAGTAGCCCCTGACGCAAACACTTCCTCCCTGCCCCAGGCTCTTCCACTCACACAATGTCAACTTATACACGCGTGTTTAAGAAAACAGTAATTGGGGAATAAAATCATCCGCATTTCATGCTTTCATTATATAAATTTTGGGTTTATTCCACAGAGGTGTTAAGAAATTCAAATTCTAATTCAAGGCGTGTTGTCATTATGCACTGAATTTCATTAAAAATTAAAATTTTATCTAGCTGTCGTAAAGTTCATTTATAGAAATTAGTGATTCCAGGACAGAAAGATGAAAACACTGTAATAACAATAATGCTGGTTTATCTGGGAATACAAAACCAAAGATAATTTCTTTCCAGAAATTCCATTAAAATTATTCTTTTTAAAGTAAAAGCTAAAGACAAATTACTTCTTAGTGTATTAAGTAGTAAACAGGGTGGGGTGTTTTTTAATTTTAACATTAATAGTTAATATAACTCCTTTTTATTTCAAAAACATGCCACAAATACATAATTATCCAAAGATCAATATTCAGAAGAAATTCCCTTTGCCTTTTTCTCATAGGAAGCACAAGAAACATCATTGTTTGCTTTCTAACAAATAACAATTGCAGCTAGCTGCAGTGTATGCTAAATTGCATATACAGGGGGAAAAAAAAAAATCCATATTGTTCATAACACACCTTTGAGTACACGTGCCATAAGGATATACACCAGGAATAACAACGCCATTCAAAACAGGGATCAGGACATGATCGATTACGGTCCCAGCATCCACCCATAGACCGAGTTTAAGCAAAACTTGACAAGATCGGCCCTTTGCAGTATATCAATACTGCCACAGGATGGCAGAAAGAACACCTGATAGTTTCACTGGCTTTGCAAATTCCCAAGATGCTGGTGAAAGCCTATAACCAGCTGAACCCTCCTCTGCCCGCGTTCTGTTGCGTTTGCAGAACAAATGCCAACCGCACGCAGGGTCTCACTGACAGAAGCTTACATTGCCTTGTGAAAAGCCTTAAACACTATCAAAATTATGAGTAGTTTTAGTGCTACTCATTTCCACATTATAATCTCTTGAAAGCTACAAAAAATGATTGTAGCTTATGCCTTGTTGGAAAAATAGAATTAGTTGAATTTTTAAACTGTATTATCAGTCAAGTTTATGGCAGGTGGGACACCCCTTTGTGCCAGTCTCACAGCAAAATTACAGTGTGATGCACGTCCAAACACACAATCACAGAATCATAGAATGGTTTGGGTTGGAAGGGACCTTTAAAGGTCATTTAGTCCAACCCCTCTGCCATGGGCAGGGACACCTCCCACTAGAGCTCCAAAGCCCCGTTCAACCTGACTTTGAATGTTTCCAGGGATGGGGCATCTACCACCTTCCTGGGCAACCTGGGCCAGTGTCTCACCACCCTCAGCATAAAAAAAATTTCTTCCTTATATCCAGTCTGAATCTACCCTCTTTTAGTTTAAAGCCACTACCCCTTGTCCTATTGCTACAGGCCCTGCTAAAAACTTTGTCCTCATCTTTCCTGTAGGCCCCGTTTAAGTACTGAAAGGCCAAAATAAGGTCTCAAAACCTTCTTTTCTCCAGGCTGAACAACCCCAACTCCCCCAGCCTGTCCTCATAGGAGAGGTGCTCCAGCTCTCTGATCATTTTTGTGGCCCGCCTCTGGACCTGCTCCAACAGGTCCATGTTTTTGCAACGCTGGGGGCTCCAGAGCTGGACACAGTACTCCAGGTGGGGTCTTACCAGAGCAGAGTAGAGGGGCTGAATCATCTCCCTCAACCTGCTGGCCACACTGCTTTAGAAGCAGCCCAGGACACAGTTATCTTTCTGGACTGCGAGCACACCAAGTCCTTCTCAGTGGGGTTACCTTCAATTCCTTCATCCCTCAGCCTGTATTGATACCACAGGGTTGCCCCAACCACAGATGGAAAGCTCCATCAGACAAATCTTTAGGCCTTCTCTTCACGGAACGTGTTGTCTGTACAAAATGCAAAGGAAAAGCAGGATGCAACTGAGAAAGAACCAGCAGTGTACTGGCATCAAAGGGCTCTTCTTGCCCTCAGGCAGAAAGTCATCTCAGGAGGTATTTTATTTTCCTTTTCTTTTCAAGCTACTTACTAACAGGTATTCAAGAAATGCAGAGTAACATGGAGACAGTCACTCGATAAATAATTGAACTAAGGCCACACGTGTCCTAAAAGAAGAACTTGCTTCTGTGGGACATTGGCCACCTTTGGTCCCATAGCCTTGTGTGTGGATGTTATTCCTGCAGTCACAGATTAGCAAGAGAATGAGCAGAAATGGCTGCTCCTCTGTTTACCGAGCTCTTTAATTATAGCACACTTCTGCTTACTTCCAGCCCTGTGGTGGGGAGACTCCAGGGTGCTGCAAAGCTTGTGGCTCCACCTCTCTCCTTTTGCTCCTGCCAGAGCAACCTGATGTTCCACAGACGGGGTGGGGGAAATTTGGGAAGGAAGTCTGTGGGAAAATTCTGAACTTCTGTAGTTCCACTTCAGTGGAACTTCAGTTACTTCAGAAAAGTAACCACATCTTTGTTTCTTTAACCAAAGATTACTGGATCGTACTTAAATCTTTCCGGTGCAGCAAGCTGAGGGAAGACAGTCTTAATCACAGACCCTATGGGAGACTTTAGACGCATTTTTCCCCCTAGCAAAGGAATATTACAAGATATCATCTCAATGCTTTTGATCCCCACTGAAATCATGAAGCCTACCCTTTTTATTAGGCCAGGTAATTTTAGCATGTCTGTTGACACAACAGTTGAGAGAGACACACCTCACTTTCCTGCTGCTTCGAGTAATAGCCTGAATTAGGTTGAATTTCTACATTTTTCCCTTGTCCTCTACCTACAAAATTGAAGACTTTTCACATTAAAATGGCTATATCTCTTTCCTGCTGAAAGAAAAAAGATGAAGAAGTAACTGATATTGCAGACAAGATCTCTTTGCTTTGGCTGAGAAAAAAAACACTACTCACTGAAAGAAAGAATTTATATTAGTTTCAGAATAATGATACATACAAAGAATAGCTTTTTTTCCTAGGTTTTGGACAAGGATAAGGATTCAGCGAGTTCAGTCAGTTGAAAAAGGAACTGAAAGTGCTGTTTCTACTACTGAACTTGAGAAAAACGTTACCCGTGCCCCTCGTCCAGTCCTTTCTCCGGTACTGTAATGTAACATATTTCCAGTCATTTAGTGACAGACTTGCTAGATACGTTTGGCTGATAGTAAGAATCTTTTTTTCCAGCAGAAAATCCATTTCTGGATTTACCCAAATGGAATTAATGGAAGCCAATAGCCTCTAGAGCAGCTTTTATTTTTCCAGACTACTGCTCATATCCTCTTATTTCTTCCCTGGGAAGCACCACGCACTGCTCTCTCCTTTAATAAGGCACTGGCTTCACCAATTTGAAGCAGCCCAGTAGTAGTCTTAAATTAATTACAATGCCATCCATCCCTTCCCCTGACATCTGAAGATGACACCTTGTGGCAGCTTCTCCTTTAGCATTGTCTTTAAGAGTGATACATGACTGCAATTTTGTTCCATCTGCTAGGACTGCCAGTGTAACAGCAAGCCTGGGGACTTTTAGTTGTTGCTGCTGGTACTTTTGGTGATAACAGAGTTGCACCTTTAATCATACAGCAATATTTGGAGGTGCACAGTAGGAAAGTACCAGATTTCAACCTCTTTACGTTTGTACCTACAGTTGCGTCTTCATTTTACACAGCACCATTGACAAGCGACTGATTTTTTTCAGCACTGTGAGCCCTAGTTTTCTTATCTAAACTAGGCTTGAAAGTTGTTATGTTTGGATAAACAAACGCATCCTGGATTTCAGCTGTCCCTTTAGGATCTGCAGCTACACAGGAACGGACAAGACCTTCGATGGTGGAGTCAGTTCTAGAACAGAAACCACGCAGGATGTTCATTCCCCTGGTTGTTTGTTTGTTTGTTTTTTGTTTTGTTTTTTTGTTTTTTTTCCTCTAAATCAGTGATAGTGCATTTTACTTGACTTTCTCAAAAAAGTCTGTTTTGCCTCGCTGGATTATGGATGTGCACAAATTGGCACTGTGAAGTGTTTTCTTCTTCTTTCCTTCAGTGAACAATTGCACAGGTTACCCTAAAAGCAACTTTAAAGTCTATATACTAGCCCTAGAAACAGTATCTTTTCTAGCTGCTTTTCAGTTATGTTTTATTCATAATTCAGTGATCGGTTTAAATTTGCATTCGAGCAGCCTCACATGCTTCCTAATGGTTTCACAATTGAAATGCCTTCCTTTTCTCTTACCTGCCCTTGATTGCTTCAAGCAGGTTTAATTTATTTAATGATGGAGAATACAGTCCATAATACTAAATATGTTTTCATGTTCATCCCAGTGTAAATTTGTGCTAAAAATAAACATGAAAGGCTTTACATAATAAGCAAAGTGTCATAAGAGTACATCATCCACTGGAGCAGCTATGTTAAAATTATAACTATCGTGAGCACGGATGAATAAAAGAACAATTGCAACACCTCTTCACTGAGTGCATCACATATACTTTCTTTTTTCCTCATACATGAATCAAAAATAATTCAGAGTCATTACAACTTGACGGGCGGGGAAAATATCACTTTGAAGTGAATTTCCAAATATCACTTTGAATTTCATTTCAGCAGGATAGGCAGTAGATATTTCAGCAAAGTTCTGCTTAACTCACTCTGTAAAGAAGTTGGGAAAAAATAGTACTGTTATAAAGAAGTGCAATGCCGATCAATTCTGATGTCTGCAAAAAACCAAAACCTCCCTTTTCGCACCAGCTTTCAGAAGTCCAGCACCAGCTTTCATTTTTGCATATACGAGACATTGAAACTCACGTAAACATTTTCCCTGATGTTAAACTTGTTCTGAATGTAAGTCACTTCATGCTATAAATTAAAGAAGATTCCTCGACACCTTTACCACTAAATGGCAGAAGATACAAGTCTACTTCATTCTTAACATCTGGGGACTCATTATGGGTCCACCCTGACTCCGAAAGCTTTGAAAGATCCTAATTTGATCCTACTAGTAAACATGAGATAACCTTTGCATTTGCTCATTCATCTTTTCACACAAGAAGATATTGCACAAGACAAAATCAGCCTAAAACTAGAAGCAAGTGTAAAACAATAAAATAGAATAAAATAGAAGAACCTTAATGAAATTTGAATCTGCATTTGAATTTTTACTTTTAATTTAAACATTTTCAAAGACAAATTCACGGAGCAAGTTAGAAGAAGTAGCCTGAAAATGTGTTCTTTAATATCAAATCATGTATACCTCACTCCTAACTTAACTCCAAGTAAGAACTTTACAAGAAAAATATTGCTATCAATCTCACGTAAAATCTACAAGAAAATGATCTTTTGGTGTAAAATCCAAGAGTCTACTGCAAATCACTTTTTTAACACAAAAGAATGACTATATGTGAGTGTATCTATCTACATGTTAGGATAAATACTGCAGCATTTATCTGCATTGTGTTCACAATTTAAAAGCCATTTTCATAACTAGAGTGGCAAGTGAGAGAGATAATGGTAATGAAAATTTTGACTTCAGAACACAAGATGGCAGCCTCCAAAAGGGAATAGGAAGTTGTCCCAAATCACTTCCAACAGTTATAGACCTTTTTTTGATATTAGGTCTTGGACTGCAGGAGTCCAAACTTTACCATCCTTTTCATAAGGATTAATCACAGAAATCATGAATAAAAGCCAAAGAATAAATATGAAGCTAAGATGTATTTCATTAAGAGAAAAGCATATTAAAAGTAGCTTATGGGAAATATTTTGCATATTTCCATCAATGACTTCTCAACAGGATTTACTTCTAAAGACAAAAATGCAGATTATTATTCCACAACCAAAATTTACAATTAAAATTTACTAACACATATATATAAGATCATCCAAGAACCACTCACATCTTTACCCTGCAAAAACGAATGAAATAAATGCATCTTCCCAGAAACAGACAAATTTTATACATGCACAGCGATACTGCGATTTACAGGGGAGAAGCTAAGCTCCAGGTTTTGGTTACGAAACTGGATCATGCTAAACCCCATTAAACTTCACGGACATTGCTGGGTACCTGAGACTAAGGTACACTAGCTAAGTACACTATACACTATGCGAAGAAGTAAAAGCGTAGCACGGTTTACTTTCCTCCTTAAATAATATGCAAACTGTTTGCATGCGAATCAAAACATAACACCATGAATGGGCTCCATCTTCTGTAACTTTACCTGCAGAAATCAGACAAGCTCTTCCAGACTCTCATGTAGCAGGGAAAAAGATTGAACTACAGATGTCATAAGGAAACCCGGGGGAAAGAGAACATAAAAAGCTATTTTTTGACATTGCTTTAACCTCCATCCAGCTTATTTGCACAGCAATGAACTCAGTCATAGGTTGTATACATGATCCCACAACATAATACCAGTAACTACTCCATTCAATGCAGTTCCATCTGCACTCACATTACAGTAATGATGACTTAATAATATCTTAATAAGTCATAATATCTTTAAAATATACGTATAAGTCGAAACAAAGTTATATTAAAAAAGCTCCTCAGTTGTTTTCTGTCTTTTTAAGTAAAACATATTTCAAACCTAACAAACCAATACACGACAAAATTTATTACCTTAAAGGCTAATTAATCAGAAATAGACACTTTCCACATCAAAGTCAAGTTATACTTTCCCCTTCTTTTCTAACTAAATTTTTTACTTCCTTTTCTTTCCAGCTGCAAATCGTTTCCTTCGACTTCACCCACTAAACTCCTTGTCTGAAGGCACCTATTGCCACCCACTGCCTGGAGAAGAAACCCGGACTCGTTTAGGCTACATACTTAAACCTCCAAGTTGCTAAAATTCAGCAAAATTAATCCATATTCAAAACAGGAGCATCCAACTGTGGTGACAACAGTGAATAAAAATATCAGTGACTAGAAATTTAGATTTACAGTACTTACTTGGGACACCAGGTCAAAATGGACAAGGAAGACACTGCAACAGCAGGCATACTACAAGAAGCACTTTATCTGGAAGGTTTCTATACCAACCACTTCCCCACAAGCCATACGATAACCACAAAATGATTTGCAATATAGAAGACCAAAGTGACAAAAAAACTTTCATGTCTCATAAAGTTTAAAGACAATTTAAAGCTTGAGGCTGGCATACAAGACGAGTGTGTAGGCAGGCAAAATGCTTTGCAAGAGCAAGGCCTGAAGGATGCTGCAATGAGAATCGTAACTAATATAACAGATGGTAGAGCACAGCATACCCTTGTATTCTGGCACATTTCAGTTACTGCCTATCATTTGGTTGCACCTGTGTCTTCCTCTACTCAAAGATTAAAGTCCTGGGAAGCTGAACAGATTTTGCTTCCATTTTTTGTCCCTTCCACACAGTTCCTCTGGCTCTTGATTCTCTGAGCTCTCCACCCAGGCAAGCTGGCACCTCAGGAAAAGTGGGATGTACTTTCAGACCTCATGAGATCAGAGAGCCCATCACCCACCTCCAGGCAGCAGCAAAACCCCTAAACCATTCCTGTAGGCTGCATCTCCCTAGGAATCTATTTCTGTACTCATTGTCTGGAGGGTTTGGAAATTTTTCCTCATGCTGTCTCTTGATATCCACATAATGTGGCTTAAACTGGAAGGCATTCTCAGTACAGGGAGACCTTTTTTCTTCCCTCTCAGGTTTTTCTTTTTCAGAACATTGATTCTTTCATTGGTCTTTCTTCACATCACTCCTACATTGCTCCAAAAGGAACCCTTCCAGCACAAAAACTGGGCACTTCTCCAGAATAAGCTTCACAAAAGTGCTGACCGGTGTAAAAGTCTTACCTCCCATACATTTGACATAACATTCCCCCTTAAACATACCAGGAGGATGCTTGATATTTGCATGATATGATGATGGAACCGACTCAAGCGAAGCTTGCAATGCATTTTATATCTCAGAGCTTTTTGTTTCTTCACCAGCCTTCCACATGTGGTACACTACTAATAAGTGCAGTACTTTACTGGATTGCACTGCATTTATTCCAATCCATTTCTCCAATTTTTTTCTAAGTCATTATGGGTTTCAAGCCTGTCCTTGAACATGTTGACAGGCCCTCCCGGCTTGTATATCACCAGCAGATTTCATAAGCACACTCTGAGCTGTATCATGTAAATCATTATGAAAACATTGAAAAGCACCAGAGAAGAAGCGTCTCCAAACAAGCAGATGCTTAAGGCCAGCAAGCGCCCCCATGGAGGCATTTATTGGAGTCACAAGGTAAAAGAATTAAGCACAGGCAAAACCAGCTGATCTGCCCGTGGGGTCTCCCCAGTACCAGGTCCTGTCTTGGAGTGGGTTTTGCTCTGTTAGTGATGCCCACACCAGGCTAGGGACTTTCATATAGACAGGATCTGTACAACTTGCTTGTGAAAATCTAAGTGTCAAAAAACCTCCTTAAAGTCATGATTTAAACATGTTTACTGTATATGCTTAGCCCTGTGGCTTGTTACCCTGTCAAAAGATGAAATTTGTCACGTGAAATCCTTTGGAGCTTTTTTTTTTTTGACAAAGCCGTGCTGTGTTTGTTACTACTTCTTTTTTTTTTTTTTTAAATCAGGTAGTTGTTTATAAACACGCAGGCGAATTATGCATACTCCAGCCTTCTCCCAGAATTTTAAGTTAAACTGAGAATGCATCCTCCCCCTGCCTTGCATCCCCCTTTTTTGAGGATGTTACCCTTTATTTTTCCCAGAACACCAGGATCCTCTCTATGACTTCTCTAAGATTGCTGCTCTAAAACTGGATCAAATAAATCTCACTGCAAAGCACCTGGAAATAGAGGGAGGCAATCTCAAATCATCTCACTTAAATGGTTTCTGGCTTTTGCTTCTTTCCTGTTCCAGCAGAGTTGTCACTCCTCTGCTGCTTTTTTCAACTATGCAGAGCTAATCTTTCTTGCAGACATAGTACTGAAGAAGGGAGAACAAAACACAAAACACTTCCATCTTCCCAGTAATCTTCCGTTGTTATCTTTCCATTGGGTAGGGAGACAGCTTTGTCATTAGTCCATGCAGCAATGGACAGAGTAAGAACATAAAGTAAATACTCTAACTTCATGTCATTTTTCTCAGATCATTCATAATTTTATTGCGTTGGAAGGGGTTTTTTGTTTGTTTCATTTTTATTCCTAGTGAGAAATGAAGAAGTTGGAAAATAAATAAATAAATAAAGCTCTGGATGATCTACCAGAATCTCAGGTCCCTGCTGTTGCAGTGCCCGCACAGGCTGCTCACAAGAGAAGATAAAGGTTAAAGGGAAATCAGGCTGTTCATGCACAAACCTGCAGGGGAAAAAAAAGCAGGCAGAATCAGAAGCTGAAGACAGCGTTGTGGAAAGCAGTGCAGCTCTGATTGCAGGCAGCAATCAATAATCCTGAGAAGGAAGCCTACTGCTGAAAAATATACCAGTAGAGCAACAAAAAAAACCCAGGAACTGAAGAATGTGGTGACCATCAACAACAGGTTGGTTTTGAGAGCACCTCTGCAGATGAATGGGTAGATAGGACTGCTCTGTTTTAGGGGAGACTGTCAATGTTGCTCCCTACATAAGCATCATTAAAAAAAAATACCCAAACAAACAAACTAGACTCCATCTTTTCTGCCCCTCTTTTCTACAAAATTGTCTTACATTAATTTGTGTATTTCAGAGTTTGGAAAGCATTTCGGTGATGGGAAATGGTGTTAATACAGCACTATCAGCTTATTGCTTTTCTCTCTAGGAAAATCCTTTGATTTCATACCAGGAAACACATTTCAGACAGCACCCGAGTTCAGGCAGGGTTTCCATATGAAATTTCACATGTCAAACAATTTTTGGCATAAAGACTTACAAAAAGGGAAGGAGGAAGGTGTGTTTACAGCAATGTTTTATTCCACAAGTCATATGTTTTTGCAGCAAATCTCAGCTTCGCCCTCACTGAAGACACTTTAGCTGCCATAGCAGAGCACACGCATTCACCCTTTTGAAGGAAATGAGCACTCGTGGTGTTCAAGTCCCTGGACCGGACCAGAGATCTTCCAAGGGAAAGCACCTCCTGAAATCTGTGCCAGCCTGCATGTCAGGTTTGCAAATCAAGTGTTTTGCTTGGTAGGTCTGCTCCAATTGCACCACATTATGTGCGAACATAAACACAGCCAGAATCTAGCTGAGAAACATTTTGCCTTCCTTCAAAATCTATAATCACATTTACACAGTCTCTTTCTCTCTCCTTTACAAGAAAACATTCTGTCATACCAAATGTTCCCACGCTATTGATATTTACTCGTTCTGTGAGTTTCGTTCCCTCAGGAATGGTAAAGTTGCTTGCTAATTAGGGCCTCCTCATACCAGATGCTTTTCTCCTTTGATTCGATCATATTTTATGTCTCCCTCTTGTGGGAGAAGGACTGAGATTATACAAGAGAGTGCAAGATAACATTTGAACCTAATACACCTTTTCACAACGTATGATTTGAGACATATGCAATACATACATACATGACTGCAGAGAACGATAAACTCAGCGTTATAGTAATTTTTTTTGTTTGTTCACAATTCATCAAAGGAACCAACTGGCAGTACTGCCACTAAGATGTTACATACCCAGCACTGTTTCACATCAGGCGCCCCAGGCTTACAGTCAAGGAACAGGTAGGATACACGGAGGAACAACCCGGCACGACTGTTCCGAACACGCTGTTTCCACAACAGTCACTCCAGTCTGCACAGGCGTATCCTCAGGGGTAGTGGCACGGACCAGATGGCTTTCCATTCACATTTTCTACTGTTATTATAAGGCTATCCTCACAAGGATTTCATGTAGAGTAACAAACATGCCTATTTTCCCGAATAAACTCCCAAAGAAACAAATTCTAACATTCCTGCTAAACCCAGCCTTACTTTAGAAATTTAAGACTTTGTTGTTTGCAAAGAAACAGGGAGCAAGAGGTGAAAGTGAGAATAACAAGGTATTAGAGAGATGCTAAGAGATTTCCTTCCATCAGTGCGAACAACAGGGATGTACCTACTCTTGACCTACTTTTGTCAGAAAATAAGAATGAAATTCTGTCACATACTTTAGCGTACAGAGAAGAGGTGCTGGAATAAACATACAGGATCGGAAGAAATAAGCCATCCACCTGGTCACATTATCATCAGAACCAGGGTTCAAAAAGGCAACGACACTTGAGGTCTGATAGCCAAGCATGACAGGCTCTAGGGTAAGGGAACAGGCAAAGGCAGCAGGCGAAATTTTGAATTCGTTGAAAACAGCAGGATTTATGCATTGATTTGATTCAAGGTGCTGTGTTCCGGCATTTCCACAGAGTAATTCTCAAGGACTAAAATGTATTGTTTGCGATTTTATGACAGATCACCAACTCAACTTAGTATGGGAGACTTTTAAAAACTTTGTATTATAAAGCTTCTGTGGTAGTATTCGAAAAATTATTTTGCAAATAAATTGAGGTCAAGCCCACAAGAACCATAAAATGTTGTACATGTTAAAGCCTGAATATCATAGCATCTCTTACGTGATATATATATACCCTGTAAAGTGAATTACAAATATTTGCAGAAATTACACATCTGCTCTAAAAATGTCATATCTTGCTGACACTAGGAAAAACGCAGGAAGAGTTATGGGAGCAGTATACTATAGATGAAAATTCTCCAATGAGTACATTTTGATTAATGTGGCTGCATTTACTAACGAATGACAGGCAAGGCCACAAGTAATTTCAGTAGTCCTCCGTACTACAACTTCCGTGGCTGTATAAAGAAAGCCCCATATTTTACAGCAGCACTTCCCTGAGACAAACTAAAATGCTTTGGAAACAGTAATAATATACATCAAGTGGTGAAATTCACATCAGCTATTCAGATATGTAGAGTCATAAAAAAATTATACCTCATATTTTCTTATGAAAGATCAAGATATCTTAAAAATCTTAAAGTTATTATATTCATTTTTCTCTCTATAGTACGGTGTCTTACTTGTAAAACCTTAAGAGCTAAAAGGCAATCTACAACTTCAACCCAATGAAGCAAAAGGGTCTGAGGATACAGCAAAGCTGGAACATTATACGACTTTGCCTACAGAGACAAACTTAATTAAAGCATGTCTGCAAAAACACTGTACTACTTTTTATTTGAGAACTAAGTTATAAAACACCAGAAACCCATATGTTACCTATACCTACCTGACATTCAGATACGACCTATTTATACAAGGCTTAATTCTGGATATTAGATAAGATGATCAGTGAGGAGTTAGTAGTTTTATACGCATTTCACAAGGTTTTTAAGTCAGCATAAGAGAACAACAGTTTCTTACTGTAGCTTTACCATGTCAAGCCCAAAACAGCATGGTTAAATATTTTAACTCCCTACGTATTCTTCACTGTTTTGCTGAAATTCACCTCAACCCATTAACAGTTGAGAGTGACTTCTATCACGCAAACTATCACGCTGACTTTGACCCACCCCAGCTCGTTTGTAACGGATGTTATTACCAACTAAAGAAGAGCTCTTCCGCCAAAATCCCCTCTCCCAGCATGAAACATACAACAATTAAGTAGTTTCTTCAGCCAACAATTTCATTTAACATTATTCTAAGCAGCTTAAGAATTCTAAAAGTTGGTTACTTTTCAAACATAGTCAATGTCACCTGATTTTATTGGGGTTTATATCAGGTGCAACTCCTGCTTTTAATTTCAACCACTCCTGTTTGCATAGTTAAACAGAAATAGACTGCTGCAGAGGAGGGAAGGAGGAAATAATGCACTTCATGCATTTAATACCTGGCCATCTGGTACCTCAGAAATGAGTTCAACTTCAAAACAGCAAGAAAATAAAATGAAAGAGCCAAAAGAGGCTTTGCTGCAGCAAAAATGCGTTTATTCTATGCAAACAGGGCAACTGGCATCTGATGCAGAGGATACACACGTAAATCCAAATGCTAATCCACAGTGCTTATAAGAATAGGAATACCATAGGTAAGCAGCAGCAATGGAAACTGGAATAAAGACTCTGTCCCTGACACCCTAATTTAAATGAATAATTTTTTTTTTAATTTTCTCTTCTGCATATCACTAAAAGAGTGAGATGAAAACTGAATAGTTAAGGCATTTCCCTTCACATAGAGAAGAAAAAACAAGAAATGCAGTTACGTTTAGCAGCTTCAGCATCCTCAAAAACAGTTGCTAGATGCCTTGGGAGAAACACATAGATAATAGGTGGAATTTCTCATTAGCTCACTACACAACTGCAGTACTGAAGACAGAGGCAGTCATTCTACTTTGAAGAAAGACCTTAAGACAGGTACAGATAAATGGGTTTATCTGTAGAGAAAGGTGGTGATCCCACTGCAGGAAGAAAATCAAATTGGAGAAGGCCTATTACTGCTTCCAGGAATCTTCTGAGCTTCTCTTAATCCCTCTCTTTGCCACCTGAAGGCCACATGGGAAAAAAAGTACTGAGCTGTGTTTGCTGTGAAGCCACAGGATCTTCTGGCAAAAATCTGTCTAAAAGAGCAAATTACTTAAGGACAAGCTCTCCATCACTACTAGATGGTAAATGCTAATTCCCCTATTAATAAAAGGTCTGTGTGCACACAACTGATTTGCTCACTTGCCTTGCTGCTGTATGCAACTTTGGGGCACAAAAAAAAAAAAAAAAAACCAAAACCAAAACACCCCCACATCTATTCAAGTGGAAGGTCATACAATTTCTGGGAAAAAAAAAAAAAAAAGAAAATCTTCCCTAAAAATAATTTTGTTTAGACAGCAGTTTATAGGTTTCTAATATGTTTTATAAACTACAGGGAAAAAAAAAAAACAAACAGAAAAAAACCCAAGAATACTAAATACAAAGTAGAAGAGTAAAACTACCAAACGCTCACTGGACTCAGAACGCAGCAGGACACTGGGAAATTTATTCACATACAAGCACGTGAAAGCAATAGAGGAAGACCCTCAGCAGCTTGTTCTGTCAGAAAAGAAGGGCTTTTCAAGACCTGTCAAAGGAACTACGGGTGCAAAAGGCGGTGAAATGGCAAAGGTCGTAAATTCTTCATAAGAGAAGGATGAAGTGAAGACAGGACTCTGGAAAGACCAATTTCACTGTGCCTAGAGATCTGATAGGTAGACAAATTGCAAGGTCTTCAAAATAAATCACTTTGGAAGTCAAATTAGTAAGTAGGAATACAAAAACAGCAAGAGCACAGTGGGACAAGAGTCAGAAAGATCCAAGTATAGTATGTAACATAGGGGAACAGGTAAAAAGAACATGCTCTAGAGACACAGCAATAGTATGAAAACAGTCAGAAAATAGATGGTTCAATCCTCCGCAGTTTCTCTGTCTATGGTTGGTAGATCACCTGCAGTCCCACAGAACATCGCTTATGTATAATAGTAGAGAAAGGTGACAAAAAGAGACCCCCATACACTTTGAGAATATTTGTAAAATTTTCTGCAGGATTTAGCAAGAAAAAAAAAAAAAAAGGAGGAAAGAAAAGGTAGTAAAATCTTGCAGCTGGTTCCCAAATAAAAGCCAGTACAGTTCCATTGTATGAAAAATACTGGGATTGCTTTAAAATTATTAGGCAATACATGGGGTTTTCTGTTTTGTTCCCCCCCCACCCCCCCAAATGTAAGTATACTGAAAATAACAACTGCATGTGAGTCAGGAGAATTATTAATAGATGACCATGAGAAAAATATTTAAATTACTTTGGCTTCATTTTTCATCAGAAAGAGAACTGCGATCAGGCAATTAATCACAACAAACCAGGAAAAACAAGAAAACGGAAGGTAGAATTAGGCAGATGAGCATTTGACCAAATTCTACATTTTCAAAAATCACAGACCTGATGAAACTCATTCTTAGAAAGCACACTAGAGGAAATTTAGAGTACTAAGTACTTATTTAAGAGGACTCACGGGAAAGAAGTGTGGCTCAAGAAGGTAGGTATTTTAGTTTGCTTTTTCCAATCATCAGAATGAGAGAAAATTGAGAAGTTTGGGAAATGTGGACTACTCAGTTTAAAATGAAGCCCCAGAAAAACACTGGAGCAAATAAAAAACACCCAGAAGACAGGACAGATTACATAAGTATTGTCAACATGGGTTTTTAAAGAACAGACTGCTGAATCAGGTTGATTTTCTCCATGACAGGATAAAAACCCTTGTGTGAAGGGAAAAGTCAGTAGATGTCTCACGTTCACCTTAGCAGGGCGTTTGGTACTGTCTCACATGACATTTTCATTAGCAAGTTCCAGATGAACCCTCTTTAAAATAGGTGAAACTGTTTTGAAAACCATATTTAGATCTATCAATGGATAACTGTTAAAACAGGATGTCAGAAGAGGATGTATTGTAGGATTCTGAAGAGGGTCTGCCCTGGGTCTAGTAGTATTTATTCAGTGATTTTATTAATCATTTAGATGATGGAATGGAGTGAATGCTTATTAAATGCGACATTTGACTGCACACAACACAGGGCCTGTAGCTTCTTTCAAGCCCCTAGAGAACAAAATTGAAATCAAAATAATCTTGAGAAATTGGAAAATGGCATAAAAAAAGGACACAATTCAGTAGGGAGAACTGTGAGATACTACACCTATAGCCAGGTAGAAGTAATAGCTGTACAGTACATGATACAGAATAGTTGGCTTGGATTACATTTCCTGAGGAGAAATTTTGGGATTATAATGGGTTATCTACATGAATCAGCATTATCATACCCTTACAACACATGAGTTTTAGTAAAATTATATATACTGTTTTTAAAGCTCCATAGAGTCTAAATGCAAGCTCACATTCCAGTTCAAAGGACAGCAGGTGGAGTTGAAACCTGGGTGATTTTTATTCTCCACCGGTTCCAGCATTAAATTCCTGAAACCCCTCAGTCACATGTTATTAGACTGGGAGACAGCTCGCAGACTTACAGCCCACAGGAGATAGTCTCTTCGGGAATAACGGAGGACTTAGAAGAGCAGTTTTTCTCATCTGGGAATCCTTTTCAGTAAAGGGAACAACTATATTCTTTCTAAGAATTCTTATTTCTTGTCTTGAAGCTAACCACACCTCTGGGACGGGTCAAATAAGCGAAGACAGCAACTTAATTTCATTTGGAGTTATGTCGAAAATTAAGAGCAAAGTAAGGAATTTAAATAACTTAGTAGGCTTCCGAATACGTTTACACGTAAGTGTCTACAAAGTTGGGTGACTTCAATAAATTTTGCATCAAAATCAGAGCTTGTCTTTAGTGAAAAGATAATAGGCTTTATAACACTAAAGTCATACAAATGGTTTTGAATTCTTTTACCACAAAACGGTCATTTAAAAAAAATAAATTATTCTATATTTGGAGAAACAAAGAAGTTGCATAAGGGAATGCTGGCGCACTCTATTATCTCAAGATCCTTAGAAGAAAAGTCTCCCATGAGCCCCATGGCGTCACACTTATACAAGCAACGGAACAAACAAACGAGGTAAACAGGAAAGTCAAAATGGGCAGGATTAAAAGTTTGTTCCCATTACGAGGCAGGATTGAACACTTCAAGTGAAGCCCCAAACTGCAGGAGACTATTGAGTTTCCACAAGAGGGATCTGAACTCTAGAATACTTAGTACAAGCTCCATTTGTTTCAATTTGAGCAAATTGAGGATTTCACTCTAGATTTACTGCTGTGCTACATTTAAGATTTGGTAGGTTTTGCATAATACACATTCCTTAGAGGCAGCTTTATCGTGGTGTGTCTTTTGTGAAGGGTGGGGTGGAAGAGAAACAGTAAACGTCAACAAATACCTGGATTGTGTTTGCATTATGGTGACTCTTTCAGAATAACTCAGAACTTGATATCTTGCAATTAAAACAACTTTATGCACAACATATGTTATTTCCAGAAAATCCACCCCCCCCCGCCCCCCCCAAAAAAAAAACAACGAAACACATTTTATTGCATGTCACCACCATGCGAAATGGCTAAGGAGCACTGAACAGCAAGAATCCTGTTCTGCTTCGACATTGCTTAAATGGGAATCTCAGGTTATTTCAACAAGAGCTATCCCAATGCCAGCCTTTAGGGCATCGAGTCAGTGGAACTCAGATAGGTCCCCTTACAGGATTAAGGCTGTATTGATGCAAGAATGAATCTATGCCTCTCTAACGACAGGCAAACACATTTTTAACCCTTTTTTTATATACATAAAACTGACCATTAGAAGTGACAGTTCTATAAATTCACTTCATAGCAGGTTTATTTTGCCCGCTAGTTTTCTGGGTTTTTTCGTTTGTGTGTTTTTAATGCTACTTTTTCTGTGAAGTGCTGTACAAGTACACATCAGGAATCAACAAGTTTTCAAGGTTGATTCAGATTCTTGCTAGCCTTAGATGTCTTATCTAAGGTCTATTTTTTTTTTTCTTAAAAGAGATATTGTTACAAGTCCTAATGTATTTAAGTTTGTAAAACATTTGGAAATCCTTGGATGGAAATTAAACTGCAAGTTTATAAGAACTATATTTTTTTTCATGAAAGATATGTTTATTCCACAACACAAAAATATCAGATTCATGTTAGGCAGAGAATCATATAATTATGTAAAACCATCAGTCAGGGATGAATCATCACCAAAACAAGGTCTGACAATCTCTTTTCACAAGTAGATGGAGAAGGAGCTACTGGCCATCTGGATGCAGCAATTTCAGATACTCAGTTGATAAGTTTTGCATTTGGTTTGAGTTAAGTTTCCCACCTTCATAGAAGCAATACCATCCTCATATCCACAATACAAACACAACATGAGCATACTTCTCACAGGAAGCTTTTTAAATGACAAGAAATGCTTCCAGTCAATTAGTTATTATTTTAAAAATCTGAACAAAACCCCATAGATCAAAGATTTAAATAACCTTCCGTATGACAAGCAAGTCAAAATGGATCCCTCTTGTTACAATTATCATGCTTATAAATACATTTCTATGACTTCCATGAAATGTCCCTTCCCTGAATTATTTTCTAATTTCTGTAAAGCAGCTAATGATCACAATTTTATGTATAGACCTGTGAAGTAACAGTCTAATTTTCACCTATTATAGACCAAGGGGAGTGGCAAAAGTGATAAAAGTAGTCATAGAATTATAGAATTGCCTGGGTTGGAAGGGACCTTTCAGATCATCTAGTCCAACCATCAACCTAACTCTTGACAAAAACCATCACTAAACCATATCTCTAAGCATTATGTCTACCCGTCTTTTAAATACCTCCTGGGATGGTGCCTCAACCACTTCCCTGGGCAGCCTGTTCCAATGCTTAACAACCCTTTCAGTGTCAAAATTTTTCCAAATATCCAGTCTAAACCGCCCCTGGCACAACTTGAGACCATTTCCTCTTGTCCTATCACCGGTTGCTTGGGAGAAGAGACTGATCCCCACCTCTCTACACCCTCCTGTCAGGTAGTTGTAGAGAGCGAGAAGGTCTCCCCTCAGCCTCCTTTTCTCCAGGCTGAACAACCCCAGCTCCCTCAGCCGCTCCTCATAAGACTTGTTCCTCCTCCTAAGATTAAGTCCTCCTCATATCAGTAGTTTCCACAACCAATATTCCTTCCAGCATTCTACCTATAAAATTATAATGCACAGGAATCTTTACGAGAGTAAGGCTTTTGTGGGGAATATTTCAGTCCGTTATTACATCTGGGGATATAAGATGACAAAAGCTTTATAAATGTGCTAAAATTCCTATTACAGCAAAATATCAAATTCAAGCATATATTTAGACTTTGAAAAGCAGCTTTTTATTATTTAATGACCATACATATAGAGGAAATCTCTATACCTTTTATAACTTCTGGCCTTTGGCGACTTTTAATCATACATACACACATATATACATTAACCCCCACGCGCACACAGAGAGCAGTCTGAAGCAAAGACAAATGACAGATGAACCATGAGGTCATATTGATTCCCTCTGCTGTAATGCAACTCATTATTAGAGATGCTGTCCATTAATTTTTCCTTTCTCTACAAGTCCTTAATTATAACATATTACAAGTGCATGCCTGAGTGAGCACTACTCTAATTTGAAACTGAAACAATGCTTGTGTCCCACCGTGAGCAATATTAATTAAAATCTCTCTTCTGTTTTCCCTGAACTCTCCTCCTGACATTTCCAGGTAGAGTTACATAAAAATGTATGTCAATATGTAAAAGCTAGCTATCAGCAAATACACGATGTAATTGAAGTACTGGATGTTAAACAACAATTTAAGTGGTTTCCCTTTGGAAACTGTGTGTTTGTCCATGCAATTTCATATTATGGTCTTTATTAATAACAGTAATCACATCGGGCAGTCTCTGCACATGTGACAAGTTGATAATATCACAAAAGATATATGCATGCTTTCTGGGATATTAAGTGTAATACCAAGTAATAATTCATTTATACATTTATTGATATCCAAGCTAAGGCAAATAAAATTTAAAAGTGAAAAAATAAAAATCAAAGTTTTAAGAAAAATTAAAACATAAAATGAAAGCTTCATATACGAGATAAAATAAAACATACATCAGAAAAGTAGTAATAAACAAAATAATCGTTGTGCAAAAATTCAGTATCTGAAAAAAGTTTAATATATCCAGTTTAGGTCCTTCAAGCCAAGTTAGTTGCTGGCTGATATCAGGTTGTTTAGCTAGTTACAAAGAAGCATACAGAGTTTATAAAAGCTCTTCGGGTAAAGCGTACTTCACATACTCTGCTGTGCAACTAGCCCTTTTCTCAGGGAAATAACTTGGTCAGCAATGTTTGCACAATTACATTTAATGCCATTCATTCTCAAGATGAAATATGTAACAAAAAATATACATGATATTCATCAGTATACAAGTATTTTTCTCCAACAGAATTTTAAAGATATCTGATGTATACACAAACCTACGTTCAAATTACTGCTGTTCAGATTATTTAGTACCTGAATAGTACTGCCCATGATATCCATTCCTGATGAAAAGGGCTTCCTCACGTGAAACGCTGGCTGTGCTGACCACGGGAAATGTTATCCCAACAGAAAATCTCAGCTTGCTGTGCATAACGGAATGACAGCATAAAATGCTCTTAACAAAGCTCTTACCGTTGCAGCCAGGAAGCATCCAAATTGCAGTGGTCCAGCACTGTTCTGACAAGAACTGGATTAAGCAAAGTCTGACTGCAAGATGCTAAATTCAAATGATGCTTAATGAAAGTTTTTCTAGAAACGCCCCATCTGAGATAACACATCAGTTGGCCTTAAAAGGTTTTCATTCCTTCTTCTGGATCACCTTTTTTTCAACTAGCTGGAAGAGGGTAGATTTAGATTGGATATCAGGAAGAAATTTTTTCACTATGAGGGTGGTGAGACACTGGAACAGGCTGCCCAGAGAAGCTGTGGATGCCCCATCCTTGGAAGTGTTCAAAGACCAGGCTGGATGGGGCTTTGAACAACCTGGTCTGGTGGGAGGTGTCCCTGCCCATGGCAGGGGGTTGGAACTAGATGATCTTTAAGGTCTCTTCCAACCTAAAGCATTTTATGATTCTATGATGCTATAAAAGTTCTCATAAACATAAACAGACCAGACTGAATCAACTTCTGACTACATTTTTTCCATCAGAAGTATCGAGCTCTGGAGCCCTCAGCACAGGAAAGACATGGCCTGTTGGAGCAAGTCCACAGGAGGGCCACAGAAATGATCAGAGGGCTAGAGCACCTCTCCTATGAAGACAGGCTGAGGGAGTTGGGGTTGTCCAGTCTGGAGAGGAGAAGGCTCTGGGGAGGCCTTTTTGTAGCCTTCCAGTACCTAAAGGGGGTCTACAGGAAAGACAGGGACAAACGTTCCACCAGGGCCTGTTACAATAGGACAAGGGGTAATAGCTTTAAACTAAAAGAGGGAAGATTTAGACTATATAGAAGGAAGAAATTTTTTACACTGAGGGTGGTGAGACACCAGCACAGGTTGCCCAGAGGGGTGGTAGATGCCCCATCCGTGGAAACATTCAAGGTCAGGTTGGACGGGGCTCTGAGCAACCTGATCTAGTTGAAGATGTTCCTGCTCATTGCAGAGCAGGGGTGGACTAGATGACCTTTAAAGGTCCCTTCCAACCCAAACTATTTTATGATTCTTGTGTATCACATTCGAAATGCAAGCATATCAATAGCAGCAGCATAAATTGAAAAACTGAAACCCTATTTCTGGGCTTTTTTTTTTTTTTTTTTAAACTAAAACCTACTCTATTGTCAAACAACCCATCCAGCTGTTTTTGGAATGGAGCGCCCTTCTGTAGAAAACAGGTTAATTGCAACATAACTAATCTAGTTGAAAATACAGTGGAGGGGGGTTGTCAGAAAAGATGTTCTGATCACTTTTACCAAGAGGAACTCAACTTGTAATTTAACTGCCCCCAGTGTAACTTAATATAACTTGGCAATACATTTTCAATTAACTTGTAAGTACATTAAGCTCATGTAAAATTTAAAGAGCAAGAAATTGAATTAATATATAAATATAGTTCAAGATCTGAAAGGCATTCCCATGGTTTGTAGAAAGAGCCCTGTGTGTTACCTGCTATTGAGCACATACTTTAATTTCCTAGTATAATTTAGTAAACTAAAAGATCTCCCTCATTTCTTGCGTAAAATATGTCCAAGAGGATGCAGATTTATTGCATCCAGCCACACACACTGTCTCATCAATCCTAGCTGCAGGGTGGCACACAACCAGCTCCCAGTTCTAGTGCTGGCTAAGATGACAACTGTCATCTAACTGCAGGTGGTTGAGCTCCCACCTATCTTCTATTAGGAGATGAATATAACCTAAGACTACTTATACTCACCTTCCTAAGGGGTGGAGGTATATGGTCACCTGCAATCCCTGAGATACCAGGCTAAGATTAGGCCAGCTCTTGTACAATTCCGGCTCTGGTGGCCTCACCTGGCCTTGCACTCAAGTCCCAAGTGCAAGATTGTGGTTTTGTGTTCAGTGGCTTCAAAGCAGCAACATCCTCAGGTGGTTTGCAAGCCAAAGCATTACCAAATACAGCAAACGCAGGAAATGCAAAGCCTAAAGACTGACTGGAAGTGGTTAAACATACAGGGTTTTTTAAAGCATGATCTGGTGCAGGTTTCTGAACAGATCCCTGTACAGTGCCAACCAAGTTTTAATGGAACTGTTCCAGTTATAGAGTTTAGGTTTTTCTCATCGTGAAAGCTATTTTTTGCTTTACTTCTCTATTTCTTAGGCAAGAAAATACCGGTGTCTCCATCTCTGGACACATTCAAAACCCACCTGGATGCGTTCCTGTGCAACCTGCTCTAGGTCACCCTGCTCTGGCAGAGGGTTGGACTAGATGATCTCCAGAGGTCCCTTCCAACCCCGACCATTCTGTGAAAGCTTGCCAAACTTCTAGGGGAGTGGCCAGCAATGAACTGGACCGTCACGTAAATACAGTTTCTTAAGTGTTTTCAGATCACTGATGGAAGAGTACTATTAATGCACAGTGTTGTGAAAGAATCAAGCTGAAACTAAAGTCACACCTTAAAATACAAAGTAGATCTCATTAATTTAAATCAATAAACCCAGAACTTAATGGAGTCTGACATTCTATTAATTACTGCCGGTGAGGCAAAGGGAAATGTTTTATAAAATAGCATTTTATGAACCGCGGCAAGCGTACTAGGAATAGTACTTTATAGTCTTTGAAAAAGGGTGGGAGATTGTAGTTGAGGGCACGAAAATATCAAGAATAAACAGTAGCTTTGATCAATGCTGTGGTAAACACCTATGGAGAATTATGACAGTAAGTTCTGCAGATAACTGTTGCAATACTTAAGGTTAAATCCATCCATTTTCAAAATATGAAATGATTTAGGTTAGCCAGAAATACCAGCTTTCCATAAAACACTTCAGTATTTGCACAACAAATTTTCAACAAACCCACTGACAAGTAGCTGCAATTTCCACAATACTGATGCCAGCGTATTTAGTGACAATAAAGCCCAAGGGTTCGTAAACAAATGCGCTAATAGGTGTCTTAGTTCCTGCCCTTTAACTAAAACTAAAGGAAGACTTTTGAATCAGCTCTATGCATGCACCAATATCCAAATGGGTCTGCTGAGCAATCCCAAAATAAGGCACTGCTCTGCTCAGGAATAAATTTTAGCATGGTATGTAGAACACAGCTCCTCGCTCCAGCATCAGACTTAATCACTTTAGATCAATAACAGTCACCTGGGAACAAGTGAACACTCCATCACAGAAGCATTGTGTGTTGTCACGAAAGGGAAAATATATTCCTTTTTCTAGATTGACATAGTTCATTTAAAGTTCATTGCGTATTTGCACATGAGGCAGGACAGAGTAGCAGGAAAAAAATGTAGTTGTAGTTATGCTAAAACATAAATGCATTGCAAAACATATTGATTACCTTCAGTTAAAAAAAAAAAGCCTACCATCACAAAGTCTAAGCCCTTCCTTCTTAGGAGGACTATTTAATTGGTTTTATATTTATGTTGTTCTTAACTTGCATTTGGTACAAAAATCAGTATTACACCTCAGACTATCACTCTATTTACAATATTCTCACTACACGTGTGAAATCATGCACTCCAGTCCAATTCTGGGATACAAACCCAAACCTTTCAAAAGGCTGCAGAATGCTTAAGATCCCAAGATACAATAGTGACTCGCAGTGTACCAGCAGTGCTCAAACCAAACAGATATATCCCATAGGCAGGCTTAGAAAAAAAAAAAAAGGCACAAAGCTTCTTTTCTATATCTTGGCAGGGAGGGGAATCACAGCATTCCCCACTAGTGATAATAACATCATCAAAATCACAACAAGCATCCTTATGTAGATGCAGGGCCCTGATTGACCTAAAGACTACAAGTGCTTGCAGTTCTGCTTCTGTGTGCTACCATAAATCCTCAATACTAAGTCACCAGGAGCCAGATTGCAATTGAAAGTCCAGCCAATGCCCTGAAAATACCAGTACAAGCCCTGTATTTTTCTGCTTTGAAAAATATGATCCTCACTCCCATTGTCCTTAGTAACAAACTGGAGCTACCTCTGAACAAGCCAGGAGCCCAGTGTATTAAGCGCTCTGAGAGCACCAACTGGATCCAAATACTCCAGGGGAGGGTATATGCGGTATCTTTCTAAAAAGCAGCTCTTGGCTAGTAGGAACCATGTGAGAGAGTCACCCTTATGCGCATATATACATAGATATACACACACACATATAGAGCTTACTGACTAGCACTTCTGCTCCAGAAATGGGAAATCAAAGTTCTTCAGCCTGAAGAGGGTTCACTCCTGTATCTGCCATATCACAGGACAGTCCCTAGCTATTAGGCTTTAAGAAGGGCTGGGACAACTCTCCTTTTCACTGAAGTGATGCCAGTGAATAGAAAAGCTGCATGGAGCCAGAAAGAGAGCAAAAGGAAAAGTATGACTCTGCAGCCTAATAGGATAGTCAACTGGAGAGTGTGCAATTATCATTTCTAGCTTCTGCTCCCAAGATTGTTAATGCATTGTACATTAAGTAGCTATTCAGTGAAAATTTGACATAATCTTGGGAACAGGACTCAATCACAGTATAACCATAAGGGTAAAATCCTGTTCCCTCTTGTCCTCTTTTTCCAGCTCTGCAAATCTTCTCTATACAATGCTTTTAGCAAAAGGGAAAGTCTGTCTTTGCTCCCCTCAGTCTGTAGATTAGTAATTATTGTGCTGCCCCTAGGAGTTAATAAGATCTTAGGCTGTACTTGTGGGTGCTCCTGCTGAAACTTTTTAAAGTGTTGACATGTTTTATCAACCATGGTTTGCGAAGGGGGGAAGGGTGCAAGGCGACAGCTGCTACTGCCAGCAAAGGTCTATCCTCCTTGGCTTCTTGTGCCATCAGATTCCTTGGCCAAGGCTACACTGGGTTTTGCTCTTGACCTACCCAACATGACTGGTACTTGCTTTACCTAATTAGAGCAAATTTCCTTCACAGTAGGTAGGTTTTCAATTTCACTTTCAGAAAATCAAAGGAAGGGGACAGCGGTTATCTCCAGACTCCAGTGGTTATCCTGGGGGGTGCTGACTGCATTTAGGTACTTTGTACCTGCCAGTTCTGTTGTTTTGCCTGGAAGTACCAGAAACCAGCCGTTATCCAAGACAGCATGGATGAGATTCACGTGGTTAAAATTAGGTCTCGTGTACAGAGCAGACATAGTCATCCTATCCACTTCTTCTGCAGAGATGCAGTCAAGGGAACAATTTATCTCCTCTTACAGAAAAGATCTAAAGCATGTTGGATCAGTTATTGAGAGTAAAATGCCCATTTTACTCTCAACTATATGGCAAACATTGGGCAGCCAGCTCAGAGACTGACATCCAAACTGCAAATATTTAAGGTTAAGCCTGATGACTCCCCCCACTCCACATGTCTCTGAAGCAGAGGTTTCTCTGGACTTCACCCTTTGGCCTCCCATATGCTGTCATGAACATACTGACCACAACCCTGCTTTGGGCCAAAGGAGAAGAAAAGCCAATACCAAACCCACACTGTTTCATAGTGCTTTGGACAGGCATTGGATCAAACCTTATAAACTTAGAGGTTCTCTTTCTGTATCTCACTCTCTATTCAACTCTCACTAATTTAAGCAGTAAATTGAAGTAACTGTCATCATCAGAACAGTCCAAATACTTACCACAAATTTGCAGTATAACCATAAACTTAAATCCATATATAGTACCCAAAGGAAAAAAAAGAGAGCACAGTTCACCCATTAGATCTAATGAAAAATTTCAAAATCCAATCACTAGTTTTGCAAAGGAAATTAAACACACAGACACCTACTTTGTTAACGGTTAAAGAAGATCTTTTTCAAATTCGAATGACAGATTACGCGTTGCTGATATCATCGATATTCTGGAAGAAAATTCTCTTCAGGGCCAATTTCTTTTCAAAAAGAAGTGTAATTGGATGGACTAGTCTAGGAATGGCTATCATAGATAACATACATGGTAAAAGGTCTAAGAAAGCTGAAATAAACCCATAAATTACTCCGAGACAAAATTAAAGCAGAAAAGATTAATTAAGAAACCTGACCAGAATGCCTCCAAAAGTGAGGCACTAGGTTGTTGGCCGTGAAAGAAACATTCCCTACAAAGCAAGTAATGAACTCAGGATTAATTTAGAAACTGACCCAGGATCAAATTTTCTCACTCTCAAACCTTCTCTGCTCAGAACATTTTAATGAAAATGCCCTCTCCCATCCGCCTCCATTGTTATAAGGCGCAGCTCTGCTAGTAATGGCAAAGTTATGATTAATACAACAGTTCCTGCCCTAGGAATTGGGTTGTTCAGATCTGAGGTGGTAAAATCTGATTAAGACCATGTTAAAAATCTTAACGATGGCTCCAATTCCATCATGACAAGCTGTGTCCCCACAGTAGCACGCAGTCCAGAAACAGGGCAAAGCATGATTTGTCTGATTCCCACATTACACTCCAAATGTCCTTTAGTGCAATAACAGAAACGTTTATTCCTGAATTGCAGTCTGTGTGCTCCTGTGCACTGATAGCAAGTGACCCAAACTGCTCCATCGCTTTATAGAAATTGAAGAGCCAGAGTTCAGGCCAGCAGAGATCATTTGGCCATTTAACCAAACTGTTCATGCCTCTCAGCCTTCAGCTTCGTTCCTCTGCTCATATCAACTACCCAGTGCTGCAGAAAAACACATTCAATTAGAACTACATTTAAAACAAAAAAGATAATCAGGCTTATTTGAAGACAATTCACAATCAGATTGTTTTCTTGCTTTGAAGAGGTTCTAGCACATGGTATTTGCTGAGCATTAAAATACTATCGTGCTGTAGTCGTGCAATCTCACAATATTTTTTGAGAAATTGAAGAAATTGAGTCTCATGTGCCTTAACTTTTTCTCAAACCTAAAATTATTTCAGCTATTCACTTCTGTCTCCATTCCAATTTTTGACAATAATTTTAAACACTGGCATGACAGTTCTGTGCAACATTCTCATGGTGGCCTTACCACTAGATTTGATGAAACTTAAATCAAAAACAATCCCCCACATCCCCAAGTTACTCTTTCTTCTCTCATCGTGAATTATACTAACCTTTTTTTGCCACGATACCAGAGTAAAAAAACCTATATCGAGTTGTTCTCCACCCACCTTCGTGACCGAGAAGTAGGGAGGTGATTGTCCCCCTGTACTCAGCACTGGTGAGGCCACACCTTGAGTATTGTGTCCAGTTCTGGGCACCTCAACACGAGAGAGACATCGAGGTGCTGGAGCAAGTGCAGAGGAGGGCAACGAAGCTGGTGAAGGGCCTGGAGAATAAATCTTATGAGGAGCGATTGAAGGAGCTGGGACTGTTTAGCTTGAGGAAGAGGAGGCTGAGGGGAGACCTCATCACTCTCTACAACTACTTGAAAGGGCACTGTAGAGAGGTTGGTGCTGGTCTCTTCTCACAGGTAATTAGCATAGAACAAGAGGGAATGGCTTCAAGCTGCAACAGGGTAGGTTTAGACTGGACAAGAGGAAAAAATTCTTCACAGAAAGAGTGGTCAGACACTGGAATAAGCTGCCCAGGGAGGTGGGGGAGTCACCATCCCTGAATGTGTTTGAGGGTCGTTCAGATGTGGTGTTGGGGAATATGGTGTAGGGGAGAACTTTGTAGAGTGGGGTTGATGGTTGGACTCGATGATCCCAAGGGCCTTTTCCAACCTACATGATTCTATGATTCATATCCATTACTGAGAAACTGCCTGGGAGACTGTCCTCCCCAGTTTTGCACAGCACATATTCCCCTCTTCTAGAGGTACATCTTTGCATTTGGGTGTACCAAAACTATTTTTGCTTGAAAGCACAAAAGCAGCCATGCCCTCATCACAAACCATTCTGCCCACTCCTTTTGTCATTTGCAATTATTTATTTTTAAGAAATAAATTATATATTTTTTCCTAGTCATTTGTAAAACTGAACAAAGCTGACCATTGCTTTAAAATCCAGTTCATGACTAGTTTGACATGGGTCAACTCTGGCTGAGAACAAGGTCCAATCAACCAAGACATATTCTGACTTTCTTTGCTATGTCTATTTCAAAGTCTTTTGGCTTTATGCCGTTATTAAAAAAAATAGATGTACGTATCCTTCTGTTACATGAACTTATACCATGGCAAGTTTTTTTCCAATAATTATACCAGATGCATGCCCTTAAATCTCTTAAGGAATTCTTATTCCCTTAATAACCACAGTGACATTACAGATGGGTGGGGTTTTTTTCCTTCACAAAAGATCTTAGAAGGCAAGAGATAGCACAGAGAATGAGAGGATAATTACTTTCTGCACAACCAGAAAAATACATTTAACTTCATTGATCTATTTAAATAATGTAATTATTATTTTAGTTTAAACTAATTTGATTAACATATTTAATATAAATATATTAAAGAAGGCGAAATTAAGAAAAATTAACAACACCTATATAGACCCGCATTCTGTTCCTAACAATTGTATATTCACATCGGTATGTTCGGTACCCTGGGTATTAGATTATTACTGTTTAGTTTTGTTTATATGTTCCACACCCTCGCAGTTCCTGTCTGTCTCCTTTTGTTTTCTACGTCCGTTGGAAGCGGGCAAGGGTGCTCATTTCTCTTCTGCTTGTATTGCACCTACTACAAGACTAGAGCTCCTTGCTGCTGTAGCTGTATAAATAGTGAAAACATGCAAGCGTGCAAGATGGGCAAAACACGTTGATTATTCGTTTACATAAACATATACCATACCTGCAAATTGTCATGTTTACAATTGCTTACCATTGAATTAAAAAACCAAATGAATTCAAGTCCA